>NC_035443.2:109145770-109466901 GCF_002127325.2 Helianthus annuus
TTTATTTGATTATGTGTTGCCTAGGTTTTTAAATAATCCATCTTTGGCGCTTAACCTAAATATAATCCTTCATATTTATTAGACAGGGGACATAAATCACGACTGTCAATGTCGTACCGACATTTTATATAGCACATGGGCTTGTTCCAAAGGACTTTTGATGGCACAGAGGCCTTGTCACTAGGGAAATTTTAAAACATAATCAATGATTCCTTTGGATCGGAAAATTTCATAGTTCATTGTCTTGACAAGAAGTTATGAAATAAAACTATCTTTTTATGTATACATCCTTGCCCGAAGGTATTCATCCCAATGGATGTTTTGATGTGTACATCATGTTCGACGTTTATTAGCCATGATTCCTATTGATCATTTAGGCTAAATAAGGGGTTTGGAAAAATCCTAATATAAAGATGACGAGTGTGATTTTATCGCATCATTGTTGTCAGGAGTGTTAACATGTTTTCAGATGTTAACAAGGATCTGAATTTCTTTTAAACAGGTCTTACCATCATAGCTAGGTCTTTAATGACATTCAAGCTAGGTTATACCTTTTAAGATTCTCTTTTAATATGTATACTGGCAGGAAAGGAATGATATTTATTTTATTCAGGATTTTCATTATAATTATCCTAGATTTAATTAAAATATAACTATGGCACAAAAAGGCCAAGTCACAAGGGCAACTTTAAATTATAAACCATGATTTTGTAGAATCAAGATATTTAGGCTTGAACGTTGTTCATTGCCTTTTCTTGACAGGGAGTTGTAGGCTACGACTGTCGTTTGTCTTATATGACAATGAGTATGGCCCGTAAGCATTAATTACATCCCTAATGGATGCTTAATTCACAAAATAAGAAAGGATTTCGGGAGAATCCAGTATAAGGATGATTTATGCAATTTTATCAAATCACATTTGCCCGGAATGTTAACATGTTTACAGATGTTAACAAGGATTTGAATCTTTTGAATAGGTTCTACCATCTTGGCCTTGTCAGAAATGACATATAGGCTAGGTTGTACCTTTTAGATTCTTTTTAATATTTAACGCAGAACAATCCTAAATTAAGATATTAATAAGGATCTGAATCTAATTGAGGGACTACCATCTTGGCCTTGTCTTAGGATGACACATGGGCTAGGTCTTTGTCCTTTTTAGATTTTGCCATTTTATCATAATGGCAGATATTATAAAAGGAATGATAATTTTCATTTATTTCATATATTATATTCATATATATTGATAAAAATGAAATTTTGATAAAACATTCCAATGATTTTAAAAGAGGTACAAAATTGCCCTGAACGGGACTTGAAAGGAATAATGTTGTCCTCGAAGGGACTGAAAGATAAATATGTCCTTATAAGGACTACTAAGGAAATGATCTTCAGCAAAAGGAGTTTCTTCTTCATTTTATTTCTGAATGTTTTCTCCTTGGTTGCGCGTTAATCCTAGTTGCAGTACGAAGCTCGGCCTTTCCTAGGCTTCAAATGGGAAGAATTTCCATTACGGCTTCTTTGCTTGGCGACGTATTAAAAATATATAGAATTGAAAGCAATAATTCTCCAAATAGAGATGAGAGTATTCCTATAGTCTAGACTCAGAAGGTCAAAGAATGTGCTACTGTGTCATTGAGATTAAACACAAAAGGCTAGTGTTTAATTCACTCAATGTTGGCTCTGATACCAACCTGTCACACCCCGATATTTCCACGCATTACCGGTGGGCCCGGTGGGGAGTATCGTGACGTAGTTGATACCATCATAGTCGAACAACACAATTTTAAATGCACAGCGGAAGCAAAAGATAAATACATTACAATCCGATTCAAAAGTATTATCAAATATTACAACGGAAATGTAAGATGGATCCACAGGCGGATCTTAAAACAGAAAGATAACATTGTTCAACAGACTTTAAAGGTATCTGTGCTTGCGAGACTTTTATTTGATGCTAGGAGAGGCCAGCCTATTCCGATTAGTACCTCACTTAGCCTTTTTGGGAAAATACGTTAGTTTACACTTGTAAATACAATTTAACTGACTCATTTTGAAAGTGTTTAAGAAAATTGATTTGAATGCACATGGCACAAAACTTTTTATAACTTGGGATAATTATTTATATATAAACTTGT
This sequence comes from Helianthus annuus, assembly GCF_002127325.2. Lineage (NCBI taxonomy): Eukaryota > Viridiplantae > Streptophyta > Magnoliopsida > Asterales > Asteraceae > Helianthus > Helianthus annuus. Next base: position 109,147,909 of record NC_035443.2, read on the forward strand.
AAAAGAATTACATGTTCGTTATACGTTCAGTAGCCCGGGTTGATTACCGGGTTAAAGATTAATAGACACACCACATGGTATAGTCCCGCGGTGAGTTATTCTCGTAACCGGCGGTTATACCCGATTATTTATATATGCACAGGCGGGTGTACGCCTACACCCCGTGCTAAGGTCGTGGCCATTTCTATGAATGATGCCAAGGATATTCGGGACATGGTCATTAACCCCCCAAAGGCTTTAAGCAAACAAAACAATTTAAACGGGTCATATCAATAAATTAACCTTCATACGATCAAAAATTCAATGCCCGACCAAGCGGTATTTTATATACCGTACCCCAAGCCCGTATAAGGGAAAATAAGTTAAAAGTATTTACCTGAGCTAAATATAAATTCAATCCCAGCCGTATATCAAATCAGCAAGTACAGATAGCTTTTACTGGCTCCTAAATTTGGAACGAAGGTTTTTTTAATTGTGACACTTGTGTCACTTCAATCATCAAAAAAATACCAAACCAATGAAATATTGTATTTCATACTTGGGATTTGCAAAAATATGTGTATCGTTTGCACATATCAACTCTTGTTCGATTTCAAGCATTAAATCGCTTTCTGGGACGTTATACGCGCTCTGATGCGTAAATATAACCAGTTTAATGCAACTAACACTCCGGAATAGTGAAATAGGCTTAACATACCTTAAATAACCTTCACATAACTTAGATATAAGTTTTGGATGGTTTGGTGTGTTGAAATCAAGTTTGTTCAATTGTAGTGACTAATTGTGTCAAACTGCGAAACTATACCGATTTGTATAGTAACGAACCTTCTGGAACTTGATCATAAGTTAAACATACCCTAAATATCCTTTACATAGCTTAGAAATAGGCTTTGAGGGGTTCGGTATGCTAAAATAAACTTTATTGATCAATAGGGACTAAAAGCGTCAAAAAGTGCATAAGTTTGCATTTTCGAGCGTATCTTACGTTCTGAATACATCCGGACATCCAAAAATTTATGTAATCATTAAAATATTTTATTTTAGTGATTGCCATGATAAAATTTCGTTCGTCGCTTAATTTGGATCGTTTTTGCGTTCGTTACGATTTCCGTCGTAATTAACCGAACAACGCAATCGTACGACCAAACGAACCGACATCCGAGATATTTTTGAGCATGTTTTGAGTTCCCTATACTTTAACATCATTTTAGAGCCTGGAAATGAGGTTAACATGGCTTAAACGTGTCAAAAATGAGCCGAAATCCATGATTCTGAAGTGCAGGGACCTGTTTTGACATTCTACCAAACTTCCTTACACGGGCCGCGTAAGGATTAATGTGTATGTTACGCGGGCCGCGTGGCCATGTCAGACAGAAACATTGAATCTGGTCATTTAGCTCGATTTTGATGGTTTTGATCTATGGTTTTCAATGCTATGGGCTGGTTTGTGTGGAGAACAAGTCCCCCAATCATTCTTTGACAATTGTATGGCCAAGATCATTCCCTCCTTGCCAAGAAACGATCCTAACGGTGGTCCATTTCCTATAAATACCCCCATGGTTTCACTTCTTCCTCACACAAATCTGATCTAATGTGCTCTAAGTTGAAGCCTTTGCTTCATACCTGAGCTATTTGGATCAAGATTTGCTTGCGGGGACCCTTTGTAAGTATTCCTTCATTCTTTTATCGCTTTTCGAGTCCGAAAGTCAAACTGTGTTTGACTTTCTACATTGTCCTGTTTATGGTCAACGCGAAGTTCATTTGAACTTCATAACGTGAGCGTAATCACGATGGTTATAGTCCCTAGTGACTATACCTTCTGATTACCACGTTATCTAGATTAGTGACAAGTCGTGGTTTCGGCCAAAATGCGTATTCTCGCGTATTTTGTAACCAAACTACTTTAAGGTATCAAAACCGTTTGTTTTGATACCAAACCTGTTTTCTAACTTAGTTAAGCATGTTTTAACATGCTTAGCTCGTCACTTTTAGTTTAGTGCTTGTTTAGAGTCGTAAGTCAAGTGGTCTAAACCATCGCTTAGACTTTCGAACTCGACCCGTTTTGTCACACCCACAAAATCCACCATGCGGAGTATCACCGCTTGGAGGCGTGACATGACCAGGATCGAGCCACCAATCATATTGAACAACGTAATTAGGTAAATAAAACCAACCACAATACAATTGGTGACCAAAAGCTAGTTAACCAAGTTCGAATTAAACAACGGAAGCATTAAAGGTAAAACCCAAAACATAAGTTCATAGTTCATACGTTTAAAGTCCAAAACGTAGGTTTAATAAGTTCATAAGGATTAAATGTTTAACAAGGAACATAACAATCCATATTGCACAACAACCGCCTCCTCGTGCAAGCTCCATAAGCATTTAACGACCTGTAAGGCATGTAACAACGAGTCAACAACAAAGATGAGTGAGTTCATGGTTGGTCGTTTTAGTTTTAAGTTACTTCTGAAAACATGGTTTGTCTTTCGTTGGCGTAATTGCCATGGGGGTTACCCCATAGTTGAAAGTATGATTAACCAGTTCCTTCTTTATTACCCAAACCTTTTCCATGATCAGTGGGGGCTTCCCCATGTGAACTACTAGACGGTAACATATCGACAACTGACGAACATTAAATGTGCCCTACGTCAATGTCTATCATTATTGACAGTTTTCCATAGTCCATTAGTACATGCCCGTCCGAACGGCACGATGTGAGGTTTGTTAAACCTAATAGCCCTATTAACTAATGACCCGCTCACCATCTCCCTCGGCGATAAAGTCGATATAAGATGAGGGACTGAATGATAGAGTTTTGTCTAGTAAGTTTTAAGGTTGTTGTCCTACCCAAGGAGGACGAACGTACGTATTCTACCCAAGGAGAATACGCAGAATTATTATTGGCATCCTACCTATCGGGGATGGCCGTACATATCCTACCCAAGGAGGATATGTAGATTTCGTTCTAATTTCTTTAACCCATTCCCAACCACCGGGAATCCCATGCCTTAGAATGTGTGAACTCACCTCGGTTTGCTCGGTTAGATTAATTACTCAAATAAATCAGGAAATCAAGCACGTCCTAATAATGTACAGATAACAATCAGGCATAACACGTATTCTACGTATGGTTTATCTACTCATTACTTCTATCACATACCACATAGTTTAAATGTCAAGTTATATCGTTAAGTTACATTATTTTTCCCTAAAATAATAGAACTATCTCACAAATAAACAAGTATTCACACAAGTGTTCTAATATAAGATATATATATTTTAAATGTATATATTTACCCATTTTTATTTACAAAAACCAACCTCTGACACTTTGTGTTTTGTTACAAAAATTATGGCGAAGTTTATATTCGAAACACAAGTTATAAAATATACTTGTAACGCATGTTTAGAAAAGTATTTTCTAAGTGTTGGAATTATTAGAAAATTTCGCCAGAGTTTCCTTTATAAATGGAGGTGTCCATGCTTACTAGCATATCATTTTCTTTTCAAAAATTCATTCAAATAATTCTCAATCAACCATATACAACCTCTACTAACCAAACTTGTCAAAGACAAGCATAAACTATAAACTCATGAACTTGGAAATTTATAAAAATATGTAGTAACTTACTAGCATACTTAGTAAGTCTTGTTACCTTTTAAAATGTGATTAGTTCTTTAAAAACTTTATTTTTAAAGAGTTTAAGTGTTTACAATTTCCACCATATTTTCTAAAAATATTTCTTCATGAAGGTTTCTAGTTACACAAGTGTTTCTACACTTATTTATCCACCAAAAAAATGTGATTAGTTTATGTAAGATCCCAGTTTTAATGAAACTTATATTTTTCACTTGGTTCTTTTGAAAAACCACTAATGGATCTTTAGATCCACATGATTTTAACCTACTTTGATCTTTATTTTTCAAGAAATCGCCCATTCATTCAAGTTCATGGTTTATGTGTGGATGATTCCCTCATCCTACAACATTCTTATTTTCTCATCTTGCTAGATCATGTTTTTAATCATGATCTAGCAAGACCATATGATGATCCATATCAACAACATGAGTAAACAATAACCATTAACCAACAAGCATCACAACACATGAATATCATGATTTCTTCATCTAACAACTTTATGTTCATGTCTTCTTCATAAGGTTCATTAGGGTTCTTAATATTTTGATCAAGATACATCATTAACCACTTAAACAAGATGAAAAATACAAGGATCTAAGTTCTTACCACTAGCTCAAGGCTAGGGGAGTTCAAGTGAAGAAATGTGGTGGATAAAAGAAGATGAGAGTGGTCCTTCAACTTCCGAACGCACCGAGCTTCGTTGTATGCACTATAACACCTATGTATGCCCTTAGATTGGTTGAAGATGATCAAGTGATGATGGTGGTGTGGTGGTCGGCCGCACAAGGAAGAGAGGGAGAGAAGAAAATGGTGTTGAGTTGTGAATGATGGAAATGATGGTGATCTTATGGTTAAATTAAAAGTCTTCCAACACCTCTTTGTCCATTAGGTCCAATGTCCCCTTAGTACATAGCAACCCAAATAAACTAATGAAGAAAATCAAAGTGGGGATCCCACTTCTAGAACCGATTTTTTTTTGGGGGGGGGTGGTTTAGTTGGGATGCAACTAGATAGTTAGTGATCTTTATTGGAATTCAAGAGTTTAGTTGGTGTTTATGTGTGTGGTGTAATATATAGTGTGTTAGGGTGTTCGGGACCCATAACTAGTTTAGAAAAATAGAAACAATGCTTCTAGCATTATTTTGGTGTTCCGGGTAATGTCCGGTTGTTCGGTTTGATACTGTTCCGTTAAAGTACTTAATTAATCTGTAAAGTGTCCTATATATATTTTTGTAACATTTTTAATTTTCAACACTCAGGGAAAGCATACCGGACTATTTAGTAACTTTTCTGTACACTACTAGTATGCTAATAAGCACATGTAAGTATAACACAGTAATCAGAAAGCAGTTAAGTGATTCAGCACAATCATCAAGCACTTTAATTATCATTAATTAATTGTACGGATACATGGAATTATGAGGGTTGTCACATTCTCCCCCTGTTAAGAAAATTTTGTCCTGAAATTTAGCACGTGGTTACTGAGGAAGCTAGTTAAGTTGCGTGGTTTTCCTGATTTTCTTGGGGTGTCACATCATCCCCCCGTTGGTTTGGAATTTCATCCTGAAATTCTGCAGTAGCTTTAGCCTCAGTAGTGGTTGCACTTTTCTTAAACATGTTGGTGCACTACATCTATTGACTTCGTCTTGGATCGAGTCTTAGTCTTAGAGTTTTAGATCAGGGCACGTTATTCGAGAAAACAGGAATTTGTATGAGTGTTTGTAATAGGTTTCGCTTGTAGTGACATAGGTAGAAGGTTTCGCTTATGTATCACAATATGGTTCCGCTTGAATGTCAGTTGAAGGTTCCGCTTGAATGTCATGTACATTCAAGCGAAATCTCAGCAACTATATATAGTCTTACAAGCGAAACATTTGTAACGGTTGGTGAAACCTGTACCGAAGTGCTGCCGGTCTAGGATTTGAATGTACACTGTCAGAAATCAATGCAAATAGAAGTTTTAAAGTGATTTGCTAGCTGTTGCTAAGTCAAATACTTATTTTCCGCATCTGTATTTGATAGAATCTCCTCTGAACGACTCGTTCGGGTCGAGACACAATCCTACAAAACAGCTGGGGATACTTGAGTTTCATTTGGTCTTCTCGTTCCCAGGTATACTCTAGGCCACAACGGGAATCCCAACGAACTCGGACGAGAGGTATTCTGGAATGCTTGAGAATCTTAACATCTCGATCCGTAATCTCTTCTGGTTCCTCGACGAATCGCAACTGGTCGTCGATCGTGAGCTCCTTTAAGGGAACTATGAGGGTCTCATCTGACAGACACTTCTTCAGATTCGACACATGGAAAAAATTGTGAACTCCGCTGAGTTCTGCCGGTAGATTCAGCTTATAAGCCACCTTGCCAATCTTTTCAATGATTTCGAATGGTCCGACATAACGCGGACTGAGTTTGCCTCGTTTGCCAAAACGAACTACACCTTTCCAAGGTGAGACTTTGAGTAGCACTCGATCCCCAACCTGGAACTCGAGTGGCTTTCTTCGCTTATCTGCATAGCTTTTCTGACGGTCACGAGCTGCCGCCATTCATTGTCATATTTGAGCAATCCTTTCGGTTGTATCTACTACCAGTTCTGGGCATGTGATTTCACTGTCGCCAACTTCTGCCCAACAGAGAGGTGATCGACACTTCCGTCCGTACAATGCCTCGAACGGAGCGGCCTGGATGTTGGTGTGGTAACTGTTGTTATATGAAAACTCCACTAACGGGAGATGCTTTTCCCAGCCGTTACCAAAGTCGATTACGCATGCCCTAAGCATGTCTTCAAGAGTTTGGATGGTGCGCTCAGACTGCCCATCCGTTTGCGGCTGATATGCTGTGCTCATGTCTAGGCGTGAGCCAAAGGACTTGTGCATAGCTTGCCACAGTTCAGAGGTAAAACACGCGTCATGATCAGATATAATAGAGGTTGGCACTCCGTGCCTTGATACCACTTCCTTTAGGTAGACGTCTGCTAGAGTAGAAAACTTATCCGTTTCTTTGATTGCCAGAAAATGCACAGACTTGGTCAGTCGATCCACGATAACCCAAATGGTATCGTTTCCGCTTTGAGATCTGGCAGGCCAGTAACGAAATCCTTGGAACTTTGCTCCCATTTCCATTTAGGTATCTCTGGTTGTTGAAGTAGGCCTGATGGTTTCTGATATTCAGTATTGACTCTCGCACAAGTCAAACATTTGCTGACGTAGGTTGCTATGTTGGCTTTCATACCAGGCCACCAGTATGTAGACTTTAGGTTGTGGTACATCTTATCCGAACCAAGATATACTGAATAACGAGACTTGTGTGCTTCATCCATCACAAGCTCGCGTAAGTCTCCATAAAGTGGAACCCAGATGCGCCCGTTAACATCGTAGGCGCCGTCTTCCTTTTGTTCTAGCCACTGCCTCGATCCTCGTAAGGACTCAGCCCTGATGTTTTCTCCTTTCAATGCTTCAACCTGAGCATCGCGAATCTGAGCGGGAAGGTTAGATTGGATGGTAAGCTGTAATGCACGTACACACTTAGGTATAGTATCCTTTCGACTGAGGGCGTCGGCCACAACATTGGCTTTGCCCGGATGATACTTGATCGCACATTCGTAATCATTCAAGAGCTCGACCCATCGGCGTTGTCGCATGTTTAACTCCTTTTGCTTAAAGATATGCTCGAGACTCCTGCGATCGGTGTAAATGGTGCACTTGGTACCGTACAGGTAATGTCTCCATATCTTAAGTACGAAAACAACTGCTCCCAATTCCAAGTCGTGCGTAGTGCAGTTCCTTTCGTGAACTTTAAGTTGGCATGACGCATAGGCAATGACCTTGTCCTGTTGCATCAACACGCTACCAAGCCCTTGGATGGAAGCGTCGCAATAAACCACAAAATCATATGTGCCTTCAGGCAATGGGAGGATATGCGCGCTACAAAGTCTACTTTCCAGTGCTGGAAAGCAGATTCTTGTGCATCACCCCAACGGTAGGTGGCACCCTTCTGAGTCAGTGAAGTGAGAGGTTGCGCGATTTTTGAGAAATCCTTGATAAACCTTCTATAGTAGCCCGCCAAACCCAAGAATTGGAGGATTTCTGTTGCTATACGGGGTGCAGGCCAGTTCTTGATCGAGTTAACGTTAGATGGATCCACATGAATTCCATCCTTGTTTACCACATGGCCTAGAAAATGGACTTCGCGAAGCCAGAAGTCACATTTCAAAAACTTGGCATACAACTGCTCTTTTCGAAGAAGTTCCAGAATAAGCCTCAGATGTTGCTCGTGTTCCTACTGATTCTTAGAATAGATCAGGATGTCGTCGATGAAGACTATGACAAATTTATCTAGGTAAGGTTTGCACACTCGGTTCATGAGATCCATGAAGACTGCAGGTGCATTCGTCAATCCGAAAGGCATAACCAGAAACTCGTAATGTCCATATCGAGTCCTAAATGCCGTTTTGGAGATGTCCTCCTCTCGGACTCTCAGTTGATGGTAACCTGACCTTAGGTCAATCTTGGAATAGAAACTCGACCCTAGCAACTGGTCGAATAAATCGTCAATGCGTGGAAGAGGATAACGATTCTTCACGGTCACCTTGTTGAGTTCGCGGTAGTCAATACACATTCTGAAGGTACCGTCTTTCTTCTTCACGAATAACACTGGAGCTCCCCAAGGCGAAGAGCTAGGACGTATGAAACCCTTTTCCAAGAGTTCTTGTAGTTGCGTGGACAGTTCTTCAAGTTCTGATGGAGCTAGATGATAAGGTGCTCGAGCTATAGGCGCTGCTCCAGGAGCGAGCTCGATTTGAAATTCAACTTGGCGATGAGGCGGAAGACCAGGTAATTCCTCAGGAAATGCCTCAGGAAAATCACGTACAATTGGTATGTCTTCTATATTCCTTTCTTCCGAGGATGTATCAGAAATGAGGGCTAGGATAGCAGTATGGCCCTTTCGCAACCACTTCTGGGCTTTAAGGAAAGAGATGATGCCCACAACAACACCACCCTTGTCGCCACGAATTACGAGGGGTTCTTTACCAGAATGAGGGATGCGGACAATCTTCTCATTGCAAAGAATTTCCGCTTGTTGGTGAGATAACCAATCCACCCCAATAACAACGTCGAAACTACCCAGAACGATAGGAATAAGTTCGATAGAGAAGGTCTGACCAGTTAAGACAAGGTTACAGCCCTTAACTATGTAGGTGGCTTCAAGACTTTTACCATTTGCTAGTTCTACCGTGTGTTTGGTGTTCAGAAGTGTTGGAGTGCGCTTAAGCATTTGGCTAACTTTTAAGGACACATAACTAGTATCGGCACCCGAATCAAATAAAACAGTAACAAAGAAGTCGTCCAGGAGAAACTTACCCATCACAACGTTGGGGTCGTTCCTTGCATCACCCTGACCAATCACGAAGGCACGACCTCGGGCGCCATTGCCATTATTGTTTCCCCCGTTGTTGCCTCCATTGTGGTTCCCGTTTCGTTGGTTGTTGTTCTGATTTTGGTTCAGCTGAGGGTAGTTCCTCTTAAAGTGGCCTTCAGCACCACACTGAAAGCATCCTTTATTGCCCTGCTGTTGCTGCTGCTGGTGGTTCTGTGGAGTTGGTTGTTGTTGTTGGCAATTCTGATTCGCAGGACGTGGGCTCCTGCAATCCTTGGCTTCATGACCCAGCTTGTTACACCTCAGATAACGACCCTTGTGGCACTGCCCGCTATGATGCTTGTTGCACTTGTTGCACTTGGGGTGGTTCCCTCGGTATCCACCCTGTCCTTGACTACCAGAAGATTGCTGACCAGGACTCTGGTGGTCATCAATCTTTCGTTGCTGAGATTGAACTGAAGTAGAACCCTTGCCCGAATTTCCATCTCACTTGCGCTTGTTATCACTAGGAGCATCAGAAGTAGTAGTAGCGCTGAGACGCTTGGGCAGCTTGTTCTGTTCAACTGCCTGATCAGTGAGACGGTGAGCTAGTCGTATAACTTGCTGAATGGTGCCTAGGTTAGCTGAAGTCACGTGACTCTGAATTTCTGGTACAAGACCCTTGAGGTACAGCTCAATACGTTTGATAGGAGGATCCGCCATAGTGGGACACAAGATAGCTAGTTCGTTCGACCTCTTTGTGTATGCCTCGATTTCAGACCCCGTCATCTTCAAGTTGAAAAATTCCACCTCTAGCTTGTGGATGTCGTCACGACTACAGTACTCTTCCTTAATCAGTTCTTTGAAGTCGTTCCATGGGGTGGCATTAGCAACCGCCAGCCCTAGCAGTTGAACCTTTGCTTTCCACCAGGTTAACGCAGCACCTTCGAGCGTTCCAGTAGCAAATTTCACCCTACGATCTTTAGGGCATTCACACATCTCAAAAACAGACTCAAGCTTCTCGAACCAGTGAAGAAGGCCTACATCTCCCTCTGTGCCGCTGAAAGTACTAGGTCGGCAATCCATGAAGGTTTTGAACGTGCACACAGGAGGCTGAGCATGTTGACCTGTTGCACGAGAATAAAAGACAAGGTTAAGCACGAGGGTTTGCGAGGGTAGGTTCTAAACGTCCTAGGGTAGGTCGAAATAGCAGGTTATACCTCCTGCTGGAGCTGCTGCGAGTGCCTCAGTAACTCGTTCATTGATCAAAGCCGTCAACTGGGCTTGAGTTAGGTTGATACGTCCTCCGCGTCCGTTCATGATCTTCACAATCGAAGCAACGTAAGTGAGAAAAGTGTCGCGAAAGTGCGTAAGTGTGGGACGACAGTAGAGAGTAAGCACACAAGGTTCAAATAACAATTATCACGTTAATTAATGCACAGAGTGAACTATCTAACCGACAATATAACATAAATCATGCCACCTATTGTGTCGAGTCTTGCACGTGGAGCGAAGCGTCGTTGTGGATCGTTGAGCACTGTACAGGTTATAGTCTGGTTTTATCAAAAAGCTTTTCCCTTTTTAAAACCAAGTTCACTATAACCAATGGCTCTGATACCAATCTGTCACACCCCCAAAATCCACCATGCGGAGTATCACTGCTTGGAGGCGTGACATGACCAGGATCGAACCACCAATCATATTGAACAACGTAATTAAGTAAATAAAACCAACCATAATACAATTGGTGACCAAAAGCTAGTTAACCAAGTTCAAATTAAACAGCGGAAGCATTAAAGGTAAAACCCAAAACATAAGTTCATAGTTCATAAGTTTAAAGTCCAAAACGTAGGTTTAATAAGTTCATAAGGATTAAATGTTAACATGGAACATAACAATCCATATTCCACAACAACCGCTTCCTCGTGTAAGCTCCAAAACCATTTAACGACCTGTAAGGCATGTAACAACGAGTCAATAACAAAGTTGAGTGAGTTCACGGTTGGTTGTATTAGTTTTAAGTTATTTCCGAAAACATGGTTTGTCTTTCGTTGGCGTAATTGCCGTGGGGGTTACCCCGTTGTCGAAAGTATGATTAACCAGTTCCTTCTTTTTTACCCAAACCTTTTCCATGATCAGTGGGGGCTTCCCCATGTGAACTACTAGACCGTACCATATCAACAACTGACGAAGATTAAATGTGCCCTACGTCAATGTCTATCATCATTGACAGTTTGCCATAGTCCATTAGTACACGCCCGTCCGAATGGCACGGTGTGAGGTTTGTTAAACCTAATAGCGCTATTAACTAATGACCCGCTCGCCATCGGCCTCGGCGATTAAGTCGATATAAGATGAGGGACTGAATGATAGAGTTTTGTCTAGTAAGTTTTAAGGTTGTTGTCCTACCCAAGGAGGACGAACGTACGTATTCTACCCAAGGAGAATACACAGAATTATTATTGGCATCCTACCTATCGGGGATGGCTGTACATATCCTACCCAAGGAGGATATGTAGATTCCGTTTTAATTTCTTTAACCCATTCCCAACCACCGGGAATCCCATGCCTTAGAATGTGTGAACTCACCTCGGTTTGTTCGGTTAGATTAATTACTCAAATAAATCAGCGAATCAAGCACGTCCAAATAATGTACAGATAACAATCAGTTTCTCATGCATAACACGTATTCTACGTACGGTTTATCTACTCATTACTTCTATCACATACCACATAGTTCAAATGTCAAGTTATATCGTTAAGTTACATTATTTTTCCCTAAAATAATATAACTATCTCACAAATAAACAAGTATCCACACAAGTGTTCTAATATAAGATGTATATATTTTAAATATATATATTTACCCATTTTTATTTACAAAAACCAACCTCCGACACTTTGTGTTTTGTTACAAAAATTATGGCGAAGTTTATATTCGAAACACAAGTTATAAAATATACTTGTAACGCTTGTTTATAAAAGTATTTTCTAAGTGTTGGAATTTTTAGAAAATTTCGCCAGAGTTTCCTTTGTAAATGGAGGTGTCCATGCTTACTAGCATATCATTTTTCTTTTCAAAAATTTAATTCAAACAATTCTCAATCAACCATATACAACCTCTACTAACCAAACTTGTCAAAGACAAGCATAAACTATAAACTTATGAACTTGGAAATTTATAAAAATATGTAGTAACTTACTAGCATACTTAGTAAGTCTTGTTACCTTTTAAAATGTGATTAGTTCTTTAAAAACTTTATTTTTAAAGAGTTTAAGTGTTTACAATTTCCACCATATTTTCTAAAAATATTTCTTCATGAAGGTTTCTAGTTACACAAGTGTTTCTACACTTGTTTATCTACCAAAAAAATGTGATTAGTTTATGTAAGATTCCAGTTTTAATGAAACTTATATTTTTCACTTGGTTCTTTTGAAAAACCACTCATGGATCTTTAGATCCACATGATTTTAACCTACTTTGATCTTTATTTTTCAAGAAATCGCCCATTTATTCAAGTTCATGGTTTATGTGTGGATGATTCCCTCATCCCACAACATTCTTATTTTCTCATCTTGCTAGATCATGTTTTTAATCATGATCTAGCCAGACCATATGATGATCCATATCAACAACATGAGTAAACAATAACCAACAAGCATCACAACACATGAATATCATGATTTCTTCATCTAACAAGTTTATGTTCATGTCTTCTTCATAAGGTTCATTAGGGTTCTTAATATTTTGATCACGATACATCATTAACCACTTAAACAAGATGAAAAGTACAAGTATCTAAGTTCTTACCACTAGATCAAGGCTAAGGGAGTTCAAGTGAAGAAATGTGGTGGATAAAAGAAGATGAGAGTGGTCCTTCAATTTCCGAACGCACCGAGCTTCGTTGTATGCACTATAACACCTATGTATGCCCTTAGATTGGTTGAAGATGATCAAGTGATAATGGTGGTGTGTGGTGTGGTGGTCGGCCGAACAAGGAAGAGAGGGAGAGAAGAAAATGGTGTTGAGTTGTGAATGATGGAAATGATGGTGATCTTATGGTTAAATAAAAAGTCTTCCAACACCTCTTTGTCCAGTAGGTCCAATGTCCCCTTAGTACATAGCAACCCAAATAAACTAATGAAGAACATCAAAGTGGGGATCCCACTTCTAGAACTGATTTTTTTTTGGGGGGGGGGGGGTTGGTTTAGTTGGGATGCAACTAGATAGTTAGTGATCTTGGTTGGAATTCAAGAGTTTAGTTGGTATTTATGTGTGTGGTGTAATATATAGTGTGTTAGGGTGTTCGGGACATATAACTAGTTTAGAAAAATAGAAACAATGCTTCTAGCATTATTTTGGTGTTCCGGGTAATGTCCGGTTGTTCGGTTTAATACTGTTCCGTTAAAGTGCTTAATTAATCCGTAAAGTGTCCTATATATATTTTTGTAACATTTTTAATTTTCAACACTCAGGGAAAGCATACCGGACTATTTAGTAACTTTTCTGTACACTACTAGTATGTTAACAAACACATGTAAGTATAACACAGTAATCAGAAAACAGTTAAGTGATTTAGCACAGTCATCAAGCACTTTAATTATCATTAATAAATTGTACGGATACATGGAATTATGAGGGTTGTCACACGTTTGGTTGATCATTAGGATCCGACCAAGCATGTTTAGTGACCATAGTTGTATAGGGAGTAACCTTTCAAGGTTATACCTGATGGTCACCTAGTTAAAGTAGTTGTATGATAGGTAAATTATATGCCTTAGGTAATTTACCAAAATGCCCTTTTTATGCATAATTGATATTTAAGCATATGTAACCCAAACTTGTCACTTAACTGATTTTGCAACATAATTAAACATGTCATAGGACTAGTTAGGCGGTCTGAACGCGTTTTACGCAAACGACGCGTTAAAGTAGCTAAGCTACCTAAACGGGTCGTGATGGGTCGTAAGCACTTAGGATAGGTTTCACTTTAGTATGTAGGCCTTATTAAACCATATCACATGAGTTCCCACGCTCATTTGGTTCACGAGACCTCATGCTATCCGATCTCCCGATTTAGGTCCGGTTTATTTATGTAGTTATCAATATTAGGTGCCGTTTGATTCCGTGCTCCCTCTAGCTTGCTTGGTAGTTTTTCAAGACTCCTAAGCACTCTCAAGTGAGTACATAGTCCCCTCTTTTACTGTTTTCAAACATTTTGGGGTGAAACATGTGTACCTGTCTGTTATTTTCATGATTTCAAAGTATAATTGATTATACATGTTAGTACTTATCTTTTGACAATCTGAATGATTATTTATGACCTAAACACTGATTTCTCAAAGATTATAAAAATTAATTGTTGGAATAGTACTTATTTTTGTTGACCAGACCGGTTGGTAGTATGATATAGCGCTATAGGATTTGACACCCCATTCCTGTTGTCATGGAATGTTTGAAACCAATTTGTTTCTCCGTCCAAATAGGAATTGCCTTTGTGGTATTTCTATAGTCTCAAAGGTGTATTTTGATGCACTAGGTCTGAATGAATTCTTAAATCACATTACTTTTGTATATTAAGTTATACTCCCAAAAGTATAGTTTGATATGCTCACATATGTGATATTGTACAAAACCAACATATATTTTGTTAACCATTAAAACATAGTTTGATATGTTATTCTCAAAATCCAAAGCATAGTTTAATATGTTATTTTCATAACCAAAGCATAGTTTAATATGTTATTTATAAATCCAAAGTATACTTTTGATATACTACTGAAAATTTATTTATTTTAACAACTAAAGTATATTTAATATACTATTTACTTAACGACTGGTTTTTGGTTAGTGTTTAGATAAAGGGACGGGTGTAATGTGATGAAAACATGGTAGATACGCCGCTGGTACTTCTTATATATAAGTGTTTTCATCGCATTACATACCGTAGCATTATTTAGTACATTTGGGTTAACGGTTTTGGAACTGAAATATATTTTAATATATTATTTATTCGACTTTCTTAAAACCAAAGTATATTTTTATATATACTATGAATCTTTTTATCAAAATATTGTTTTTCAAACAATATATTTTTATACAAACTTATTCTACTTACTTGTTTAATTTCCTATGTATTATTATTTTATATCATCTGATTTCTTATAAATGATTTATAAAAGAAAACCTTTTACAAGGATCATGACTACTTTTATTAAAAAATTTTTTTTGCTTTAAACTCATAAGTCATGAATCCTAAATACAATAAAAACTATGTATCTCACAGCTATTTTTATGCTGACGTACCTATTTTTACACATGTTTCAGGTGCTGCTTTGTGATGATTGATGATGTATGCTACACTTAGGATGGACTCGTGCCTTAGCGACTTTAAAACTTGAAAGATAATAGTTGTACTTATTTGATTGTATTAAATCAATGAGTTCATTTATTCAATAAAACGAAATTATTTATTCCATGGTTGTGAAACAATAATTTTGTTACAACACTCCCTGACGTTTCCGCCACGTTTGGTTGTTTTACGTGGTCGGGGTGTGACAGAAGAGTTGGTATCAGAGCCAATGGTTATAGGGAATTAGGTTATTAGTAATTCTTTGACCTAGACTATAACCTTCCTAGGACCCTAACGTGAGTTATCTCGTGTTTAGTCTTAAAACAATACCGTCACTTATCCTTAGGTGACAACCACAATAAGAGCACAAATTTTGAATCCGCTTTGAAAACTAATCATCTGTTCTAGGATGATTAATTACTAGGTTTTGAACCTTCAAAGTTTTCAAAATCTCGTCAAAGTTTGGTCTAAATAATGTGAACACGTGCAAACTGGAAGGGTGGGTGCCTGTACCCTGCGTCTTCTGTCTAAGGCTAGAGTGTTCGTACAAATCCGCAGTATCGGACCAGTTACTCTTACCTGGGAACTCTTGGGGTGAGTGTCCACTTATAGGCGAGTATGTCTTCACGATAAATTATATTGACCCATTTACTTTGATTAGTCACCGTCTCATTTGTTTGCCTTAGGTAACAAACAAATGATCGCCATTTTATGCATTATTATTCTGTTTTCATTTCCCTTGTTTCCTCCCATGTCTCCCATTTTCTTCATGGTGCCTCTTCATCGCAACAACAATGTCCGAACTAGGTGCTACAATTGTCCATCAATTAGGCGTCGTACTACCGGAAGGCTGTTGATTTAGCTATCACCGTGACTCGTCTCAGGGATGAAGCCATACAAGGGAACCGCTCCTTAGAGCAATCAATGCAACCGTCATCATCCAAATCAGATACTCTATTTCAAATGTACCCACAGTGGACGATGGGGGATATTTGATTAACATGTGCCGCTTTGTAATCCAAAGCAAAGCTGTTACAAATCCTGCTGCTACTCAACCTCTTGCAAGGAAACCTAATGCCGGTATGTGCTTATGTGCAACAAATGTAATGCACCTCACCAAGCTTACCTGCAGTGTCGTCTGTGGGCATCACGTGGATGACTCGGTCACCTGACAAATGCTTGACAATTCAACCCAAACCAAGGTGGTCTAAACCAACCCCAAGTCAACCCTGCTCGTATAATCAACTTAACATACGTGGTACCCAACCTTCAAACTCTGCTTCATATGTCTCTTGGCATATCTAGCACCTCAACCTCATGAACTTTCTACCTTGTGTATCGACTTAAGCACGCCTAGTGCAAGGTGTCGAAACACCTCTCGTTACACAAAATTCCAAGTTCCAAAATAGGATCTTTCTATCCTCATAATTAGATCCTTATGGATGATTATCAATCAAATCGGAGATCTAAATTGAATTATTCGTATGCCTTAATACGTATATTACGATTCAATAAGGATAAATCTGAATTCCTATTAAGATCTTTCTATCTCCATAGTTAGATTCTTATGTTTAAAGTGTCAAATGAAATCCACGGATTGGATCCTGGTGTGCTTTAAATACCCATGACCAAAGATAACAAATTAAAGATCAAGTTAACTAATTATGTGAATATGTGCTTATGTGATTTCTTATATGTTTTGTGTTTTTATTTGATCCATCCAATTCCTCGTAGAATCTTCCATATCTCATATGAGGGATTCATAGTAGGATATCCAAAGGTACTCTCTTAAATCCTTAATGGACTTCTACGTTGTAGTAAAGTCCCTTGGGTTTTAAAGTACTATTCTATAATTGGACCCCTTGAGTGGTCTAGTTAAACATATTGATTTGAAAATCTGGTTAGGAATATCATGTGATGATATAATTGAAAAGATCCCTTAAGTGGTCTATTTAAGGAGATCGTACGACGGTCTAGTTAAGAAGATCATGTGTTGATCTATTTAAAAAGATCGTTTGTTGATCTAGTTAAAAAGATCCTTTGGTGGTCTAGTCAAGTCGCTTCATGTTTATTCAATTGATTTTTCCCCCACGCATTATGAAATGAACTGTGCGGACTGTGCAAGGAATTTCGTAATTATGGAGGCCTACATAATTATGGAACTTAGTGCACAGAAACCACATGAAGTTTTGTCATGTGTTAAGACCTATAGTGACAAGAGTAATCATACGGGAGAGGTCCTGGACCTCGATCAATGTCATTTATTCTTACACTCCCCAATTTTAATCTCAAGCACACACAAGTTTCCTATGATAAGTCTTCATAAGAAACGTTCTTCTGTCCGTAGTTCAAAATTCCATGTTTTGTTACTACAAGGACTTCACTTTGAGGGTTGACAATTTCGCTAAGAATCCTAACATGGCCCAGAGTTTTACTTAAGGGTTCAATGGATTTATTGGAAAGCGAGACCGTCACAGCTGTCTTCACAAGTTTCCTCTAGAATTAAATTTCGAGACGAAATTTCCTAAAGTAGGGGAGACTGTGACACCTGTGTCACTTCAATCATCAAACAAATACCAAACCAGTGAAATATTGTATTTCATACTTGGGATTTGTAAAAATATGTGTATCGTTTGCACATATCAACTCTTGTTCGATTTCAAGCTTTAAATCGCTTTCTGGGAGGTTATACGCGCTCTGATGCGTAAATATAACCAGTTTAATGCAGTGAACACTCTGGAATAGTGAAATAGGCTTAACATACCTTAAATAACCTTCACATAACTTAGAAATAAGTTTTGGATGGTTTGGTGTGTTGAAATCAAGTTTGTTCGATTATAGGGACTAATTGTGTCAAACTGCGAAATTATACCGATTTGTATAGTAACGAACCTTACGGAACTTGATCATAAGTTGAACATACCCTAAATATCCTTTACATAGTTTAGAAATAGGCTTTGAGGGGTTCGGTATGCTAAAATAAACTTTATTGATCAATAGGGACTAAAAGCGTCAAAAAGTGCATAAGTTAGCATTTTCGCGCATATCTTACGTTCTGAATACATCCGGACATCCAAAAATTTATGTAATCATTAAAATATATTATTTTAGTGAATGGCATGATAAAATTTCGTTCGTCTCTTAATTTGGATCGTTTTTGCGTTCGTTACGGCTTCCGTCGTAATTAACCGAACAACGCAATCGTACAACCAAACAAACCGACATCCGAGATATTTTTGAGAATGTTTTGAGTTCCCTATACTTTAACATAATTTTAGAGCCTTGAAATGAGGTTAATGGGGCTTAAACGTGTCAAAAATGAGCCGAAATCCATGATTCTAAAGTGCAGGGACCTGTTTTGACATTTTTCCAAACTTCCTTACACGGGCCGCGTAAGGATTGATGTGTATGTTACGCGGGCCGCTTGGCAATGTCAGACAGAAACATTTAATCTGGTCATTTAGCTCGATTTTGATGGTTTTGATCTATGGTTTTCAAAGCTATGGGCTGGTTTATGTGGAGAACAAGTCCCCCAATTATTCTTTGACAATTGTATGGCCAAGATCATTCCCTCCTTGCCAAGAAACGATCCTAACAGTGGTCCATTTCCTATAAATACCCCCATGGTTTCACTTCTTCCTCATACAAATCTGATCTAATGTGCTCTAAGTTGAAGCCTTTGCTTCATACCTGAGCTATTTGGATCAAGATTTGCTTGTGGGGACCCTTTGTAAGTATTCCTTCATTCTTTTATCGCTTTTCGAGTCCAAAAGTCAAACTGTGTTTGACTTTCTGCATTGACCAGTTTATGGTCAAAGCGAAGTTCATTTGAACTTCATAACGTGAGTGTAATCATGATGGTTATAGTCCCTAGTGACTATACCTA
Organism: Helianthus annuus; assembly: GCF_002127325.2. Lineage (NCBI taxonomy): Eukaryota > Viridiplantae > Streptophyta > Magnoliopsida > Asterales > Asteraceae > Helianthus > Helianthus annuus. Next base: position 109,167,146 of record NC_035443.2, read on the forward strand.
CTGATTACCACGTTATCTAGGTTAGTGACGAGTCGTAGTTTCGGCCAAAATACGTATTCTCGGGTATTTTGTAACCAAACTACTTTAAGGTATCAAAACCATTTATTTTGATACCAAGCCTGTTTTCTAACTTAGTTAAGCATGTATTAACATGCTTAGCTCGTCACTTTTAGTTTAGTGCTTGTTTAGAGTCGTAAGTCAAGTGGTCTAAACCACCGCTTAGACTTTTGAACTCGACCCGTTTGGTCGATCATTAGGATCCGACCAAGCATGTTTAGTGACCATAGTTGTATAGGGAGTAACCTTTCAAGGTTATACCTTATGGTCACCTAGTTTAAGTAGTTGTATGATAGGTAAATTATATGCCTTAGGTAATTTACCAAAATGCCCTTTTTATGCATAATTGATATTTAAGCATATGTAACCCAAACTTTTGTCACTTAACTGATTATGCAACATAATTAAACATGTTAGTCATATAATACTTGTCATAGGACTAGTTAGGCGGTCCGAACGCGTTTTACGCAAACGACGCGTTAAAGTAGTGTAAGCTACCTAAACGGGTTGTGATGGGTTGTAAGCACTTAGGATAGGTTTCACTTTAGTTTGTATGCCTTGTTAAACCATATCATATTGCTCATTTGGTTCACGAGAACTCATACTATCCGATCTCCCGATTTAGGTCCGGTTTATTTATGTAGTTATCAATATTAGGTGTCGTTTGATTCCGTGCTCCCTCTAGCTTGCTTGGTAGTTGTTCAAGACTCCTAAGCACTCTCAAGTGAGTACATAGTCCCCTCTTTTACTGTTTTCAAACATTTTGGGGTGAAACATGTGTACATATCTGTTATTTTCATGATTTCAAAGTATAATTGATTATACATGTTAGTACTTATCTTTTGACAAACTGGATGATTATTTATGACCTACAAAATTTCTCAAAGATTATAAAAATTAATTGTTGGAATAGTACTTATTTTTGTTCACCAGACCGGTTGGTAGTATGATATAGCGCTATAGGATTTGACACCCCATTCCTGTTGTCATGGAGTGTCTGAAACCAATTTGTTTCTCCATCCAAATAGGAATTGCCTTTGTGGTATTTCTATAGTCTCAAAGGTGTATTTTGATGCACTAGGTCTGAATTAATTCTTAAATCACATTATTTTTATATATTAAGTTATACTCCCAAAAGTATAGTTTGATGTGCTCTCATACGTGATATTGTACAAAACCAACATATATTTTGTTAACCATTAAAACATAGTTTGATATGTTATTCTCAAAATCCAAAGCATAGTTTAATATGTTATTTTCATAACCAAAGCATAGTTTAATATGTGATTTATAAATCCAAAGTATACTTTTGATATACTACTGAAAATTTAGTTATTTTAACAACGAAAGTATATTTAATATACTATTTACTTAACGACTGGTTTTTGGTTAGTGTTTAGATAACGGGACGGGTGTAATGTGATGAAAACATGGTAGATACGCTGCTGGTACTTCTTATATATAAGTGTTTTCATCGCCTTACATACTGTGGCGTTATTTAGTACACTTGGGTTAACGGTTTTGGAACTGAAATATATTTTAATATATTATTTATTCGACTTTCTTAAAACCAAAGTATATTTTTATATATACTATGAATCTTTTTATCAAAATATTGTTTTTCAAACAATATATTTTTATACAAACTTATTCTACTTACTTGTTTAATTTCCTATGTATTATTATTTTATATCATCTGATTTCTTATAAATAATTTATAAAAGAAAATCTTTTACAAGGATCATGACTACTTTTATTAAAACTTTTTTTTCTTTAAACTCATAAGTCATGAATCCTAAATACAATAAAACCTATGTATCTTACAGGCATTTTTATGCTGACGTACCTATTTTTACACATGTTTCAGGTGCTGCTTTGTGATGATTGATGATATATGCTACACTTAGGATGGAATCATGCCTTAGAGACTTTAAAACTTGAAAGATAATAGTTGTACTTATTTGATTGTATTAAATCAATGAGCTCATTTATTCAACAAAACAAAATTATTTATTACATGGTTGTGAAACAATAATTCTGTAACAACACTCCCCGACGTTTCCGCCACGTTTGGTTGTTTTACGTGGTCGGGGTGTGACATTAATAACCTATTAGATTCCTAATGGGTCTTTAATTAAGCCTATGCTTAGACCGGTTAGTTTTAAAGGAGGATGCGGTTCAAAACGCATGTTTAAGCGAGAACCGGATTAGAATGTGGTTTAGACCTGACAAGCTTGTATACTTGTGTAATAATGGTAAACTAAACACATTGTGGATTTTGAGATAAAAATGATAAGGTTTGACCCATTTCGGCTAATTTATGCAAACTAGTTACAAAAGCCGATCCGAACGCGAAAAGTGCGTAACGGGTACCCAAAAGAGTCATGAACAGGTTTCCTAAGTTAATATGCCCTAAATATGTTGTGATATCAGTAGGATACCTTCCATTATGCCCAAAACGAATTAAAAACCAATTTATGCCCCGTAGGGGTATTTTGGTTATTTTAAAGGTTATAAGAGAGGTTAACTAATAATCTGAGGTCCTGGTCTGATATGATCAGTAAAATACTCAATTTAATAAGTTATATCAGTAGGGTATTACATATATGTGAAATTTATTAATTATAACCAAACTATGCACCGAAGGGGCATTTTGGTAATTTCACATATGCTTTAAAGGTCAAAATTTAGAATTCTTAGTTCAAAAATTTTGCCTACTGTTTAATTATGAAAATTTATTTAAAACATCAGTAGGTATCAAACCTTATATGTTAAAAATAGTTTTACCTTATACTATGCGTTAAAAACGCGTAAAAAGGCGATTTCCGGGTTTTATAAGAAAAGCTGATATTTTTATCATTCCAGAAAGCTTAAAATGTTTTATTTATCATATAAAATTAGTAGCAAAAAGTTTGGTATCAAAATGTTATGTAAAACTCATTTTATGGCCCAAAGGGCAAAACCGACAATTACCGAATTAAAGCTAGAACCCTATGTTATGCTCAGCGTAAAAATAAATAAAAATCTTTAAAAATCCCAAAATATTATTTTATATCAGTAGATAAAGAGTTTGGTATCAAAAATTGGGTTTAGCTAGGATATACGCTGATTATGGCATTTAATTAATAAAAAGCTTTTCATTTACGCTAATGAGCATAACTCCTAATCTAGACATCAAATTGATGTCAAATTTTAGGGACAAGTTTATAAATCTGTATTAAAGATTATTGTCCCCTCATTTTTTCAAAATTCTCGTTTTAGGGTCAAAAGGGCATAATGGTCAACATTTAAGCATATAACGGAAACATGCAATGAATAAGATAGCTAAGGATCCAAGTTGTATAACCTCAGAGGGTTACACTAACCTATAACATGGTCCTAAAGGAATCCTAAGGCATATCTAAACTAAGCTAAATTGGGTCAGAACTGAAAGTCAAAGCAAAAGTCAACTTTTGCGACTTTCGGTTCCGAACCGGGCCTATACTTAGAATTGTCGGGTTGAATCATGCTTAGGCATGTTCAACTAATATTTTCCAATTTATTAAAGCGAGAAAAATGATTTTATGGCTTTTATATTAATAGTTATGAATTTTATTTAAAACTAACCCGTTTCACTTTTATTTGACCCGACAATTTAACTAAGTAAACGTGGTAATTAGGAGGTGCCCTTTAAGGGTTTAACACCTAACTAATTACGGTCACGTAGCCATGTTTTATGTGAACAATGGCTCAAACGTTTAAAAGTCAAAGCGTTTATCGAAAACGCTTGACTTTTCGGCTATAATGTTAAATGATATTAACTAAGCACGAAAAGATACTTACAAGAGGTCCAAAGGACTGAAGGAGGTTGTTAAGAAGCTCAAGATCCTCCAAGAATTCAGAGAGCAACCAAAAATGAATGAAGGTGCAAGTGAAACCCAAAATCAAAGGGGTATTTATAGGATTTAGAGGACCGTTAAGATCGTTCCTCGATAAACGGGATTTGATCTGGACCGTACATGTATTGCCCATGGTTTTCTAATACTATGGGTGCCCAAAATGGCCCATAGTATTGATTAAAACCATGTGCCAACAAAGAAACCCAACTGCTGAATGAAAACAGCTGATTTGCTGATCTGGGGGCCTTACACGGTCCGCGTAAGAGTCAACGGGACTCTACGCGGCCCGCCTAGCAGTCCAGAACTGCACAGAACTTCCAGAAATTACAGAATTGGTCCCTGTGAGCATAAAAGGTCATTTTAGGCACGTTTAAGGCCCGTTAACCTCATTTTAAGGCTCTACTATGATGCCTAAACATAGGGGACATGAAACATGCTCAGAAACATGTCGGGTGTCCGTTCGTTTGGCCGTACGGTCACGTTGTTCGTCTAATTACGACGAAATATGAAGGATGCGAAAAACTATTCAAATTACGCGACGAGTGGGATTTTATCAAGCCAAACACTAAAATAAAATATTTTAGTGCTTACATAAATTTTTGGGTGTCCGGAGATATTCAGAATGTGAGTTATGCGCGAAAATGCAAACTTGTGCACATTTTGACACTTTTAGTCCCTGCATGACTTAAAAGTTTATATTTGCGCACGAAACACCTCTAAGCCCATAACTAAGCTATACAAAGAATAAATAGGGTATGTTTAACTCATGGTCATATTTCGGAAGGTCCGTTAACATACGAATCAACATACTTTTGCAGTTTGACGCAAATAGTCCTTTAATTGCGCAAAGTAGCGCGAAATGTCGTTTAATGATATCCAAGCCTTCCATGGCCCATAATGGGTATTCCCAAACATGAGTTTAATTATTTTTATGCTCTCGATTGCTTAAATGGTCACCGAAAGGCGTAGATTCAAAAGTTGACGCTTTAGGTCCCTCTATTGCGCAAACTTGCGCATCTCATCATTTAATAGCATTGAAGCCTCATCTAATCCATATTAGGTATTATTGAGAGTATTATTAAACATCATGATACCTCGGGTTCGCTAAAAGGTTATTCAGAGGTATAATTAAACATATTGACACTTTTAGTCCCTCTAACTTGCAAAGTTGCGCGTAACTTTACTTATAGGCCTAAAAACCTTAGGCGGCCAATAATTGGCATTCCCGAGAGTAATATCAAATATCATGAAGTTCCCGGTTTGTTAAAAGGTCGGTCAGAGGTAAGAATTAACATGTTGACGCTTTTAACCCTTCATTGCGCAAACTTTCAATTAATTACGCAAACGGCTACACTCGATCAACAAGTGGCTCATTTGTGAATATAAATATCGCGAGAGGTTATTTAGAAACTTATTTTAGGTATGCTAACACTTCCAGTCCTTTCATAATCAAAGTTTTTAATTTTTCGAAAAAATTAGTCTCTTAAATTCAATGTTGGACTTCATTAGGGTTTATTACACGTGTCAATACACCATTGGACATGATTTTACGAGGTGTTACACTTATATCACACACAAGATGGAATATAGAAACCAAATCCCACAAAAATAGGCACCGGAGTCTTGACACGAGATGACTAAAACAAAAGAGACATCTTGGAGCAAGAGTAAGACCGCGCGCACATCCACCTTAGTTACCTGAAATACATGTGAGTTTTGGAAAATCGTCAACACAATGTTGGTGTGAATTCATGCAGATTTGTGAAAAACATTTAAGCATTCGTCATGGAAACATGGTATGTAATTTGATGAAAACAAGTATTTCTGTAAATGTAAGGAAATCAAGATCGTTGATGTGTGTGAAGTGTAATATATTTTAGGTGTATATTTTTAAGCCCTTTTACACTTTTTTAGCCAAGTTTTAATTTATAAAACACGATATTTACTAACACTAAACACACATATGGGAAAGTGCACCCATCGCGAGCGTAGTATAATGTTGGTAAGATACCGAGGTCGTCCAAGGACACAAGAGCTTTTAGTACTGGTTTATTCTCAACGTCTAATCAAATCAAAAGTTAGGAAAAGGTTTTTAAACTAGAAAAATAAAACTAACTAAAATGATGAAAAATAAAATAAAAGTAAAAACAGATAGACAAAATGAATCACTTGGATCCGACTCGTGTGTAGTGTAACCTTTGATTATTTCCGCACTTTTGAACTTTTTAAGAGATTGTCTTAGTTATTATAGTAGGCCCCTCTTTTGAAGGTGATGTTACCCTCAACCCAGTAGTTTGAGTAAGCAAGGATATGATCCTAAAGGGTCGGATTATTGAAAGATAATTAATTAAGTTATTAATGCATATTGTGGTAGGCCCCTCTTCTGAAGGTGACGTTACCCTCGGCTAAGTAGTCTGAGTCAGCAGGGATACAGTCCTAAGTAGCCGGGTTAAAGTTTTAATAGTAGTTTAACTTATGAGGGGATCAAAGAGTTTGGACCCCTGCATCCAATACCGGTGGGTATTGAAGGAGGTCCTACTAAATTTGACCCAAGTCCATGGCAGGATCTATACACTGAACAATGGCAAGACTCTTACCAAACCATTCCCTTAACCCCCGACCAGGTAGCCAACATATCTCCATATAGACCGTGGAGATATGAATGGTGAAAATCTTTTATTTTATATTGACAGTAAAATAATGCCAAGACACCACGGACAAACGATAAGGAAGAATCACCTTCAACATAAGAAACTAGTTATTAAAGTCATTAATACATAACCAAATAAAAAATGCGAAAAGATTAAAAATAAAAAGTATTACACTAAACACTTGTCTTCACCAAGTGATGTAAGAGACTTAGGCAAACATGGCCTTTGATTGTCAAGAACTCTTACGATCAATCTTGGATCCCGAGACGACTCACACACTCTATGATGGACAACGGATGATGGTGGTGGATGATGGTGTTGTGATGGTGGTGGGTGGTGGGTGAAGTGTGAAGTGTGAGAGAGGTGGTGTGCCAAGGGATGGTTTGCAAATGAGCCAAGCACCCCTATATATAGCCTGAACAGTAGCTCGGGCACGACCCCATGTCCATTGGGCACGGCCCCGTGTCCATCCTCCTTCTCTTTCTTAATTAATTGCAGTTTGTCTGCATTGGTTGACCACGCCGCCGTGTCCGTTGGGCACGCCCCCGTGTGCAGAAGCGTATCTGTACTATCAAGATTTCTCCAGATTCTGCGAATCTTAGAGTTAACCATGGCCCCGTGTCCACTGGGCACGCCCCCGTGGTGGGTGATAGAAGCTTCTACAACTTTGTCTTTTCTACTGACACTTGGGCACGCCCCCGTGCTCACTGAGCACGGGGCGTGTTCAGCCTTCTGTTTTCTTGTTTTGCTTGGGAAGACGCTGTCGGGAGGTCGGGCATGCCACGTTTGTTCCTTTTTCTTGTATTTATGTTAGATTTAGCTGCCTTTTTGCTTCTTTTGTTTATTTGAGCTCATTTAATCCTGAAAATACAAAAGCGAGACAAAAACACACTTTTTCCAACATTAGTACTAAAAAGGGTTAGTTTTATGCCACAATTGATGTAATTTATATGTTGCATTTTGTACACATCAAATACCCCCACACTTGAATCTTTGCTTGTCCTCAAGCAAAACTCTTTATAATGCGGCTTTTCACTCCCAAATGGAATGGGTAGAAGAGAGGGTTTTTGGGCTTGTCATAGAGTGTCGTGTAGGATCGCGATCTGACCCAAACGAGTCGTTCAGAGGAGTTTTACTTCGTTTCAGGTGCGGAATAACAAGAAACGAAGGTAGAAACAGCTTATTCTTCACTTAAACTGCTAATTGTATTGATTAGAACTCAATTACATGCAGTTCTTCACACCGGCAGCACTTCGGTATGGAATACAAGGAAACGTTAATGATTTCGCTCATGGTACACCTATATATACTATACTGATTTCGCTCATACGTACATTACTACATAAGCGAAACCCTAACATGACCCTATAAGCGAACTCTCATATCTATGACCATAAGAGCGAAATCATCACCTAAGACACAATACACTTCCTATTTTCTCTTAAAACGCGCCCTAATCTATACAATACAATGTAAGACTTGATAGAAGACGAAGTCGACAGATGTAGTGCACCAACAGACTCCCCCTCAGATGTTGACGAGTCGACTATCGAGTCACGACAATATTGTGTCTTCACTTCTTCAGTCTTGATCAGTCTCTGGGCTTTTCTCTCTCTCTATCTTCCTCAACAGACTCCCCCTTAACAATATCTGCTTGAATATCTTCAGACTCCCCCTCACGATTTGCTGGAATTTCTTTGTTCTTCAGCAACATCTTATACAGGATCATTGTCTGGTTATTCATGTTCCAAGATCGAAACCTGGCTATTCCTGCACATTCTTAACCCAGAAGTAAGATTTTAACATTAACAAAATTTATGCACCAACACGCTGAAATAATCAGATGACTCCCTTTCATAAACATATGCACCAACAATCACTCTCTCTCAGTTCACACACACATGATGAACCACTTGTTGATTTAGAAAACATATTTTGACACTCAAAACACACTCCCCCTCACAACAATGTCATCATGTTTAGCACTCGGAATTTTGAAAATCAGCTTTCCAACATCAGTTGTCGAAAATCTTTTTGACTTTTTCAAAAGTTTATGCTAAAACACACACAAAATCTTTTTGGATTTTTTGAAAGAAAGTAAATGACATCATTTGAAAAGACATAGACTGACACCAATTGTAGAAACAACAAGGTGCAGAAATGAAAATATTTTCAAACAATATTTTTGTGAGTTTGTGCAAGAGGATCATATCAGTTTATGAGACATGTCACTAACACCGTTAAGCTTCATTTCATTTTAAGTTCCAAACAATTCACCTAGATTGTCAGTATAGTATACTGATCCACTTAAATTTTCACACAAAGTTCAACTGATCCGAGATACGATATTAAAGTTTTAGATTCTTAAACTTATCCGTGTGTCTTACTACTTGAATATACTCCCGTATCCAGATCCCAATATTCAGTCTTACTGGTGAGTATACCACAGATGATATCTGTATAGGGGTTAGATGTGAGGGCCGTGAGAGCTGAGGTCGATACTTTCGTATACGCAAAGAGATGACAGCTTCGACTTTCGGTGTGTCCCCTTTAGAGGATCTTTTGATTACAACAGCAACGACTATCAATTTTATTGTTTCATCAGCTTGCTGAGGGCGATACTATGATTCAAGCATTTGCGGAAAGCATTATCCGGGGACTAGGTCAGTATTTCCATACAGCAGAAGTCCCGGGATAATACCCCAGATATCACTGAGCATAAAGACCTAGTATCTCAGAATAAGGGACCTTTCAAACAAGATTTCAGGGGTTACCTATATATCCAAGAAGTTGTTGACCCACAGAACAAGCAAGTTTGAAATTTAGTTTATATCTCGTCACAATTTACTAAGTGTGTAAAAATTTACTAACACATCTACAGTGAGATTGTTTATCACATTTTATCTTTTCAATTCTTTAGCATGTTGTGACAGTCCACTGATGTACTATCATTTCCTGTTTTTCACAACAAAACTCATTTTTTATTTTATCATGTTTTTGTCTTTTTCAAAATTTTCTAACGTTTTTGGATTTTCTGAAATTTTCTACTCCCCCTAAAATGCAAACACATTAAGGAAATTTGAAAACTAACTAGACTCTTGACCCACTTGAACACAAAACTAAACAAATTGTACAAAACTTGACAACCGACATCGAATCGCATCAAATTGCCATTCACTATGCTTAAACAATCAGAACTCCCCCTATCACAAACCATTTTCTCATTTAGATCTCAAAACACTTAAGTTTGTTTTAATCAAAATGATTTTTCCGGAAAATGAGTTTGTGCTTATCACTTGTAAGTTTGCCACTTGTTAAGTATGGGGATATGGTTCATCATCTTGTATATTTTTATCATGTGTAGTAAATCAAGTACAAATTAATGTCCCTGATTTACTGTTTGCAGTTAAGCAACCTCTGTACCACTTGTAAAATCACACACAATACCACTTGTAGGTATATCTGAAACAATACCAACTGTAGGAATGTTACGTCTACATAAACCATTTTACCACTTGTAGAATTGATACCACTTGTAGGATTGATCACAAAGATGCCGATACCTGCTTCACACTTACCAATATGGAAGCTCCGGCGTAGTCCTTTCACCTGTAACATTTGAACACTATCAATCATTTTCATACAAACTCATTAAACATGAATGATGCCGATTCCTGATCCACGATATAAACTTGGGATCTCCGGCAAAGTCATAAGACTTCAAGGGAAACAGACTTCCATCCAAGTCTTTTCAGACTTGATGGCTTTCAATTCTTGCGCAGTGGGGTTGTATGTTGCCTTTTTAGTTGCATAAAAATCTTTAACCCCTTAGCTTTCCCATTCAACATCTTCCCAAAAATTTTCTTAACACTTCCATTAAATGTTTTCTCGACATCAAACTTAGTTTTCTCATTGTAAAACTGATTCGAGATATCAACTTTACCCACTTTCTGCTTAACTTCTTCAAATTTCAGTGATGGAAACTCATCATCATTCACTGAAATTTTCACCTCACCTTGTGGCCCTTCTGGCTTTGTGGAACCAGATTCATCGCTGAGTTTCTCATTAGCCTGTTTAACAACCCATACAAAGTTGTCTTTCTCTTTCTTTTTGAAAAAAATCTTATTCGAAGACTCACCAACCTCATACTTTGAATTTTCAAAAATTTTAAGTCTGTTGGTTGGTGGTTCAACATCAACAACTTTTTCTTTAAGTTTCTGAGAAACTCCCTGTTTTATTCTGATGTTTTTCTGACAGTTCCATGCAATGTGACCAACTTCATTGCATCTGTAACAGATTCGAGTTTCCTTTGGATGTGACACTTCAGATCCATTCTTCTTCTTTTCAGCAAGAAACTCTTGATTTGACTGTCTCCAGAATGGTTTCTTCTATTCCTCTTCTGCACTTCCACCTGAAACAAATTCTGTTTTTATTTTAGAATTTTTCACATTTTTAAGATTTTCTGGTGGAACAAATCCTAAACCTTTCTTTTTGTAGCTACGATTTTGGTTTGGTTTCTTTTGAAAACCATAACCAGAATTGTAACCCTTTTTCTTGTTTAACCGTTGTTGAACTCTTGAAGTGTACTTTTTAGGTTTTTTAGTAAGATTTAAATCTTTTATTTCAGAAATGTTAATTTCTATCATTTTGAAAACCTTTGTGATCAATTCAAATCTGACACTTTTTATTGGGAATTCTTTGTCAGAATATAATTTGTCCGAATCATTTAAAGTGTATGCTACTTCAAATGTTTCATCATCCAAATTTTCTTTTGATAACAAAAATTCTTTACTGTAAGACCGTTTAACCGACGACTTTGGACTGTTGACTGACGAATTTGACCCTCTAGACTCAGACTTTGACTCATCCTCATCAGTATCCAACACCTGATCAACCACCTTTTTGATTAACTCAGACTCATGATCAGTGTCAGACAAGGTAAACGTGACGTCAATGTTTTCCGGTAGTTCATCAGTTGTGTCGGTTTTTAGCTTTATATTGACTGCTTTTGCAAGTTACTCCTCGTTTGGTTTTCTAGGAGAATACCCTTCCCAAATTGGAGGCGGACACTTGTTATAGCTAAGAGTCGGTTTCTTACCACAGTCTTTCTTCTTCTACGGCTTCTCGTCTTGAAAAGCTTCCATACCTGCAATAGTTGGGTAAATTCGGTCAATAAGATAATCTGAACTAGAATAACTTTGTAATAATCGTCTGATTCTCTCATTCTCGATCTTTTCTATCTCCAACTCTTGCTTCCACTTGGCACTCTCTTTGATGTAAAAGTTTATTGCTTTCTGCTTTGACATCATGACAGCATTCATCATCGTCAGTGCTTGTTCTCTTTCTGAATTTGTCTTTTGGAGACCAGTTATTGTTTTGTTCAAGACATCATAAGACTCTTTTACATAATTGAGGTTGAACAGTAACTGCTCCTTCTTTTTCTCATATTCAGCAATTATCTCGTCTTTTGCTGCACATCCCTTGCATGCTTCCAAACACTTCAGGCAAGGCTTAACAACTTCAACAATCTTCTCAACTTCAATTGTTTTTACCACTTCTACCACTTTTTCTTCTTTTGTCACCTTTTCATCTTCAGTAATCTTCTCAGTAGCATTTTCAACATTCTCTTTCTAAACAACATCTTCAGATTTCATTTGTTGTTGTTCTTTAGCAGCTCGTTTCTACTTTAGTTTCTCCATTCGATCTGCAAAATAGAAATGAAAACTTTCAGGAGAAAGATGAGATTTAGCAATATTTATATGTTTCTCGTCCTCCACTGCTACTATCAACTGGTGACTGATCAAACTGTACAGATTTTTCAGAATCAGCATTTGATAAACCAGAATTTGACGGTGTTTGATCAAATACAACTTCTTTTTCTGAAGTAACATCATTCTCCACACTCTCTTCTGCACTCTGTGAACCTTTATCAGCACTTTCTGAGCTTTCATCAGATGCAACAGACTGTTCCTCCACACTTTTCACCGTCACACCAATAGACTTCATCCAGGTGGCAAACATGTCTGGTTCTCTCACAATCTTAGCGATGAAAGCTTTAAAATCTCCCTTTTCATCAACAAACATATCCCAGCTGAAGCCTTCAGGTAGTCTTTCATCATCTTGATCGACTAAACATGCTTTGCTTTCAGGTGATATGTAGTTGCTCCAGTTAAAGTCTACCAAACATGCTCTCTTTGAATCCTCAATCTTCCTACCATGAGCCGTCTGTGAATCTTGTGATTGACCAACTTGCTGATAAATGGCTTTCCGGTAGTAGTCATCTTTTCCGAACGGATTCTGAGCACCACTGGATTCTCTGTTCTTGCATTCCCGTTTGAAATGGCCTTTCTCCCTGCATCGAAAGCAAGTAACTTTAGATTTATCAAAACCTAAAGTAGATACATGAGCATCAAGAAAGTCATTTCTCCCGGTAATTGTCTTGAACTTTTCAGCACGCCTAAGAACACTCGCTAGACACCATTTGATATCCATTAATTCCATTTCTTCGGCGTCTATTTGATCGTAATCCTCCTTTGTGAGCATAGGATTTCCAATCCGACAAGCAACAAGACCTTCATATGAGAGCAACACAGAACCGAGTAGAGCCATGTGATCTTTAGGAGTTTCCTCAAAAAAACTTTGACCTTCTAGAAGATTTAGAGCGATGTTGCACTGAATTACATAACCATTTCCTGTCATTGTGCCTTGAGACTGAAAGCTTGTATTTGACTCTTTAGGATTTACACTTGGAAATGATGAGAATCCACTGCTGCTTTTAGTTGAACTCTGATCAACCTTTTTTGTAGAATCCCCAGCACTAAATGCAGTTTGGATTTTCGGACTTCTCTCAGCTTCAGGAACCGGAATACTACCCTTATTGTACATCTTTACGTCCTGTTGACCACTCGGACTGTTCATCCTAGCGATCTTCTGCTGTTCCAAATCCTGACTCTTGATTTTTTCAATGAACTGAGAGATAGTTAACCCATCATAAACACTCGTATTCTTTAGAATCATCAAATACGTTCCCCATTCTTTCTGCGGTAATGCATCGGTAGACTACCCACTCTTCACGATCTTTGGTAATACTCAACATCGACATTGATCGTACAAGATGGCAATAACGTTCAATCAGCTTCTTCGTGTCTTCTCCCGGTAGACTACTGAACAGATCAAACTCTTTCTTTAGCAGCGCCTTCTTGCTTTTAATCATCTTCTCGCTACCCTCAAATTTGACTTTAAGTGCATCCCAAATTGATTTTGCAGTTTTGTCGTGCTGAAGCAGAATGAAAATGTCTTCTTTAATCGCTTGCTGCAATAAACTGATCATCATTTTCTCGGCTTTATACATGACCCGTTCTTGATCTGTGAACTCAGATAACTCTTTTAAAACCAGCTGTTCGAGGCAATACATATTTCTTTAGTATACATTCCCACGACCTAAGATGGTTTGCCTGAACCCAGTTCTCGAATCTATCTTTCCACCCGTAGTATTCTTCGATACTCATCAATTTCGGGGGCTTTTGGGTGGTTCCCGTCTCGTTTTCTAGACTCATAGCTTGAGCAACAGCAGCTGGACCAGACGGTGTTGCAAATGCATTGTAGAACTCGGTATCCATGATGACTTAGCACGTTTTTCAAGATCAGTGACAAATAAGCGAAATCAGAGGTTTGTACACTAAAAGCGAAATCACAGACAGTCCTAAAAAGCGAAATCACTTGTTGCACACAAGAGCGAAACCCTAATGATCTTTGGAGCGAAATTATCTTAAATAATGTCACAAGAACGAAATCAGATATGACTTATGAGCGAAATCCCTAGAAATGATGTCTCTTGAGCGAAATCAAGTGGTTACCCAGGAGCGAAACCTCAAAATACCGTGTCACAAAAGCAAAATCAAGATGTCATATAAGCGAAATCATGAAATGTCCGTATGAGCGAAACCTGTTCGGAGGTTAATTTGGTCCATTTTAAGTCCGTATTTAGGTCCGAAAGTTTCCAGGGTTTGTTAATGTCCAATTGTCTATGTTCTGTGAAATTTTGAGCGAATTTTGACCGGTAAAACTTTCTGAAATGATGAAAGAAGGTGTAGAAGTAAGAAAACAAGATGAAACCCAGCTAATCTCAGCAGAACTCCTCTTCCTGAGCTCTGATACCACTTGTAGGATCGCGATCTGACCCAAACGAGTCATTCAGAGGAGTTTTACTTCGTTTCAGATGTGGAATAACAAGAAACGAAGGTAGAAACAACTTATTCTTCACTTAAACTGCTAATTGTATTGATTAGAACTCAATTACATGCAGTTTTTCACACCGGCAGCACTTTAGTATGGAATACAAGGAAACGTTAATGATTTCGCTCATGGTACACCTATATATACTATACTGATTTCGCTCATACGTACATTACCACATAAGCGAAACCCTAACATGACCCTATAAGCGAAATCTCATATCTATGACCATAAGAGCGAAATCATCACCTAAGACACAATACACTTCCTATTTTCTCGTAAAACGCGCCCTAATCTATACAATACAATGTAAGACTTGATAGAAGACGAAGTCGACAGATGTAGTGCCCCAACATGTCAGGATTTCCAAGATTCTTTATTAAGTTTTATTTTTATTTATTTATAATCCTATTCGTCATGATTTATTAAAAACATTGCATAAGATGAATTACTTATTAGGGCGTAACATGCCTTTTTTAAAATTCCATTTATATACAAGTTCACATACCTCACGGGGGATCACTCAACACTCGGCCGAAAATGTATTTTTAGTGAATCACTCGAGAGCAGCATGGAACTTACTCATACCATAAGCTTGCCAAGCAATCAATCCTCCTCCTTTTTAACTATACACCTTTGTAAATATCAAGAGGACTTTTGGGTGAAGGGTTAGGCTTGGGCTAAAGGTGGGTGGTTGGGTTAGTGGTTAGTAAAAGGGCGAAACGCGTAAAAAGCGTCGGTTTTCATAAGACTCGTTATTTTTCAAAACTTTTTATTTTAATGAAGCATTTCTTTCAAACAAAGTTGTTTTTGATAAACTTGTTTGTTTATTTCTTTGGCTTCATCATTATTATTATTATTATTATTTTTTGAGTCATAATAAAAACCGAGCTTGTTACTAAAACAAAGGGTTTAAAATGAAAAAGGGTTTTAGTGGGTAAAAGGGTCTTTTGTTTTGGGTTAAGAAATGAAAAGGTTTAGGCTTAAAAGGGTTAACTAGGGGGATTTTGGGTAGGTGGTAAAAGAAAAGGAAAAATAATGGTGTAGAAATAAAAAGGGTTAGTCCTAATGCCTCCATCGTTTACTTACTTGGGTTTAAGTTGGTAAGGACTGGGAATGTATCGTCGTGGCAAGTTCTTGAGTCGTACGAACCAAGCGGCTATTCACACAAGAAACGAAAAATGAGCATTTAATTTAAAGATATGTATTTGATGCTCAAATAAGGCTCAAAACTCACTTTTGTGGGAATGGGTTTTCATGTGATCAATTATATATATTCAAATTTTAACTAAGCTTGTCATGCCGTTTCATAATTTTCTTATGTTGGTTCTTTTTATCACGACGCTATCGGTTGTAAATTGGTAAAAATATAACCTTTTTAGAACTTGAATTTCACAACGTAAACTTAGACAAGTAAAAAAAATGAATTTTTTTTTTGAAAAAATTTGGGGTGATTAGCGGTTCCAATAGAGTTTTGTGTAAGGCTTGTTAATTAGGACTTGTAAGATTCAAGGTTTTAGCATCCCCCCACACTTAAATTACACATTGTCCTCAATGTGTCCCAAAATTAAGTTTTTAGGTTGATTGAATGTGTAAAAAGTTATGGAAAAAAAACAAAATTTTATGTTGCTGGGCGTCTGGACACGGCCCCGTGGTGTCCGGGCACGACCCCGTGTTCAGATCGCTAGTAACAAAAGTTTGTAAAAAGAAACAGAAGCCTGGGCATGGGGGCGTGTTCAGTGAGCACGCCCCGTGTCCAGTTACCTGAACTGAGCATTTTCTGCAGAATGTGCAGCACGGGGCCGTGTTGGGCGGGCACGGCCGTGTTCAGTGAGCACGCCCCGTGTCCAGTTAAAATTCTAGATAAATAGGTCAACGAAAGAATAAAAATCTAAACCAAGAAGTTCTAGCCTAAAATTTATTCTACTAGCAAAATTTCCAAAGAGACAATCCTTTTGGTTAGATGCGGCTTGAAGAACTTCTTTCACCGGTCCTGGGTCCCTCATACGTCGGCAAGCCACTCCTCTATCTCCCTTGGGAGAAGAAAGGTGGGCTCATTGGCGTCGGTTTGAGGGGGTGCAACCTCCACCGGGACTTCTTGTAGATCTTCAAGAGGAGGCTCTGCTGGAAGTTCGTCCCACCCGGTAGGATTGTTGATTCCAAGTGCTAGGTTCCAATCTCTTGAGGGGGGATTGGTTCAATGGGAGGTGTTACAAGAATATTCAACCTCTGGTGCAAGAGGTTGATTTCTTGAAAACTGTTTTCCAACCCCACCGTAAGATAATTTATACGGTCTAGAAGGACCTCCTCTAATGACGTCATCTCATCAAGAGCCTCACGTAATGCCATTACGTAGCGTACGAGAGTTGCTTCAATTGATGACCTTCTTTCCCTTCGACTGTTCCTGGAGTGCGCAGAAGAGGTTCCACTGTTTTGACTAGACATTCTATGAAAACAAACCGAAAATAGTTCATTTTAATGAAACAGTACATCGGACACGGCCCCGTGCTCAATGAGCACGGCCCTGTGTTCACCTTTCTGCAGATTTTTGAAACAAGGAATCTTGGAGTTTCAAATTATTTTTCCTACTTATGAAGCATTTTTGAGCAGAAATAACTTAAAACAATGTTGTACAACTTATTTTTAACAAGATTCCTTGAACAAAAACCTAATAAACATCACAATAAAGCTTGGAATCATGGTGATCTTAAGCTTCAATGGAGGTGTTGAGGCAAGAAAGATGAAGAAGAAGGCAATGGATAAAAGAGGAAAGGACAAGATGGTCGTTAGAACCTTCTTTTAGAAAATACCTAGGATGGTAGGTGAGAAGATCCTCTCAAATCTCTGTCCCTGGATGGTTCAAATGTGCAGGATTCTTGGCTGCATTTATAGAAAACGACAGCACGCTGGACACGGCCCCGTGTCGGCTAGACACGGGCCCGTGTGCAGGCAAGATCCTGACACGTTTTGGCCGTATTCTGACAAAAAGTCAGAAAGGAATCTTTCAGTGAACACGGGGGCGTGTTGACCTGGGCGCGACCCCGTGTCGGAAGGCTGTTTATGAAGTTTGACTATTTCTATGGAACTTATCCGGATCGGGCGGTTCCTTACTGGATGGAACAACCTCAAAGTGCCTAAGATACCTTAATTGCTCTAGATTAAGACGAGAACGCAAGAGGTTATCGGTGAGGGTGATTCCTATGCTAAATGTAGGTGGACAAGTCCAACCCTTTCCCAGGCTCTAGTTAAAAAAGGTGTATGTATGCATCAAACGAAGTCGATGGAGAGTCCTTCATGGCACAATCGGCACAGGGACGACTATCGCCCAAGTCTTTGCTAGAGTCGAAGGTAATATCGGGAACAACGAAGTTGTTTTTATTCGAATGCGATCCCAACAATTCCTATTGGGTATCGTCATGAGATGAATCAACGAAATCCATCTTAAGTTCTTTTAGCCAATTTAGAATTAGATCTTGTAATTGAAATAATTCATCAAGAAGCATTTCTCCTAGAAGGTCCGGTTGAGAGCATTCGAGGGAGAGATAGGGATTATTTTTACTTTCGCCCCTCTTAAGGCTACAGTAAAACAATGGGTCTATATAATGGGGCTTATAATTTAGAAAATAACATTCTAATTCTTTATGAGAGCCACCACATATTTGACACCACGTACCATAAGAGTGCCGAAAGTAAAAAGGATCAGTATCACTCATGTTTGTTTCAGAGATTACCAACCGTCGGGATCTTACGGTTCTGTTTCCAGTAACTGAATCTTTGGCACGGGGCGTGTTGCATGGGCACAGCCCCGTTTTCAGCTTACTGTCTGACGTAAAACAGGATTGCCAGTTCCAAAGATTTGGCACGGGGCGTGTTCAGTGGGCACGGCCCGTGCTGAGTTCTGCAGAGGCTGAAAAATTAAGAAATCCTAAAAAAACATAAAAATTAGAAAAAAAACGATTAGGTCGTTGATTCCTAACTTTCTTAAAATCCTTGTGTCCCCGGCAACGGCGCCAAAAACTTGATGTGTGCGAAGTGTAATATATTTTAGGTGTATATTTTTAAGCCCTTTTACACTTTTTTAGCCAAGTTTTAAATTTATAAAACACGATATTTACTAATAGTGTTGGTAAGATACCGAGGTCGTCCAAGAACACAAGAGCTTTTAGTACCGGTTTATCCTCAATGTCTAATCAAATCAAAAGTTAGGAAAAGGTTTTTAAACTAGAAAAATAAAACTAACAAAAATGCTGAAAAATAAAATAAAAGTAAAAACAGATAGACAAGATGAATCACTTGGATCCGATTCGTGTGTAGTGCAACCTTTGATTATTTCCGCACTTTTGCACTTTTTAAGAGATTATCTTAATTATTGTAGTAGGCCCCTCTTTTGAAGGTGACGTTACCCTCAACCCAGTAGTTTGAGTCAGCAAGGATACAATCCTAAAGGGTCGGATTATTGAAAGATAATTAATTAAGTTATTAATGCAAATTGTGGTAGGCCCCTTTTTTGAAGGTGACGTTACCCTCAGCTAAGTAGTCTGAGTCAGCAGGGATACAGTCCTAAGTAGCCGGGTTAAAGTTTTAATAGTAGTTTAACTTATGAGGGGATCAAAGAGTTTGGACCCCCGCATCCAATACCGGTGGGTATTGAAGGAGGTCCTACTAAATTTGACCCAGGTCCTTTGCAGGATCTATACACTGAACAATGGCAAGACTCTTACTAAACCGTTCCCTTAACCCCCGACCAGGTAGCCAACGTATCTCCATATAGACCGTGGAGATATGAATGGTGAAAATCTTTTATTTTATATAGACAGTAAAATAATGCCAAGACACCACGGACAAACGATAAGGAAGAATCACCTTCAACATAAGAAACTAGTTATTAAAGTCATTAATACATAACCAAATAAAAAGTGCGAAAAGATTAAAAATAAAAAGTATTACACTAAACACTTGTCTTCACCAAGTGATGTAAGAGACTTAGGCAAACATGGCCTTTGATTGTCAAGAACTCTTACGATCAATCTTGGATCCCGAGACGACTCACACACTCTTTGATGGACAATGGATGATGGTGGTGGATGATGGTGTTGTGATGGTGGTGGGTGGTGGGTGAAGTGTGAAGTGTGAGAGAGGTGGTGTGCTAAGGGATGGTTTGCAAATGAGCCAAGCACCCCTATTTATAGCCTGAACAGCAGCTCGGGCACGGCCCCGTGTCCATCCTCCTTCTCTTTCTTCATTAATTGCAGTTCGTTTGCATTGGTTGACCACGCCCCCGTGTCCGCTGGGCACGCCCCCGTGTGCAGAAGCATATCTGTACTATCAAGATTTCCCCAGATTCTGCGAATCTTAGAGTTGACCACGGCCCCGTGTCCGCTGGGCACGCCCCCGTGGTGCGTGATAGCAGCTTCTACAGCTTTGTCTTTTCTGCTGACACTTGGGCACGCCCCCATGCTCACTGAGCACGGGGCGTGTTCAGCCTTCTGTTTTCTTGTTTTGCTTGGGAAGATGCTGTCGGGAGGTCGGGCATGCCACGTTTGTTCCTTTTCTTGTATTTATGTTAGATTTAGCTGCCTTTTTGCTTCTTTTGTTTATTTGAGATCATTTAATCCTAAAAATACAAAATGGAGACAAAAACACATTTTTTCCAACATTAGTACTAAAAAAGGGTTACTTTTATGCCACAATTGATGTAATTTATATGTTGCATTTTGTACACATCAATCGCTAATGGTTTGCAAGGCCATTAACATGTGACACGACATAGGAAGCATCCAAACCATAGGCATTTTTACTTGTCGATTCCACAACTGTCGATTCACGACTAGAGACACAAAAGCACTGCTTGGTAAAAGAGTGGCCAAGTGTGTGGTTCCCTGAAAGCCATTAGATCTAACCTTTTGTTTCGCGGTCTTGGTATGTAACTGATTAATGGTGCTTATGGCACCCTATTCGTGACATGATCTAAAGTATCATTCCTTAGTTTTAGTATTCAACATACCATAACACATGTATTTTCCCCAAGTTTAGAAAACAAGTAAAAGTTTAAAAGTGGGGACATGAACTCACAACTTTGCGTTTCGTGCGTCGTAAACTTCACCGGTTGGTTTTATAGCATCGTGACCTATACGTGTTCTGATAATGTTAGTCACTAGACTTATATCGCACAAGTACAAGTCACCATCTTCTATGTATATGTTCTTTGTTGTTAAAAATAATTTATATTGTTAACTATGTATCTTACTTATATTATTTTCCCAAAAATAAATATAAGTATTTTGTATTTTTCACCAAAAATCAAGACTTTGATTTTTATTACTTTCCGGAATTATATTTCTTAAAAATAACATATTTTTAAGACTTGTATGAAATATATATATTTCGTCATGCTATGAAATAGATATGTGTTCATTGTTGTTATCCACCCGAGTTGTACATTTTCGTCCAAAAATATATTTTAAGTTCATAACTTGTCCAAGTTAAATAATATGTTAAATATATTTTCATAAATATATTTCCTTGTATTTGTCCATGTGATTCTTATGTATTCTCATGTATTTTGTATGTGTATTTTGTATTTTTACTCCTTAGGAGTATTTAGTGTATTTTCAAGTCCTAATACACTACTATATATAATACACATAATATACACTTAGCACAAGATTTGGTGATCAATAAATATATATATTTTCCCCAAAATATACATACTTAATATCAATTTTAACTTGAAGAAATCATCATTTTCTTAACTTGAAATTTTACACAAAAATTAGGGAAACCTTGGTAAATATTTTTTAGGTGAATTTTTAGGGAATACGTTTCACCAAAACTTATATTTTTCTAAGTGTTAAAATTTTATAAAAATTTTGACATAGTTTCCGCTAAAAATGGAGGTTTCCCATGTTTTCAAAACATGTGTTTATTTTCTTTTCAATCACCAAAGCAATTTTCAACAATAATCATCAACAACATACACTAATTATTCCATATGAAACATCATGGTGAACTTGTTTCTTGTTAAAAATGTGTAGTCTTTTAGATCTACACTTTACATATTATGATCTTTCATAAACAAGCTTTGTGTTAAACTTTTAACAAACTTTTCATAGATATTAGTTTCAAAAATTAGTTTAACACACATTTTATTACTTCAAGATTACGAGTTATGTGTAAAAAGTTCCTATTTCAAGTTCACAATATGCTTCACATGTTCATCTTCAAGTTTAACCATGGATCCTTCAAGATTCATGCTTAAACTTGGTAGATCTAAGCTTTAACATACTAGATCTAAACATAAACACAAGATATAATGTGACACCTATGTCACCGCGACCATCAAACAAATACCAAGCCGATGAAATATTGTATTTCATACTTGGGATCTTGTATAAATTTGTGTATGTTTTGCACATATCAATTATTGTTCAATTTCAAACTCTACATTGCTTTCTAGAGCATTATACGCAAACTGGTGCGTAAACGTACCCAGTTTAATGCGACAAATACTCCGGAACATCAACATATACTCAACATACCTTAAATAACCTTTACATAACTTAGAAATTTTTTTTGAAGGCTTTGGTATAGCAAAAACAAGTTAATTCGCTTACAGGGACTAAACTTGACAAACTGCGAAAGTATGCCAATTTGAACTGTAACGAACATTCCGGAACATGTCCATAAGTTAAACATACCATAAATATCCTTTACATAGCTTAGAAATAGGCTTTGAGAGGTTTGGTATGCTAAAACAAACTTTTGGATCATTCAGGGACTAAAAGTGTCAAAAAGTGCATAAGTTTGCACTTTCGCGCATAACTTACGTTCTGAATACATCCGGACATCCAAAAATTTATGTAAGCATCCTTATATTTTGCCTTAGTGTTTGGCATGAGAAAAATCCATTCGTCGCGTCATTTGGATCGTCTTTCGCGCTTATGCGCATTCCGTCGTAATTAAGCGAACATCGCAATCGTACGGCCAAACGAACCGACATCCGGAATATTTTTGAGCATATTTCATGTCCCCTACACTTTAACTTCATCTTAGAGCCTTGAAATGAGGTTAACGGGGCTTAAACGTGCCAAAAATGGGCCAAAATACGTGTTTCTGAAGTGCAGGGACCAAAATTGTAAATTCTGATCTGGGAACCTTAGGCGGGGCGCGTAAGGATTTACCAAATCCTTACGCGGGGCGCGTGAGACTGTCAGACAGATTCAATGTATCTATTTAATGCAGTTGGCCTTTCGTTCGATCAAGAGGCAATGCCCTTTCACCTAATCAAGAGCCAAGGGGCAATTTCTGACTTACCACAAGAATTTGACAAGTGTACGCTCGAGATCGCGGCACGATATTCGATAAACGATCCTAACGGTTCCACTTTTCCTATAAATACCCCCCCCCTTTGTGTAAAAACCCACAAGAATCAGATCTAAAGCTCTAAGTTGGAACCATTGTTTCATACCTGAGCTATTTGATCTAGATTAGCACTCGGGGACCCTCCGTAAGTCTTCTTTCGCTCTTTTATTCGCTTTTCGAGTCCGAAAGTCAACGTTTTGTTGACTTTCTGCATTGACCAGCTTATGGTCGATGCGAAGTTCATGGAACTTCATAACGTGAGCGTGATCACGATGGTTATGGTCCGTAGTGACCATACCTACTGATTACCCCGTTATCTAGGCTCAGTGACGAGTCGTAGTTTCGGCCAAAATGCGCATTCTTGTGTATTTTGTAACCAAACCACTCGTGGGCATCAAAGCCATTTGTTTTGATGTCAAACCTGTTTTCTAAACTTAGTTAAGCATGTTCTAACATGCTTAGCTCGTCACGTTTAGTTTAGTGCTTATATAGGGTCGTAAGATAAGCGATCTAAACCATCGCTTATACTTTCGAACCCGACCCATTTGGTCGATCTTTAGGATCCGACCAAACATATTAGGTGACCATAGCTATAACCTTCCGAGGTTATACCTTGTGGTCGCAATGTTAGGCGTTCCATACGCGTTCTACGCGAATGACGCGTTAGGGTGGCATAAGCTACCTCAACGGGTCGTGATGGACCGTAAGCACTTAGGTTAAGTTTCATTTTAGTATGTAGGCTTTGTTAAACCATATTACACGAGTCTCCATACTCGTTTGGTTTTCGAACCCGCGTACTGTCCGATCCTTCCGATTTGGTCCGATATATTAACATAAGCTACCTATTAGGTGCCGTTGGTATTCCGTGATCTTTAGCATTATCTGGTTATTATACAAGGAACTCAAAGCAATCTCAGGTGAGTACATTGAACCCCTCTTTTACTGTTTTCCAAACTGTTTTGGGGTGAAACACATGTGCCTACTTGCTACTTTCATGCTTTCCGGTTTTCACATCATATACTGCTATGTTCGATAGTACATATATAGTACATGATTTCATTGTGTTTAAGCTATGTATGCCCATTGTGTGCGTACTTAGTACATTGCTTTACATCACATCTCATGCTACGTACGCCCATTGTGTGCATACGTAGTACATTGTTTCACGTTGCATTTCTGTTGCATATGCTCATCCAGCATATGAACACATTATACTACATTTTGAACCGTTGTACTCTACAATACATTTCATGCTACGTACGCCCATTGTGTGCATACGTAGTACATTGTTTCACATTGCATATCTGTTGCATATGCTCATCCAGCATATGAACACATTATACTACATTTTGAACCGTTGTACTCTACAATACATTATACGTACACCCATTGTGTGCATACGTAGTACATTGTTTCACATTGCATTTCTGTTGCATATGCTCATCCAGCATATGAACACATTACACTACATTTTGAACCGTTGTAACCATTTGACTATGTGAACCGTCTTACCCCTTTGATTTCATGAACCGTCTGTAACCATTGAACCGTGTAAACCAGTTGTATCCGTTTACATGAATTACATTTGACAATAGACATTTGACTATACATGAACATTTCTACCGTTGTTAAACATTTCATCTTGATGGTTTGGTTTGAGTAAGTGATTAAGTAACGAGGCGTGTGTAATATGATACAAGCATGGTGGATACGCCGCTGGTACTTCCTATATATAAGTGTTTGTATGGTATTACATATCGTAGCGTTATTTGAATCATTTCAATTTGAGACATATGACATTTTATACAAATAACACACTTTTCACGAGACATTGTTTTTACAAACGACTTATCTTATACAAACTCATTTTACATGGTTATCCGTTTAACCATGCATTGTTCTCTTATTTATACATATCATTTGATCTTACCGTTTTTCAAATGATTTACAAGACAAAGCAAAATACGAGGTTCATGACTAAACATTTTCTCAAACTCAAGTCATGAATTCCGTTTTCACAAAACCAATGTATCTCACAGGCATTTTTATGCTGACGTACCTATTTTCACATGTGTTTTCAGGAGATGATGCATAGGACTTATCAAGACATACTTAGGCAGACCTGTGCCTTAGTGACTTAAAACGAGACAAGAACTAGTTAATTTATGTTATGTACACTTTGATTTCTTGTTTAGACAATGTAAACTTTCATGTTTGATTTATAAAAGGAAACTTTAATTTCCATGGTTGTATTACAATTAGTTCTGTCCACAACACTCCCCGACATTTCCGCCACGGTTGCATGTTATACGCGGTCGGGGTGTGACAGAAAAGATGGTATCAGAGCCAATGGTTATAAGGAATTAGGTTATTAGTAATGCTTTGACCTAGTCTATAACCTTCCTAGGAACCTAACGCGAGTTTACTTGCGTTTAGTCACAAAACAATACCGTCACCTACCCTTAGGCGACGACCACAACAAGAACATAAATTTCAAAACCGCCTTGAAAGCTAATCATCTGTTCTAGGATGATTGATTACTAGGTTTTGAACCATCTATTGTAAGGTTTTGAACCCTTTGTTATAAGGTTTTGAACCCCTTTGAATTTTCAAAACTCCCGTCAAAGTTTTGGGTCCTAAATAGTGTGAACACGTGCGAACTGGAAGGGTAAATGCCTATACCCTGGGTTTTCTGTCTAAGGTTAGAGTGTTCGTACAAATCCGCATAATCGGACCAGTCACTCTTACCTGGGAACTCTTGGGGTGAGTGTCCACTTATAGGCGAGCATGTCTTCGCGATACACTATGAGGATCTATTTGCTTTGATTCAGCCCTGGTGTTGTTTGTTTGCTTCATGATTCAAACAAGTGACCATCAACCGTGATTATGGTCAGTGATTGTAACATCCTATTCTTACCCAATACCATTTTATTTGTTTCCTTTCATGTTTTCCTCTTTTAGAATGCCTCCTCGACGCGAACACCAGATAGCAACTGCCGAGCTGGCAGAAATTATTGCGCAGCAGATGGCTGCTCAATTCCTAAATCTCTTTGCTCAATGGAACCAAGCCAACAACAACAACAATGGTACATGCAATTTCAAGAACTTTAACTCGGCTAAACCACTCCAGTTTAGTGGTTCTGAGGGAGCAACTGGGCTTCTCCAATGGTTCGAGAGCATCGAGAATACCTTTTGCCACGTGCAGTGTCCGGAAAATCGCAAGGTCGAGTTTTCTTCGAGTGTGTTTCAGAAGAGGGCTCTTACATGGTGGAACGGGGTAATGAGAGACCGTGGTGCAGATGTTGCTCTAGCACAAACATGGGCTGAACTGAGAGCTCTTATGATGAGAGAGTTTTGTCCTCGTCATGAACAACGAGCGTTGGAGAAGGAGTTTGATGATTTGAAACAAGATAGTGGCGAACACAGGGCATATACTAATAGGTTTGAGGAGTTGAGTCTACTTTGCCCGACTATGGTCGCCCCACTCGACAAGGCTATCGAAAGGTACATCGACGGCCTGCCTGACTCGGTACAAGACATTGTCACTGGTAGCAACCCTACCACACTCCGTCAGGCCATTCAGCTATCTGCAACCTTGACTGAATCGCAGATCAGAAAGCATGAACTTTTTCGAAAGGGTGACAAGAAGCCAATCGAGGAATCAAAGACCATGGATGAACAGACTGAATCTCCTAAGAAGTCAAAGAAGCGAAAGGCTTCTCAGAACTTCGCCGTGGTCGCTCACAATGGTCAAGCCGTCCCCAACCAACCAGCTCAACCCCCTGCTAGAAAACCATACAATGGAACTGCACCTTTGTGCAACCAATGTGGCCTCCATCATCACGCCAATGTACAATGCCGCAAATGCCAAACTTGTGGACTTATAGGCCACACAGCAAGAGTCTGCCCAGCTGCAGCAGCGCCAAACCAAGCTGGCAATAATCCTGCTCAAGGTCGTTTTCTACCAGGCTCTTGTTCCAACTGTGGCGAGATGGGTCATTTCCGAAGAAATTGCCCAAAGCTTGCTAATGCAAATCCAGCACAGGGATAAGCATCTGACTGACTAGAAGACAACATCATTTAGAAATAATCACGTCTTATGTATTATTTTCTTTTGTTGTCAAGGTCCAAGAAACCGTTGTTATCGTTGTTTATAAATAAATCTTTTATTTGTATTGCAATGTATTTCTGTGGTTGCATGTATAAACGACATATCCCTTACAATACCGACAATCAAGGGACCGTATTCCTTAAAGAACAAACTACCCCCAAAATTCTCCCATTCTATAATCGCTTGCGTCTTCTACAAAATTCCTAAGTACCCGTTTATTCTAAGGAAACGTAGTACAAAGCGCAGGTTACAACACAAGACGAATACCCAAAGTACCACTATAAATCCTTAATAGGGTACCTAAGGACTTCCCGTAAGTCTTTAATTGTTGTAAACCTTTATTCGAATGTGGTGATTCCTTGTAATCAAAAATCGAATTTTGGGAGATCTTTCTATCTTCTCAGATAGATCCCAGTGAACATTGAGACCCGTCGATTGGTTTCCATATCCGTATTCAATCAATAACAAGTTAATAACAAATTATAATCAAGTTAAACAATTATGTGACTTTGTGCTTATGTGTTCCCTTATGTGTTGTTGTGAGATCCAAATTATGTTATCCAAATCCTCGTAGAATCTTACATATCCTTGTACAAGAGATTCATAGTAGGATACCCAAAGGTATTACTTAAAATCCTCAATGGACTTCTATGTTATAGTTAAGTCCTTTGGATTATAAAGTACTACTTCATAATTAGACCCCTTAAGTGGTCTAGATAAACAGATTGATCAAAAAAAAAAAAAATCTGGCTAGGGATATCATGTGATGATATAGCTGAAAGGACTCCTTGGTGGCCTGACTAAGAAGATCCCCTGTCGATCTAATTAAAAAGGAACCGATGGAAGTCTAGTCACCCTCATCACAAGTTTGATATCCTTCCCCGAAACATTACAAAACAAACTGTGCGGACTGTGCAAGGGATTACGTAATTATGGATGCATACATAATTATGGAATTTAGTGCACAGAAATCACAGCAAGTTCTGTCATGTGTCTAGAGTTAACCCTATTCATTTCCAACTCTGATGAAGCAACCGTTGAAAATGACTCCGTTAGTTCATTTTCGTTTCTGACGATTTATCCGTTGGGGAAATGAATATCCGTTGTGTAATCCTTCATTTCCAACTCTGAGGAAGCAACCGTTGAAAATGACTCCGTTAGTTCATTTTCGTTTCTGACGATTTATCCGTTGGGGAAATGAATATCCGTTGTGTAATCTTTCATTTCCAACCCTGAGGAAGCAACCGTTGAAGATGACTCTGTTAGTTCATTTTCGTTTCTGAAGATTTATCCGTTGAGGAAATGAATATCCGTTGTGAAATCCTTCATTTCCAACTCTGAGGAAGCAACCGTTGAAAATGACTCCGTTAGTTCATTTTCGTTTCTGACGATTTATCCGTTGGGGAAATGAATATCCGTTGTGTAATCCTTCATTTCCAACTCTGAGGAAGCAACCGTTGAAAATGACCCCGTCTGTACATTTTCGTTTCTGAAGATTTATCCGTTGAGGAAATGAATATCCGTTGTTAAATCCTTCATTTCCAACTCTGAGGAAGCAACCGTTGAAGATGACTCCGTTAGTTCATTTTCGTTTCTGACGATTTGTCCATTGAGGAAATGAACATCCGTTTGCTTATTCCGTCATTTCCATTTCTGAAGAATACTCGTTGAGGAAAATGACTCCGTCTGTTCATATTCGTTTCTGAGGAATGACCGTTAAGGAAATGACAGGATATTGCCTTACATATCGCTGGTGGTTATTTGGCAAAGTCACAAATAGACTCCTACGAATAAATTTCGGGACAAAATTTCCTAAAGTAGGGGAGACTGTGACACCTGTGTCACCGCGACCATCAAACAAATACCAAGCCGATGAAATATTGTATTTCATACTTGGGATCTTGTATAAATTTGTGTATGTTTTGCACATATCAATTATTGTTCAATTTCAAACTCTACATTGCTTTCTAGAGCATTATACGCAAACTGGTGCGTAAACGTACTCAGTTTAATGCGACAAATACTCCGGAAACATCAACATATACTCAACATACCTTAAATAACCTTTACATAACTTAGAAATATGTTTTGAAGGCTTTGGTATAGCAAAAACAAGTTAATTCGCTTACAGGGACTAAACTTGACAAACTGCGAAAGTATGCCAATTTGAACTGTAACGAACATTCCGGAACATGTCCATAAGTTAAACATACCATAAATATCCTTTACATAGCTTAGAAATAGGCTTTGAGAGGTTTGGTATGCTAAAACAAACTTTTGGATCATTCAGGGACTAAAAGTGTCAAAAAGTGCATAAGTTTGCACTTTCGCGCATAACTTACGTTCTGAATACATCCGGACATCCAAAAATTTATGTAAGCATCCTTATATTTTGCCTTAGTGTTTGGCATGAGAAAAATCCATTCGTCGCGTCATTTGGATCGTCTTTCGCGCTTATGCGCATTCCGTCGTAATTAAGCGAACATCGCAATCGTACGGCCAAACGAACCGACATCCGGAATATTTTTGAGCATATTTCATGTCCCCTACACTTTAACTTCATCTTAGAGCCTTGAAATGAGGTTAACGGGGCTTAAACGTGCCAAAAATGGGCCAAAATACGTGTTTCTGAAGTGCAGGGACCAAAATTGTAAATTCTGATCTGGGAACCTTAGGCGGGGCGCGTAAGGATTTACCAAATCCTTACACGGGGCGCGTGAGACTGTCAGACAGATTCAATGTATCTATTTAATGCAGTTGGCCTTTCGTTCGATCAAGAGGCAATGCCCTTTCACCTAATCAAGAGCCAAGGGGCAATTTCTGACTTACCACAAGAATTTGACAAGTGTACGCTCGAGATCGCGGCACGATATTCGATAAACGATCCTAACGGTTCCACTTTCCTATAAATACCCCCCCCCCTTTTGTGTAAAAACCCACAAGAATCAGATCTAAAGCTCTAAGTTGGAACCATTGTTTCATACCTGAGCTATTTGATCTAGATTAGCACTCGGGGACCCTCCGTAAGTCTTCTTTCGCTCTTTTATTCGCTTTTCGAGTCCGAAAGTCAACGTTTTGTTGACTTTCTGCATTGACCAGCTTATGGTCGATGCGAAGTTCATGGAACTTCATAACGTGAGCGTGATCACGATGGTTATGGTCCGTAGTGACCATACCTACTGATTACCCCGTTATCTAGGCTCAGTGACGAGTCGTAGTTTCGGCCAAAATGCGCATTCTTGCGTATTTTGTAACCAAACTACTCGTGGGCATCAAAGCCATTTGTTTTGATGTCAAACCTGTTTTCTAAACTTAGGTAAGCATGTTCTAACATGCTTAGCTCGTCACGTTTAGTTTAGTGCTTATATAGGGTCGTAAGATAAGCGATCTAAACCATCGCTTATACTTTCGAACCCGACCCATTTGGTCGATCTTTAGGATCCGACCAAACATATTAGGTGACCATAGCTATAACCTTCCGAGGTTATACCTTGTGGTCGCAATGTTAGGCGTTCCATACACGTCCTACGCGAATGACGCGTTAGGGTGGCATAAGCTACCTCAACGGGTCGTGATGGACCGTAAGCACTTAGGTTAAGTTTCATTTTAGTATGTAGGCTTTGTTGAACCATATTACACGAGTCTCCATACTCGTTTGGTTTTCAAACCCGCATACTGTCCGATCCTTCCGATTTGGTCCGATATATTAACATAAGCTACCTATTAGGTGCCGTTGGTATTCCGTGATCTTTAGCATTATCTGGTTATTATACAAGGAACTCAAAGCAATCTCAGGTGAGTACATTGAACCCCTCTTTTACTGTTTTCCAAACTGTTTTGGGGTGAAACACATGTGCCTACTTGCTACTTTCATGCTTTCCGGTTTTCACATCATATACTGCTATGTTCGATAGTACATATATAGTACATGATTTCATTGTGTTTAAGCTATGTATGCCCATTGTGTGTGTACTTAGTACATTGCTTTACATCACATCTCATGCTACGTACGCCCATTGTGTGCATACGTAGTACATTGTTTCACGTTGCATTTCTGTTGCATATGCTCATCCAGCATATGAACACATTATACTACATTTTGAACCGTTGTACTCTACAATACATTTCATGCTACGTACGCCCATTGTGTGCATACGTAGTACATTGTTTCACATTGCATATCTGTTGCATATGCTCATCCAGCATATGAACACATTATACTACATTTTGAACCGTTGTACTCTACAATACATTATACGTACGCCCATTGTGTGCATACGTAGTACATTGTTTCACATTGCATTTCTGTTGCATATGCTCATCCAGCATATGAACACATTACACTACATTTTGAACCGTTGTAACCATTTGACTATGTGAACCGTCTTACCCCTTTGATTTCATGAACCGTCTGTAACCATTGAACCGTGTAAACCAGTTGTATCCGTTTACATGAATTACATTTGACAATAGACATTTGAGTATACATGAACATTTCTACCGTTGTTAAACATTTCATCTTGATGGTTTGGTTTGAGTAAGTGACTAAGTAACGAGGCGTGTGTAATATGATACAAGCATGGTGGATACGCCGCTGGTACTTCCTATATATAAGTGTTTGTATGGTATTACATATCGTAGCGTTATTTGAATCATTTCAATTTGAGACATATGACATTTTATACAAAAAACACACTTTTCACGAGACATTGTTTTTACAAACGACTTATCTTATACAAACTCATTTTACATGGTTATCCGTTTAACCATGCATTGTTCTCTTATTTATACATATCATTTGATCTTACCGTTTTTCAAATGATTTACAAGACAAAGCAAAATACGAGGTTCATGACTAAACATTTTCTCAAACTCAAGTCATGAATTCCGTTTTCACAAAACCAATGTATCTCACAGGCATTTTTATGCTGACGTACCTATTTTCACATGTGTTTTCAGGAGATGATGCATAGGACTTATCAAGACATACTTAGGCAGACCTGTGCCTTAGTGACTTAAAACGAGACAAGAACTAGTTAATATATGTTATGTACACTTTGATTTCTTGTTTAGACAATGTAAACTTTCATGTTTGATTTATAAAAGGAAACTTTAATTTCCATGGTTGTATTACAATTAGTTCTGTCCACAACACTCCCCGACGTTTCCGCCGCGGTTGCATGTTATACGCGGTCGGGGTGTGACATATAACATCAACAACATCAATACATACACTAAAATTTCATGTAATCACTTATTTTCTTCATGAATATGTTAGATCTTCTTATTTTTTAACATTAGAAGTTAAGTTGTTTAGATGGTGAATCTTGTACATAACACAAACATGACTTAAATTAGTGATCAAGAGGCTTAATACTAGCTCTAATGGCTAGGGAAGTGGCACAAAAATAGAGATGATGATCAAGGAAGAAAGTGAGTGGTTAAAAGATCCACAAGATGGTCCTTCAAATTCCTACACTTCAAGCCTTCTTAGATGATCTCCATACACCTTCTAGTGGCCTTGGAATGGTTGTTTGAAGCTTGAAAAAGGTGACTGTGGGTGTATGTATATGAGCCGAGAGTTAGAGAGTGGGGGAGGAAGAAGATGAAGTGGTTTGTGAGTGTGATTAGTTTATGCTTTATAAAGATCTTCCATATCTTTTAATGGTATAATTCTTAGAATATTCCTTACACAAAATCTAACATAATCTAATAAAATCAAGTGAAATCAAATAAAATCAAATAAAATCCCCATGTTGGACCCACAGGGGCCGGATTTGGTGAAATGGGGGGGGGTAAAATGTAATTTTTGAGAAGTTGAAGGTTTAAAGTGCAAATGGTAAGCTTTAAGTATGTTTAAGTGTGTTTAGGTGTTTTTATGATTTTTAAGGTGTTCTAGCATCAATATTAGATTAATATCATAAAAACATTACTTCTAGTGAAATTTTGATGTCCCGGTTATTGTCCGGTTGTTCGGTTCGTTACGGTTCGTTAAAGTGCTGAATTGCGCAGTTTTACTAGGTATAAAGCACTTTTTATGGCAGCTTTAATTTCCGACATTTTGTAAGTTATTTTGGACAATAAAACATAGATTTTTCATGATATTATTGTGTTAAAAGCTGAATTATTGCTGAATTATGCTGAATTCTGCATTTAAAGTGAGCTTCGGGTGACTTTTAGTGCATAGTTTAGCTTCCGGAAAGTTTATATGTTAACCCTTGTATCCATACTCGGGTTTTAATGTATTTTAGACGTTGGACCTACTCCTAGGCCCTAATTTTATTATCTGACTGCTTTCTGCAGAGTGGGTGACACAGTGTGTCTTACCGGTGAGTTTACTAGTCTTTCTGACGCAACGCTAAAAGTAATGCATAAAGCAATGTTTGGAGTATAAAATGTGCATGAATTCACAAGTTATAGCATGAAATCAGACAATGTTGACCTTTAAGCACATAATTGTAGATATTAAATAATAATTAAACTGTACGAAAATTACTTGTTTTGTGCCAGTTGTCACAGCCGTGTCATCACACTTGAACATTGCCTCTTTAATTTCACTTTTGGAGAACCTATCAACAAGCAGCACCTTGTTTTTATCTGATAAAGTCTTAAGATTCGAACACTCCAGAACTGACCGCTAAGGGATATTTTCAATAAATCAATTCCTAAAAAACCCAAGATCAATAATATTTGGTTTCGTCACCCATTCCCTGCAAATATTTAACCCATGAATCAAATTTTTCGCCTTTCTAGAGTTTATAACTCTATGGAAAAACTTAAAATTTTCATCACCATCCAACGCAACCTAATCCTCGACCCTTGTTTCAAATTCACATTCTTTTTCAACTCCACTTCCTTGAGAATTTTCTTGCTTTTCAAAAGAACCCACTTTTCTTCTTCCAGAAGATCCCGATTCTCCATCTCTTCTTCTAAATATTCTATGTCTTTTCTAGCCAAGTTTTTAGTTTCCCTTTTCTTCGACTAACATCACATCCTACTTTTCCTAATATGAGCAAATTTCTTGGTCAGTTTTAGGTCAGCCTGCCCAGTTTCACAAAAACTCTCAATATCTGATTTAACTGTCTCTTCATAACCTTGTTTATCTAGCCAAGAATTGTAAACTCTAAATGGTCTAGGCCCAAAATTAGAATTGACAATATTCAGTAGCAAAGGGTAGTGATCTGATAAGAAACTCGGCGAAGCCCTGAGGCAAGCATTTGGCCATTTGTTGAAAAATCCGGGCAGACAAGCATCTGCCACAACACCTTGGGGAGCGTAAACGTTAACGACATTAACCGCCTCCCCACTGCCTTTGATTTTACCCTTAATAATAAAAAAAAACCCTCTGTTTTTAGTCACATTATTTAAAAAAACGGGTCCCAAATATAAACTAAACCTCCTGATTGCCCCCACTGAACCCACATAATCCAACTCAAAATTTTTATTTCCCCAAAACTTAAAAAGGCCTGATTCAGTAATAGTTTCATGTTTGGATTCTTGTAAAGACATAAAATTTACCCAATGAGAATTTTTAATATTGCGAACCCAAGACGCGTTATCACCACCCACAATCCCTCTAATATTAAAAGACAAAAAATCATTTGATTGTCGCTCCTACCCGAGAAAGAACACCAGAATGAACGGCATAACACGTACCACCACTCATCATAGTATGATCGGGTTTGAATCCAGCCAACTCAGCGTCCGAATCCTTTCTACGATCTCTCCTACTTCCTTATCACACTCCACTTTCTCGTGATTAAATTCACCCGGACCCAAAAATTTAAACTGGAAAGGGATTTCCAATTCACACCTAGATCTTTTCTTAGGCATTTGCTCTTCAACTGGGCTCATCACCAATTTTTGGGCTTTATATTTGTGAGAATTATGAATACTGGGCTTCTTAAGAGGTTTTTTAGGTTTATCAGAAGAATTAAAAAAAGCACCACTGCAGCCTTCATCATTAAATGTACCGTCAAACGATTTATCTTCATATTCGCATAACGTTCTTTACTTGAAACTTGTTGCAACTCCACATCATTCTCCAAGTTCATAGGATGCACATTATTGGTCGAACCTTCCTTTATCACCTCGTTAATCTCATCCATTAATTGACCTTCTTCTATCTCCTGCGACGTTTGGTGTACTCCGGTCACCGGAGCCGGAATATCAGAATTCACCAGAACCTGAACATCCTCATCTATCGTAACCGGCATCTTCCTTCTAACCGGCCTCTCCACCTCTCCCAGGCTTTCGGGTTCCCAATCCCCGTATTGTTCACATACTAAATCCTAATGCTTTATTTAATTGTAAGAGATTCAATGATCGAAACTCCATCTCCGACAAGAGTGCCTACACATACCTTGGATAGATCGTTGTCTTCCGCATCCAACTGGGATGGGTGAACTACTGATCTGAATTGCCCGGCGATGTAGTTGAAGACCTAGTTCTCGGCAAGTGCACGGGAACTCCGTGTATCTTCAACAAGGCAATCCTTTCAAACGAAAGCACTTGACCCTCTCATATATCTAACCTCGAAAACCACTTTCTCAACATCTCTAGCATATTCAGTAAATCCGATGCTTCTAAATGACTCTGAAAAACTAACTTCAACAATTATCCTCTGATGTATTTGATACACATCCCCCCGAGTCCTTCTTACTTCAATAGCTCATCCAGTCTATTCGTGGTAAGATCCCTCACTTTTCCTACCAAAGCCCTTCCGTTGGGGGCTTGAAACACTCTGGTCTCTTCTTGGATAGAAACCTTACCTCTAACCTCCTCACCATTCCCACATTCACCGGAACTAGAAGCTCCATGAAGCCAAGTACGCTATTGTAAGACTGGCCCTTGTTATGAGAAAATAGAGTG
This sequence comes from Helianthus annuus, assembly GCF_002127325.2. Classification (NCBI taxonomy): domain Eukaryota; kingdom Viridiplantae; phylum Streptophyta; class Magnoliopsida; order Asterales; family Asteraceae; genus Helianthus; species Helianthus annuus. Next base: position 109,203,310 of record NC_035443.2, read on the forward strand.
TAATTCATAGGCAGTAGATAAGCTGCTTTAGGAGACGGTTTATCATGTTTCGTTTCGGCCAATATCAATCCGGTCTGTTCAGTTCCAAAAGACAGGTGTTCTCCGCGGTAAACATAGCTATGTTAACCCGTAACTTGTTTGCCACACCCCGACCGCGTAATACAACAAACCGCGGAGGAAACGCCGGGGAGTGTCGTAACAGAATCATTGTTTCACAACACATGGTAATTGAAGTTTTGTTTTATTTCATTATTAGACACATTGTTTTGATATAAACCACATAAGAACAATAATTGTCTTTCATGTTTTAAGTCACTAAAGCCCGCGTCCATCCTATGTGAAGCATACAATCAACAATCGTAACATCATAGAACCTGAAACATATGTGACAAACAGTCAGCATAAAAATGCAGGTGAGTACGTAGGTTTTGTATGTCAAATTCGTGGCTTTGAATCCATATTGCAGTACCTTGTCCAACTACGAGAGTTGTCGAGTATGTACCTTGAAATCTAAAAAGTGTTTGATATTGCAATATGTTTTATCATCTTTATAAATGATATGAGTAAACCAAAACCATTGTAGCCATGAATCTTGACTGAAACATTTGTCTTTGTAAAACCAAGTACTAAATCGTCTTTGAAAGTAAACATTGTATGGTTTATATCTTTAAGTAAACCTCGTTGTGTGTCATCGTTTTAAAACATTCGTCTAAAATCGTTTAAATAGTTTCAATCCTTCAAATCGTTGCAATCGTCTGTGTTATAAACCATCGTTCAATCGTTCGTGTTTTAATTGTGAAATACAGCTTTTGGTCGTTCTTTAATGAATACATCAAACCTGTGTGACTATACCACCCATGGGGTATCTTTAATAGGCCCTGAAATGTCACACCCTGACTTTTGCGGAAGCGTGTAGTCACACCCCCAAAATCCACCCGCGGATAACACCCGCTTCGGGGGCGTGACTGACCAGGATCCAGCCACCAATTACACTAAGCATTGGTTAATATCGAAGTAATACTTACTAATCAAGAGATTAGCAATATCAAGTTCAGAGTTTAAAGTTTTAAAGTTCGGAGTAAAAAGTAGCGGAAGCATAAGTAAACAGTTTTAAACAAAGTTCAAAAGGTAGACATGATAAATGCCCAACATACGGGCCGACGACCACTACACATCCCAAGCAGCTGCTCCAGTCACTGGCCACCTGCAAAGCATGCAGTAAGGGGTCAACAATAATGCTGAGTGAGTTCACTAGTTGTCCAGTTTTAATTACCAAAACTCGTTTCACCAGTTAATTTATCCGTTTATACATGCCATGGGGAGCTACCCCAAAAGTTAGCGACTAAACTGTTTTTCCAATACCGAACACTAGGTAACCGAATGCGTTTCCGCAGGATGCCCCGATGTCAATGTTCTATCATCATTGACGGATGCCTGAGTACATTAGTTCACGACCGATCCCATACCATGGCACGGTGTGAGGCTGGTAAGACCTAAATAGCGCTATCAACTAATAACCCGTTCGCCTGGCACCGGCGACTAATCGGTATTATGTAGTAGGGACTTGAGTGATAGAGTTGCGTTTAGTGCCGTTAGTTGCAATCCGTATAAACAGTAATTAACTAAAAAGGTTTCCCAATACAAGGGAAGATAAAGTAAGTTTGTTTCCCAATAACTAGGGAAGGAGTGTAGACGGTATCCCCTTTACAAGGGGATAGGGTCGTTTTAGTCTCGTGTCCCAAACCACCGGGACGCATGCTTTTAAGTTGTGAACTCACCTTGGGTTGCTCGGTATGATACGTTACTTGGTTAAGTATGTTGGTCACCACGTCCTAGCATGGTTACCAAGTATGGGTCAAGTTGGGTACAAGTAAACACGTACAAAACACACTTAGCATACATGCAAACATCTACAGTAACAAGTATACGTGCAGCCCAGTCATCAGAAAGTCCAACATACAACCAGTTAGCAGATCAGTAAACAGCCCAAACAATAGACAGCCCAACAGTTAAGGCCCAAAACAGCAAAACAGTCAAAACCCAATAACATAAAACGGCCCAGTCGAAACTAAGGTGGTTGCGACTCGCAACCGAGGTTGCGACTCGCAACTGCGGTCTCGGTCCGTCACGCTTTGGTTACGACTCGTAACCGGAGATTGCGACTTAGCAGGTTTGGTTGCGACTCGCAACCAGGTTTGATGCGTGCTGATTGCGACTCGCAACTGGGAGGTTTCGACTGGTCACGCGTGGTTTCGAGTAGCAACCAAAGGTTGCGACTCGCAACTGTGATAACGTGCATGGCAAACTTCTAGAACCTGCAGTGTACTATCCAATGAAATTGCATTTTCATGTAAATGTTGTACCATTTCCACTAAAACATGTTTGTTTGTCTGATCATTAGCCAAAACAGATCAAATATACACATTTCAAAATATTTCAAAGGCATTCAAATTGTTCTTCATGTTCATCATCATTTTACATAACATTCAAGCAATAAACTGAAAATCATTCAAACAAAGACATATTACTAAAACCGTGCACTTAAAACCTCATAATCAAGCCCTTGATATGATCATTCAAGCAACTTGCACATATCCGAAACATACATTTATAATGGCCACAAACCATCTAAACTTCCTAACAAATCGAGATACACACAAACATCTTTTTAATCATCAACATTAACAAGCACAAACCAATAAGGATCATATAAAAGCCCAAACACTAACCGGTTACCCATTTAACACATTTTGATCCACACAAACATGTCAAACAAACATCATCCATACACAAGAATCATAGTAACACATAACATATATTTGCCCTAGTGACCTTATGAACATCTAGAAAGAGCTAAAACCACTAACCGGTTATAGATTCAAGATGTGCGGGTATGATGGATCGATGGATGAGCTTCCGGTTGGCGGTTCCGAGCTAAAGCCGAGTATGTTCTTGATGTTGGTTGAACCCGAGAAGGAGGAGAAGGATGAGAAGAGTGGTCTTGGTTGCTAGAACTTTAGGGTTTTGTGTGAGAGATGAGAGTGTGAGGAGGGAGTGTGTAAAATGGCTAAGGGAGGTGGGGTTGGGTTTATATAGTGCACCAAGTTGGGCTAGGGGTTTCCGGGTTGGGTTAAATTCCTACAAGGCCAAGGCCTAGCCGGCCCATTACTAATGTTCACTCGAGACCATGGTCTCGAGTCGGGTTGCTTGTGGTTTCGGTTTACATGTATAACACTTATATACATATATATACATACACATAAGCAAATCGGCACATAACACATAATAGCAAATAGTTTTCATACATTTTTACTGTTAGTCGATTACGTACACGTTCGTTACATTGAAAGGTTATCCGGAAAGATCCGAGGTGTCACATTATCCCCAAGTTTTAGGAACTTTCGTCCCGAAAGTTAAGGCAGCCACTGTCAAGCTAGTGTAAGTGAAAGCGTTTCAACGGGGTGTCACATCATCCCCCCGTTAGTTTGGAATTTCGTCCCGAAATTCGTTCGTAGCTTCAGTGCTGGGGTTTTCGTTTGGGAACAACTGGGGATACTTGTGCTTCATCTGGTCTTCCCGCTCCCAGGTATACTCTGGGCCACGTCGCGAGTTCCAACGAACTCGTACAAGAGGTATCTGGCTACGTTTGAGGGTTTTGATCACTCGATCCGTGATCTCGATTGGTTCCTCAGTAAAGTGTAGCTGTTCGTCAATCGTCAGTTCCTTAAAAGGAATCACAAGTGTTTCATCCGACAAACACTTCTTCAGGTTGGATACGTGAAAGACGTTGTGTACCGCACTCAGTTCTTCAGGCAGGTTCAATCTATAAGCAACCTTACCGATCTTCTCGGTAATTTCGAATGGTCCGATATATCGTGGATTAAGCTTGCCCCGTTTACCAAAGCGAACCACACCCTTCCAGGGTGAGACTTTAAGTAGAACCCGGTCACCGACCTGGAATTCCAATGGTTTCCTACGCTTATCAGCGTAGCTCTTCTGACGGTCACGAGCTGCCGCCATGCGTTGTCTGATCTGGGCAATCTTTTCCGTTGTATCTACCACCATCTCTGGGCCCGTGATTTGACTATCACCGATTTCCGCCCAGCAGAGAGGTGATCGGCATTTACGACCGTACAATGCCTCAAAAGGTGCTGCCTGAATACTAGTGTGGTAGCTGTTGTTGTATGAGAACTCTACTAACGGTAGATGCTTCTCCCAATTCTTGCCAAAGTCGATCACACACGCTCTAAGCATGTCTTCTAGAGTTTGGATGGTACGTTCAGACTGTCCATCCGTTTGCGGGTGATAAGCAGTGCTCATATCCAAACGCGAGCCAAAGCATTTGTGCATAGCTTGCCACAGTTCCGAAGTAAATCGAGCGTCTCGGTCGGAAATAATTGAGGTTGGCACTCCGTGCCTCGAAACTACTTCCTTTAAGTAAATCTCTGCCAAGGTAGAAAACTTGTCTGTTTCCTTAATAGCCAGGAAGTGCGCGGACTTGGTCAATCGATCTACGATTACCCAAATAGCATCATTTCCGCGTTGAGATCTAGGTAGCCCTGTAACAAAATCCATGGAAATTTGCTCCCATTTCCATTTCGGGATTTCTGGTTGTTGGAGTAGACCTGCCGGCTTCTGGTATTCGGTCTTGACTCTCGCGCAAGTCAAACATTTGCTAACGTATGTTGCTATGTGGGCCTTCATACCAGGCCACCAGTAGGTAGTCTTTAAATCATGGTACATCTTGTCCGAACCAGGATGTACTGAGTAGCGGGACTTGTGGGCTTCGTCCATCACGAGTTCGCGTAAATCTCCAAAGAGTGGAACCCAGATACGCCCTGTCACATAGTAAGCACCATCTTCTTTCTGTTCCATTTGCTGTCTCGATCCACGCAGAGACTCAGCCCTGATGTTTTCCGGCTTCAATGCTTCAACTTGAGCATTTCGAATCTGGGTAGGGAGGTTAGACTGGATGGTAAGTTGCAGTGCTCGCACGCGCTTTGGTACGGTGTCCTTTCGGCTGAGGGCGTCTGCCACGACATTGGCTTTGCCCGGATGGTATTTGATGGCGCATTCGTAGTCGTTCAAGAGTTCGACCCATCGACGTTGTCTCATGTTCAATTCCTTTTGCCTAAAGATATGCTCGAGACTTCTGTGATCGGTGTAAATGGTGCACTTGGTACCGTACAGGTAATGTCTCCATATCTTAAGAGCAAAAACCACTGCTCCTAGTTCCAAGTCGTGCGTCGTGTAGTTCTTTTCATGCGTCTTGAGTTGTCGAGAGGCATAGGCGATAACTTTCTCGCGTTGCATTAACACGCAACCGAGCCCATGAATAGACGCATCGCAGTAAACCACAAAGTCGTCAGTGCCGTCAGGCAACGAGAGAATAGGAGCGCTACAGAGGTTATCCTTAAGCCTCTGAAAGGCAGATTCCTGTGCTGTATTCCACTTGTAGGCGACGCCTTTCTGAGTAAGAGTCGTGAGGGGTTGTGCAATCTTCGAGAATCCCTGAATGAATCTGCGGTAGTAGCCCGCCAAACCCAAGAATTGGCGAACTTCAGTGGGAGTCTTAGGCGTAGGCCAGTTCTTTATCGATTCGATCTTAGCTGGGTCGACATGAATTCCGTTCTTATTAACTACATGGCCGAGGAAATGGACTTCCCGAAGCCAGAAGTCACATTTAGAGAATTTGGCGTACAGTTGCTCGTTGCGAAGAAGTTCGAGGATAAGGCGTAGGTGCTGTTCATGCTCTTCTTGACTTTTTGAATAAATCAAGATGTCGTCGATAAACACAATCACGAATTTGTCGAGGTAAGGCTTACATACGCGGTTCATAAGATCCATGAACACTGCAGGCGCGTTGGTCATTCCAAAAGGCATGACGAGAAATTCATAGTGACCATAACGGGTCCTGAACGCAGTCTTAGAGATGTCTTCGTCACGTACCCTCAACTGATGGTAGCCTGATCGCAGGTCAATCTTTGAATAGTAGCTCGATCCTTGCAACTGATCGAATAGGTCGTCGATGCGCGGGAGAGGGTAACGATTCTTGATGGTAACCTTGTTCAACTCACGGTAGTCGATGCACATTCGGAATGTGCCATCCTTCTTTTTGACAAAGAGCACTGGGGCTCCCCAGGGTGATGAACTAGGACGGATAAATCCTTTATCCAAAAGTTCTTGTAGTTGCGTAGAGAGTTCCTTCAGTTCTGCAGGAGCTAAACGGTACGGTGCACGAGCTATGGGTGCTGCTCCAGGAGCTAGCTCGATTTGAAATTCGACCTGACGATGGGGAGGGAGTCCAGGTAGTTCCTCAGGAAATACCTCGGGATAGTCGCGTACTACAGGAAAATCTTCAATCCTCTTTTCCTTTTCGCGAGTATTGGTGACGAGTGCTAAGATAGCGGTGTGCCCTTTCTGCAAACACTTCTGGGCCTTTAGAAGCGAGATAATGCCTGTGACTTCTCCACCTTTGTTGCCTTTGACGATGAGGGGTTGACCAGAACGACGAGGTATACGAACTGCTTTCTCTTGACAGAGGATCTCAGCGCGATGTTTGGATAACCAATCCATACCAATGACGACGTCGAAGCTTCCAAGTTTGACAGGGAAGAGATCGATACTAAACGTATGGCCAGACAATTCTATTGTGCAGTCGTAGATCACGTGCGTGGCCTCGATGTTCTTACCATTAGCTATCTCGACGGTATGCTTAGAACTTAATAATGCGGGCGAATGCTTAAGTTTCTTACTAATGCGAAGGGATACATAACTGGCATCGGCACCGGAATCAAATAACACAGAAACATAACGATCATCAAGTAGGAACTTACCCGCCACGACGTTGGGATCGTTCCTTGCTTCTCCAGCTCCAATCACGAAAGCTCTGCCCCTTGCATTTCCAGCATTGTTATTCTGCTCATTGTTCCCAGCTCCCTGATTGTTGCGATTCTGATTCAGCTCAGGGCAATCCTTTCGCATGTGACCTGTTGCCCCACATTTAAAACAAGCTCTGTTGTTTCCCTGCTGCTGTTGCTGTTGGGGTTGTTGCTGATTCTGCCTTGCTGGGAACTGACTTCTGCAATCCTTGGCTTCGTGCCCTATCTTGTGGCATCGCTGACACTGACCCTTGTTACATGCCCCATTGTGGTGCCTGTTACACTTGTTGCACTTAGGGTAGTTTCCCCGGTAGCCACCCTGTTGCTGAGTGCCTTTGTTGTTGTCAGTTTTCCTTTGCTGAGCTGGGGCTTGAGTAGGGTTAGCATCCTTACCCTGATTTCCATCCCACTTTCGTTTTCCATCACTAGAACTTCCTTCCGCAGCACTGATCCTTTTGGGCAACCTGCCCTCTTCCACAGCCTGATCCGTGAGTTTGTGAGCAAGTCGAACGATCGGCTGAATGGTAGTGTGGTTGGCTGAAGTTACATGGCTTCGGATTTCTGGAGCCAGACCCTTGATGTACAGTTCGATTCTTCGATACATAGGTCGAGACATGTTTGGACAAAGAGCAGCATAGTCGTTGGACAGCTTAGTGTAGGTCTCAATCTCTGACCCAACCATCTTGAGTTCATAGTACTCATTCTCCAGCTTGTGGATGTCGTCCCTGTGACAGTACTCTTCCTTGATCATATCCTTGAAATCTTCCCATGCAGTAGCGTTTGCAGTCTCCAAACCAAGCATTTGAATTTGCGCTTTCCACCATGAAAGTGCGCTTCCCTCTAGAGTACCAGTAGCAAACTTCACCCAATTAGCAGTTGGGCATTCACAGACAGCAAAAACAGCTTCGACCTTCTCAATCCAGTGCAGAAGGCCTATGGCACCCTCCGTGCCATTGAAAGGAAGAGGCTTGCAATCCATAAAGGTCTTGAAGGTACAAACACGTGGTTGCACAGGTGCAGGCTGACCTATCGGGTGAGCTGCGAAAGCTGCAGCCACAGTGTTGAGCAGGCTAGTGAACTGAGCCGGGGTCATGTTGACGTTTCCTCGTCCGCGTCCACTCATTGTCTTCATAACCAGAAAACATAGTATGAGTGCGTGATAGCGAGAATAAGATAGAAGAGAGAAGATGTATCTATCTAATCAGGCAACTAGTACGTATAGCAAAGCAGAAAGCATAAGACAAGTAAGCATGTAACTATGGGTCCGAGCTATGAGGTCAGATAAGTCGAGCCTTGTACTTGGAGTGTAGTGTCGTCACGAGTCACGGGTTATAGTCTGGTTTTTCTCAAAAAGATTTTTCCCCTTTTTAAAACCAAGTTCACTATAACCAATGGCTCTGATACCAATCTGTCACACCCCCAAAATCCACCCGCGGATAACACCCGCTTCGGGGGCGTGACTGACCAGGATCCAGCCACCAATTACACTAAGCATTGGTTAATATCGAAGTAATACTTACTAATCAAGAGATTAGCAATATCAAGTTCAGAGTTTAAAGTTTTAAAGTTCGGAGTAAAAAGTAGCGGAAGCATAAGTAAACAGTTTTAAACAAAGTTCAAAAGGTAGACATGATAAATGCCCAACATACGGGCCGACGACCACTACACATCCCAAGCAGCTGCTCCAGTCACTGGCCACCTGCAAAGCATGCAGTAAGGGGTCAACAATAATGCTGAGTGAGTTCACTAGTTGTCCAGTTTTAATTACCAAAACTCGTTTCACCAGTTAATTTATCCGTTTATACATGCCATGGGGAGCTACCCCAAAAGTTAGCGACTAAACTGTTTTTCCAATACCGAACACTAGGTAACCGAATGCGTTTCCGCAGGATGCCCCGATGTCAATGTTCTATCATCATTGACGGATGCCTGAGTACATTAGTTCACGACCGATCCCATACCATGGCACGGTGTGAGGCTGGTAAGACCTAAATAGCGCTATCAACTAATAACCCGTTCGCCTGGCACCGGCGACTAATCGGTATTATGTAGTAGGGACTTGAGTGATAGAGTTGCGTTTAGTGCCGTTAGTTGCAATCCGTATAAACAGTAATTAACTAAAAAGGTTTCCCAATACAAGGGAAGATAAAGTAAGTTTGTTTCCCAATAACTAGGGAAGGAGTGTAGACGGTATCCCCTTTACAAGGGGATAGGGTCGTTTTAGTCTCGTGTCCCAAACCACCGGGACGCATGCTTTTAAGTTGTGAACTCACCTTGGGTTGCTCGGTATGATACGTTACTTGGTTAAGTATGTTGGTCACCACGTCCTAGCATGGTTACCAAGTATGGGTCAAGTTGGGTACAAGTAAACACGTACAAAACACACTTAGCATACATGCAAACATCTACAGTAACAAGTATACGTGCAGCCCAGTCATCAGAAAGTCCAACATACAACCAGTTAGCAGATCAGTAAACAGCCCAAACAATAGACAGCCCAACAGTTAAGGCCCAAAACAGCAAAACAGTCAAAACCCAATAACATAAAACGGCCCAGTCGAAACTAAGGTGGTTGCGACTCGCAACCGAGGTTGCGACTCGCAACTGCGGTCTCGGTCCGTCACGCTTTGGTTACGACTCGTAACCGGAGATTGCGACTTAGCAGGTTTGGTTGCGACTCGCAACCAGGTTTGATGCGTGCTGATTGCGACTCGCAACTGGGAGGTTTCGACTGGTCACGCGTGGTTTCGAGTAGCAACCAAAGGTTGCGACTCGCAACTGTGATAACGTGCATGGCAAACTTCTAGAACCTGCAGTGTACTATCCAATGAAATTGCATTTTCATGTAAATGTTGTACCATTTCCACTAAAACATGTTTGTTTGTCTGATCATTAGCCAAAACAGATCAAATATACACATTTCAAAATATTTCAAAGGCATTCAAATTGTTCTTCATGTTCATCATCATTTTACATAACATTCAAGCAATAAACTGAAAATCATTCAAACAAAGACATATTACTAAAACCGTGCACTTAAAACCTCATAATCAAGCCCTTGATATGATCATTCAAGCAACTTGCACATATCCGAAACATACATTTATAATGGCCACAAACCATCTAAACTTCCTAACAAATCGAGATACACACAAACATCTTTTTAATCATCAACATTAACAAGCACAAACCAATAAGGATCATATAAAAGCCCAAACACTAACCGGTTACCCATTTAACACATTTTGATCCACACAAACATGTCAAACAAACATCATCCATACACAAGAATCATAGTAACACATAACATATATTTGCCCTAGTGACCTTATGAACATCTAGAAAGAGCTAAAACCACTAACCGGTTATAGATTCAAGATGTGCGGGTATGATGGATCGATGGATGAGCTTCCGGTTGGCGGTTCCGAGCTAAAGCCGAGTATGTTCTTGATGTTGGTTGAACCCGAGAAGGAGGAGAAGGATGAGAAGAGTGGTCTTGGTTGCTAGAACTTTAGGGTTTTGTGTGAGAGATGAGAGTGTGAGGAGGGAGTGTGTAAAATGGCTAAGGGAGGTGGGGTTGGGTTTATATAGTGCACCAAGTCGGGCTAGGGGTTTCCGGGTTGGGTTAAATTCCTACAAGGCCAAGGCCTAGCCGGCCCATTACTAATGTTCACTCGAGACCATGGTCTCGAGTCGGGTTGCTTGTGGTTTCGGTTTACATGTATAACACTTATATACATATATATACATACACATAAGCAAATCGGCACATAACACATAATAGCAAATAGTTTTCATACATTTTTACTGTTAGTCGATTACGTACACGTTCGTTACATTGAAAGGTTATCCGGAAAGATCCGAGGTGTCACATTATCCCCAAGTTTTAGGAACTTTCGTCCCGAAAGTTAAGGCAGCCACTGTCAAGCTAGTGTAAGTGAAAGCGTTTCAACGGGGTGTCACATGTGACTTGATCAATATCATTGCATTCAATCATAATGAACAACTATATGATTAAAACATGATGTTCATCCATTCATAAGTTTTAAAATAATACAACACAAGTTGTTCAGATCAACCAGCAAACTTCATGTTTAGTTTAATACCATCCAAAAGTAATAATAAGGCTTTGATTCCTATATCCTATCTAAGATAAGATATCCAAACCAAACCCTTCAAAAGTAGGATGGCATCAAACTTGAAATTACTTCTTGAAACCTTTCTCAAAGCTGCCAGATCTATCTAGTTTCCTGAAATACATGTAATTTGAAAACATCAACAAAAGTTGAGCGGGTTCATGTGGTTTGTATGTGAGCTCGAATAATCTTGTAAACATCTGTAAGTATTCCTTTGTAATCCGGTATGAAAGCTTCTATGAACAGCTCAATCCTTTGCGTATTTCGTACCAGGCCACCCGGCTGGAACGACATAGTCACCACATGGGCCACTCCCGGACCAATGGGTGGGGCTCGCAACACCCAGATAGATCTACCACTCATCCCCATGGTCCTTATACAAGGATTAATGGTCTTAAGTGTTGTACCCACCATTCACATGATCTAACAGTTCATTCCTTAGCTAACCATGCCATTTGAACATTTGAAACATGTATTTCACCCCCCTAAGTTATAAAACCGAAAACAGTTAAAAGAAAAAGGGGGACATGAACTCACAGGTTTGCGTCTGCTGTCACGTATACTCAAAGGTCCTTCTTACGAGTCGTACAACTACCTACACACGTGCCATGTTTTATTAGACATTTAGGTCGTGTAACGACTCCTAGTCTTAGTTGTTTATTAAGACTTATTTTTGGGGATTTAGTATTCTTTGAGTTATACGGTTGGTATGTATTACATAATTCCAGATTATATAATTATTAGGTAAAATAAGAATATTTTAACTTAAACTATTTTTATCCAATTATTGTGAATATTGTAAAAATAGTATATTTATTTTTAACTTGCTTTGTCATGTATTTTTCACGTAAATATTTTCCCAAGTGTAGGTATACTAGTACTTGTGTATTTGTATATGGATACTTTGCCAAGTGTTGGTAGTGTATTCCGGTATGTATTTATACGTATAGGAATACGTATTTTCTCGTATTCATTAAGTATTTTATACTTAATCTGTGTATTATTTTCTGGAGTATCATTTTATACAACTAAAAATCAATAACTTTATATTCTTAAAATATACATATTTTAAGAGAATTTTTATTGAAAAATATCTATAAACTTTACTTGGCAAAAATAAGTATACTTTCATATATATCTTAAAAATAATATATTTTTAAGATTAAACTCAGAAAATATATATATATATATATATATATATATATATATATATATATATATATATATATATATATATTTTTCTAGTTTTCACCAAAATAATATATATTTTTGTATTGTTTAATAAAATATATATATTTTTTTCTCCACTTAAAAATAATATATTTTATATTTGACAAAATATGATATATTTTGTAATAGTTACAAAAATTCATGTTTTATCGTTTCTTCGGTTTCAAAAATACCGTTTATCACATTTGTTAAGTTAGGAATTTATATTCCTAGATATATATATATATATAGGGTTGGGTTATATAGAAAACACTAAAAATTTAAGAAACCCGGGAAACTCAAAGCTCCCGACTTTTTTTTTTTGAAAAAAATAACACATGTAATATATATGTTTTTAAGAGTTTTGGGCCAAAAAATTCAAAAAAGCGCCAAAGGGTTTTTAAAAAAAAACAAATTTCAGCAACTTTCAGCATTTTTTGTCTAACACATGTTAGTCACCGAAGTTTCTGGAACTTGTTTATTTTTTTTTTAAAAGTACTCGGCGCTTTTTTGTTTTTTTTTGGCCCAAAACTCTTAAAAACATGTATATTATATGTGTTATTTTTTTCAAAAAAAAAGTCTAGAGCTTTGAGTTTCCAGAGTTTACTAAAATTTTTAGGGTTTTTTGTCTAGCATTAGCATATATATATATATATATATATATATATATAGGAGATGGTTCAAATGAAAACCACTTTTATCGCGAAAACTCGAAAAGTAACTAAAAAAAGTCTAAAAACACACCAATTTTTTTTTCAATTTTTTAATAAAAAATCGCAGGTTTTTTTTATATAATTTTTTTTTAAATTGTATTACACATGTGTAATACTACACATGTGCACTACAATTTTTTTTTTTTGAAATTTTTTTTATATACTAAAAGTAGCAAAAATTAGTATGCAAAAAAAAAATTGGTATGTTTTTTTGGCTTTTTTAGTTAGTTTTCGAGTTTTCATGTTAACTAATGGTTTTCATTTGAACCTTCCCATATATATATATATATGATTTTGGTAATATATATATATATATATATGATTCGGGTATAAGATATATATTTATTTTCTTATGATTTTGGTAATATTTTCATATTACAATTTTTGGTATTTTGGTGTGTTATATTATTTTTAAGTCCTAATTTTAATATAACTAATACAATCAATATACAAGTAGCACACAATTTTTGTGTCTTCTAAATATATATTTTCCTAAATATGTATTTAGTCACTTTTACTTTCAAATATCAACCTCCATTATTTGTAATTTTTATAACAAAAATTTTGGCAAATTTTATATTTAAAACCAAGATCAAAAATTACTTGTAAACACTTGTTTAAATATAATTTTTCTATGTGTTAAAATTTTACAAAAAAATTTGCCATAGTTTCCCCTTAAAAATGGAGGTTTCCATGCTTGTTAGCATATCATTTTCTTTTTAAAAATCCATCATCAAACAACAACAATTTTCACAAAACTTACCATGAGCCAAAAATATGCATTTTTACATTATGTCATGAACTTGAAGTTAGTAAAAATTTGTAGTTATTGAACATGTTGTTTAATATGTTGTAAGAACACTAAATCCATGGTTCTTATTTCATAAAACTCATTCTTGTGAATTTTCATTCTTTATAACTTGTATGATGATTTTCAAGAATTGATCTTCTTGTATTTTTCATGTTACATACACTTTTATAGTTCCATTTAACCTTCTAAAACATAGTTATTTTCCTTTGAAACCAAATCATGTGAAATCTTGTAGTAAACTTTAGTTTCTTGAAAATATTATTCTTGAAATCTTACATTTTCAAGACTTATATTTTGTAGGAATAATCATCCTACACATAAACAAGTTCATCTTCAAGTTCATGGTTCACATAAAGGATGATTATCATGAATTTTTCAAGATCCATCCTTACACATGCTAGATCATGTGTTTAATCATCATCTAGCAAGCTTCATATGATGATCTACATCATAAACACATGAAATCAACAAACAAGTTTAACACATACGCTAAAACAACTTGATCTTCATGTTTTTAAGCTTTATGTTCATGATCATCTTCATGTTTTGTTGAGATTCTTTGAATTACCAAGTTACATTATGCTTTAACCACTAAAATTATGAATAAAAACAAGATCAAGAGGCTTAGTACTAGCACTATGGCTAGGGAAGATTCAAGATGCAAGTTGATGAAGAAATTGGGTGGTTAAAAGCTCCTAAAGAAGGTCCTTCCAATTCTTATGCTTGCAACCTTCTTAGTTAGGCTTGATACACTTTGAGAACACCTTAGAATACTTGGAAACTTGCTAGAAAAATGATGGTGAGCTTAGGGGGTGTTGGCCGTAGCTTCTTGAGAGAGGGAGACATGTTTGTGAAGTTTGGAACAATGGTGAAATGAGAAGTGTAAGACTTGTGGTTCTTATAGATCTTCCAACATATTTTGTTTAATGCTTAAAGTGTTTCATATCTTTCTAGCATATCATATAAACAAATTTAAAAAAATCATGGTGTGGGACCCACCTTGTAACCGTCCTTGGGGGGGGGGGTCCTAGTTCCATTTCAATTTCAAGTTAGGTGTTTTGGTTAGAATTTAAGTGTAATAGTTAGTGTTTAACGTGTTTAGGGGTTTTAAGATATATTATGGTGTTGGGTGATCATAACTATCTTTGTAACATTAAAACAATGCTTCTAGTTGAATTTTGGTGTTTCGGGTAATGTCCGGTTGTTTGGTTGGTTACCTGTTCATTAAGATGCTAAATTACGCATTTTAGTGTGCATTATGATGTCTTTTATGACAGTTTTGATTCCCGACACTTATCAAGATATTCTGGACCATTAAACCTCATTTCTGCGTTATATTTTGATGTTAAAAAGCTGATTTTTGCTGTTTTCTACAGAATTCTGCAGTTTGGGTATGTTTCGGGCACTTTCTTGCACTTAAATTATCACTCGGAAGGCAGTTTTATGATCCCTAATTTCCTAGATAATATTCTAGTGTAACTCTTGGTTCCGGGGCTCATTCTGTGTCTTAACATCATGTCTGCCTGAGTACTGAACTCCCGTCAGTACTTCTAGTTTGTCTGATCACTGTGCTAACTTTGTTCTGTGCACTAATTGAACCACATTTTGTTGCATGTAATAATGATAAGCAATCATGTAACATGTAATGCATTTTTATGTTCTTGTAAGAAATCAGAAAATCATTCATTTCATTAGTTTGATCATGCACAGTCATTAAAGTACAAGTTACTGTTTATTATTGTACGGAATACATGAAAATGTGCCAGTTGTCGCATGAAAGACCTCTTTAACAAGACTAACAAACCAACACATGATTTGTTAATCAGATAACAGTTTCTGTCGTTCCCCAAACTACCCACCCAATCTAGTGAATAGCCTAGTAACGAGATTTGTCAGATCTTATGGTACCATAACATACTACTGGTCGGCTTGATCATAGTTAATGAATGTCATTCGTCTTTCGACTAAGTTCGTTCACATTATTGAAATCCTTGTGATTTATATAAACCATAGCATTTGCTTATGAAAACTTGAAAAACATTTAGCACATATGAGTCACCCCAAAATAATTGAAAGCATAAAAGAAGGGAGCTATGTACTCACTTGAGATTGCAAGTATCCTTGATCAAATGAACTAACAAAGCTCGGGGAGTTTAAGGAATCAAGTGGCACCTAGTATTGGATCACTATGTTAATAATCGAGACCTAAATCGGGAGATCAGGTAGAATGAGGTATTGTAAACCAAATGAGTGTTGGAACTCATATGATATGCTTAAACAAAGCCTACATTCTGATTTGAAACCTATCCTAAGTGCTTTTAACCCGTTATAACCCGTTAAGGTAGTTACTTTAATGCGTTATTTGCGCAATTTCGCGTTCGGATGGTCTAAATAGCCCTATGATAAGTCTTATATGCCTAACATGTTTAATAATGTTGCATAATCAGTTTAAGTGTCAAAATTTTGGTTACATATGCATAAATTGAAATTATGCGCAAAAAAGGGCATTTTGGTCATTTTCCTAAGGCATATAAACTACCTATCATACAACTAACTAAACGAAGTGACCATAAGGTATAACCTCAGAAGGTTATTCTCTATACTACTATGGTCACAAAATATGTTTGGTTGGATCCTAATGATCGACCAAATGGGTCGGGTTCGAAAGTCTAAGCGGTTGTCGAGACCGCTTGACTTACGACCCTAAACAAGCACTAAACTAAAAGTGACGAGTTCAACATGTTAAAACATGTTTAACTAAGTTAGAAAACTAAGTTGATATAAAAAAAAAAGTGTTTTGATACCCGAAACTAGTTTCATCGCAAAATGCACATAATTGTGCATTATGATAGAAAGTTTGACTCGTCACTTCGACTAGTCAATGTGGTAATCGGTAGTGTTATGGGTGGTTTTCTGCTCATATATCCTGAATAATATTCTTGTTATATTTATTTTATTATGATCAGGATACCGGATCAGGATATTGGTAACATCCTGATACAGTATCCTGGTAATGACTAATTAATTCACGTGCAGATTAATGGTGCAAGTCTATAACGTTCAAGTGGACTTCTTCTCCCAAAGACTCGGGCAAATCTGTTGGAATATGAACGTTGAAGCCGGAAGACGTGGACTACAACGTTCACAAAGGGAATATTCGTTATATCCCGGATTTGTAGGCTAGTTAGTTAGTTTTGCTTTACTATAAATAGGATTGATCGGATCAGATAAGGACACACACAATCTCTCGAACTCTCTTTCTCTCTAGTTGCAAACACTCACAACACACTTACACTTGTATTCAAATCGCATTGTAACACTTAGTTGATCCGCATCATATCCTACACTGTATCCTGACATTTGAAGTAATAAGAAGAACAAGGCAGCTGCGATTGTCAGCTCCCGAGGTTTTGTGTCGGCGATCTAGATTGATCAAGGGCTTTCCTCGTACATCCCGTGTCACCCTTTACATTTTTGCTCATTGTTTGATTGTAGATAAAGCTCGATATCCTGAGCCGTATCCTGATAACTGTTTTTGCAAACAATAAAATTAGCTTATTTTTCATACACATTCTTAGCACACTACCTCACTTAACTAATTTGATCACTTAATTGCTTCGGTAATTTTTGACCAAAACAATTTGGCGCCCACCATGGGGCAAGTGGTGTTATTTCTACTAAAAGCTTTTGCAAAATCGTTACTTGTTTTCTATTTTCAAAACTTTTTGTTACACTATTTTCAATGGCCTCGAGATCAAACATGAGCTCTTCTACCGTGTCTGCTACAACCTCTGCAACAATTGGTTCGGTGCTTCCACCACCTCCTCCGAGAACGCAAGCCTCTTCACAAGGAACTGAAATTCATGTGGCTCGGGATGTTATTCCCACTCAGAATGTTCAGGGTTCTGCTCCTGTTTTGGCCTCTAATGATGAAATTCTAACTTTATTTGGTAGTGTACAGGAACAGATGAGGCAACATCAGGAGACAAACCAAATGCTGATGAGAGAGATACAAGTCTTGAAATCCAGCTCAAGCAGGCCCACTGAGGATACTGTCACTCCCTTGTAGCCCAAAGCTTTGAACTTCAGTTCTGCAGTATATACTGAGGATAACAGGGGGAATATTGTGTCTAGCCATTCCCAAAATCATATTCCTGAGATACCCTCTTTGGTTAGGGTGTCAACTGTGAGAAGTTCAGGATATACTTCAGGATATGGCCAGAATCCTCAGATTGGTAACGTATCTAATAGTAATAATACTCTTGCTACTAATGGTATTGGATCTTTGTAGGATGCAGGTATGACGTCAGCATTTTCTAGGGAGGTTCAGAAATTGAAGGACATGATATCCAATGTACCTGGGGTGGTCCAGTCAATTCCAGAAGTATCCCAAGACAGCCACACGATATCCCGGTTTGCATATCCTATTTTTGATGCTGAAATCCCAAAAAGATTTCAGACCCCCAACATGAAGCTCTATGACGGAACTACGGATCCTGAAGAGCATATTGCCCGGTATAGGGAAAGGACGGAAATCAACCCTATACCTCCAGATCTCAAGGAAGCATGCCTCTGCAAGGGTTTTGGTTCTACCTTAACAGGATCGGCCTTAAAATGGCTCTTAAACCTTCCTCCTCATTCGATTACATCATTTGCTCATTTAGTTAATTTATTTAATAATTAATTTCTTGCAGTCGAAGCTTTGAAAAACTAACCAGTGATCTCTACAGGATAACTCAAGGACCTTAGGAATCCTTGAGAGATTATGTGAACAAGTTTAGCCGGGAATCCTTAGATATCCCACATCTTGATGTTGCAACAGCTGTGCAGGCTTTTAAGATGGGATTGTAAAAAGATTCTCAATTTTACCAGGATCTTGT
The DNA here is from genome assembly GCF_002127325.2 of Helianthus annuus. Taxonomy (NCBI): domain Eukaryota; kingdom Viridiplantae; phylum Streptophyta; class Magnoliopsida; order Asterales; family Asteraceae; genus Helianthus; species Helianthus annuus. Next base: position 109,221,940 of record NC_035443.2, read on the forward strand.
AATGAATCCCTGCAGGAACCTAGATGAAGCTAGGAATAGGGCTTTAAGATATATTCGACTGGAGGATGACAAAAAGATGCAAGAGAGGATGAATTCATCCACAACCTATGAGTCAACCAATAGGAAATCAGAATCCTCGTATAAACCATATCGCTCTAAGCCATATGGCAGGAATGACAGCAAGAAAGTGAATGTTGTTGAAGACGAGGATCCTGAGGAGTATCCTGAGTTGTCAGAATATTGTTTTTCTGTAAATATACCTAAACTGATGTATGCTATGCAGGGTTTAGGAGACAAAGCAAGGTGGCCCCGGAAGAATCAACAAAAAGCTGATTGAAAGGATAAGTCCAAATGGTGTGCCTTCCATGAGGATTTCGGACATGTTACTAAGGATTTCATTTCTCTGAGTAAAGAAATAAGCTATCTCCTGAGCAAGGGATATCTGAAGGATCTCCTGGGAAGAAAGAAGAATAAGGGTCAGGATGCTGAGAAGAATCCTGAACGAGCAGCATCGCCTCCTAAGGATGCCAAGGTAACTAACTTCATTTCAGGAGGATCCGACATTTACAGAACATCATATCTTGCGGTAAAAAGGCACGCGAAGGAGGCTAAGGCAGAAAGGGGAGATAAGCCGACCGGGATGTCAACCCTCATGACTGATAAAGTGATCACGTTCGGTAGTGATGACAGGGATACTGTCTAGGATCCTCACCATGATGCTTTGGTAATAACTTTATATGTTGTTAATCATTTTGTGCGCATGATACTGATGGATAATGGTGTGACACCTGTGTCACCGCGACCATCAAACAAATACCAAACCGATGAAATATCGTATTTCATACTTGGGATCTTGTATAAATATGTGTATCTATTGCACATATCAATTCTTGTTCAATTTCAAACTTTACATCGCTTTCTAGAGAATTATACGCAACCTGGTGCGTAAACGTACTCAGTTTAATGCAACAAATACTCCGGGACATCAACATATACTTAACATACCTTAAATAACCTTTACATAACTTAGAAATAAGTTTTGAAGGCTTTGGTATGGCAAAAACAAGTTAATTCGCTTACAGGGACTAAACTTGACAAACTGCGAAAGTATGCCAATTTGAACTGTAACGAACATTCCGGAACATGTCCATAAGTAAAACATACCATAAATATCCTTTAAATAGCTTAGAAATAGGCTTTGAGGGGTTTGGTATGCTAAAACAAACTTTTGGATCATTCAGGGACTAAAAGTGTCAAAAAGTGCACAAGTTTGCACTTTCGCGCATAACTTACGTTCTGAATACATCCGGACATCCAAAAGTTTATGTAAACATTATAATATTATTCCTTAGTGTTTGGCATGAGAAAAATCCATTCGTCGCGTCATTTGGATCGTCTTTCGCGCTTATACGCATTCCGTCGTAATTAACCGAACATCGCGATCGTATGGCCAAACGAACCGACATCCGGAATATTTTTGAGCATATTTCAAGTCCCCTACACTTTAACTTCATCTTAGAGCCTTGAAATGAGGTTAACGGGGCTTAAAAGTGCCAAAAATGGGCCAAATTGCATGTTTCTGAAGTGCAGGGACTAAAACTGAAAATTCTGGTCTATGACCCTCAGGCGGGGCGCGTAAGGATTGCCCAAATCCTTACGTGGGGCGCGTCAGACTTCCAGAACAGATAAGATCAGCTAGTCAGCAAATTTCAGCTGGTTTAACCACAACCACATGTTTTAAACTTGCCCTTTCAGCTCACTAAGGGGTATTTTCAGTAACCACAAGTTTACGACAAGTGTACGCGCAAGATTCAATCACGTTTTTCAAGAAACGATCCTAACGGTTCGGGAAATACTATAAATACCCCACCCCCATTCTTGCAAAAACCCACACAATCTGATCAAGAGCTCTAAGTTGGAACCTTTGTTTCATACCTGAGCCATTTTGATCTAGATTAGCATTCGGGGACCCTCCGTAAGTATTCTTTCGTTCTTTTATTCGCTTTTTGAGTCTGAAAATCAACGTTTTGTTGACTTTCTGCATTGACCAGCCTATGGTCAAGCCGAAGTTCATGGAACTTCATAACGTGAGTGTGATCACGATGGTTATAGTCCGTAGTGACTATACCTACTGATTACCATGTTATCTAGGCTCAGTGACGAGTTGTAGTTTCGGCCAAAATGTGCATTCTTGCATATTTTGTAACCAAACTACTCGTAAGCATCAAAGCCGTTTGTTTTGATGCCAAACCTGTTTTCTAATCTTAGTTAAGCATGTTCTAACATGCTTAGCTCGTCACTTTTAGTATAGTGCTTATATAGGGTCGTAATGTAAGCGATCTAAACCATCGCTTATACTTTCGAACCCGACCCATTTGGTCGATCATTAGGATCCGACCAAACACATTAGGTGACCATAGCTATAACCTTCCGAGGTTATGCCTTGTGGTCACGATGTTAGGCGTTCCAAACGTGTTCTACGCGAACGACGCGTAAAGGTAGCATAAGCTACATAAACGGGTCGTAATGGATCGTAAGCACTTAGGTTAGGTTTCATTTTAGTATGTAGGCTTTGTTAAACCATATTTCACGAGTCTCCATAGTCGTTTGGTTTACGAACCCGCATACTATCCAATCCTTCCGATTTTGGTCCGGTATATTAATATAGCTACCTATTAGGTGCCGTTTGATATCCCGTGATCTCTAGCATTATTTGATTATTATACAAGGAATTCAAAGCAATCTCAGGTGAGTACATTGAACCCCATCTTTTACATGTTTTCGAGGAGTCAATGTGAGTACATTGAACCCCTCTTTTACCATTTTCCAAACTGCTTTGGGGTGAAACACATGTGCCTACCTGTTACTTTCATGTTTTCCATGTTTTCACATCATATACCTGCTACGTTCGTTAGTACATATTAGTACATGATTTCACTACATTTCATGCTATGTATGCCCATTGTGTGCGTACTTAGTACATTGCTTTACAATACATTTCATGCTACGTACGCCCATTGTGTGCATACGTAGTACATTGTTTCACATTGCATTTCTGTTGCATATGCTCATCCAGCATATGAACACATTATACTACATTTTGAACCGTTGTAACCATTTGACTATGTGAACCGTCTTAACCCTTCGATTATATGAACCGTTTGTAACCATTGAACCGTGTAAACCAGTTGTATCCGTTGACATGACATACAGTTGACAATAGACATTTGACTATACATAAACATTTCTACCGTTGTTAAACATTTCATCTTGATGGTTTGGTTTGAGTAAGTGATTTAAGTAACGAGGCGTGTGTAATATGATACAAGCATGGTGGATACGCCGCTGGTACTTCCTATATATAAGTGTTTGTATGGTATTACATATCGTAGCGTTATTTAAATCATTTCAATTTGATACATAGAATATTTTATACAAATAACACGCTTTTCACAAGACACTGTATTACAAACAACATATCTTATACAAACTCATTTTTACATGGTTATTCAGTTAACCATGCATTGTTCTCTTATTTATACATATCATCTGATCTTACCGTTTTTCAAATGATTTACAAGACAAAGCAAATTACAAGGTTCATGACTAAACATTTTCTCAAACATAAGTCATGAATTCCGTTTTCACAAAACCAATGTATCTCACAGGCATTTTTATGCTGACGTACCTATTTTCACATGTGTTTTCAGGAGATGATGCATAGGACTTATCAAGACATACTTAGGCGGACCTGTGCCTTAGTGACTTAAAACGAGACAAGAACTAGTTAATTTATGTTATGTATTCTTTGGTTCTTGTTTAAGACAATGTAAACTTTCATGTTTGATTAATAAAACGAAACTTCGTTTACCATGGATTTGAAACAATTAATTCTGTTACAACACTCCCCGACATTTCTGCCACGTTTTGTATGTTCTACGTGGTCGGGGTGTGACAGAAAAGTTGGTATCAGAGCCAATGGTTATAGGGAATTAGGTTATTAGTAATGCTTTGACCTAGTCTATAACCTTCTTAGGACCCTAACGCGAGTTCACTTGCGTTTAGTCATAAAACAATACCGTCACCTATCCTTAGGCGACGACCACAACAAGAACATAAATTTCAAAACCGCTTTGAAAACTAATCATCTGTTCTAGGATGATCGATTACTAGGTTTTGAACCCTCTATTGTAAGGTTTTGAACCCTCTTTTATAAGGTTTTGAACCCCTTTGAATTTTCAAAACTCTTGTCAAAGTGTTGGGTCCTAAATAGTGTGAACACGTGCAAACCGGAAGAGTGAATGCCTGTACCCTGGGTTTTCTGTCTAAGGCTAGAGTGTTTGTACAAATCCACATAATCGGACCAGTCACTCTTACCTGGGAACTCTTGGGGTGAGTGTCCACTTATAGGCGAGCATGTCTTCGCGATACACTATGAGGATCTATTTGCTTTGATTCAGCCTTGGTGTTGTTTGTCTGCATCGTGGATTCAAACAAATGACCATCAACCATGATTATGGCCGGTAATTGTAACATCCTATTCTTACCCAATGCCATTTCATTAGTTTTCTTTCTTGTTTCTCTTTTAGAATGCCTCCTCGACGCGAAAACCAGATAGCAACTGCCGAACTAGCAGAGATTATTGCGCAGCAAATGGCTGCTCAATTCCCAAACCTCTTTGCTCAATGGAACCAAGCCAACAACAACAATAATGCCCCCTGCAACTTCAAGACGTTCAACTCGGCTAAGCCATCAAAGTTTTCTGGGTCTCAAGGAGCGACTGCACTTCTGCAATGGTTCGAGAGTTTAGAGAACACCTTCAGACATGTTCAATGTCCAAACGAGCGAAAGGTAGAATTCGCATCTAGCGTCTTTGAGAAACGAGCTTTGACATGGTGGAATGGTGTGATGAGAGATAGGGGTGCCGATGTGGCACTGGATCAAACATGGCAAGAGCTTCGAGCTCTGATGATGAAGGAATTTTGTCCTCGTCACGAGATCAGGGCTTTGGAAACGGAGTTCGACGATCTTAAGCAAGTTAGCGGTGAGCATCGAGCCTACACGGACCGTTATGAGGAGTTAAGTTTGTTATGCCCGGATATGGTTACACCTTTGGGTAAGGCAATCGAAAAGTACATTGATGGCCTCCCTGACTCAATACAAGACATTGTGACTGGTAGCAACCCTACTACAGTTAGACAGGCCATTGAGCTATCTGCAACCTTCACTGAATCAAAGATCAGGAAAGGTAAACTTTTCCGAAAAGGTGACAAGAAACCGGTCGGGGAATCGAACCCAATCGAGGAATCAAAGACCATGGATGAACAGACTGAATCTCCTAAGAAGTCAAAGAAGCGAAAGGCTTCTCAGAACTTCGCCGTGGTCGCTCACAATGGTCAAGCCATCCCCAACCAACCAGCTCAGCCCCCTGCTAGAAAACCATACAAAGGAACTGCACCCTTGTGCAACCAATGTAACCTCCATCATCACGCTAACGTACAGTGCCGCAGATGCCAAACTTGTGGGCTTATAGGCCACACAGCAAGAATCTGCCCAGCCGCAGCTACGCCAAACCAAGCTGGCAACAATCCTGCTCAAGGTCGTTTTCTACCAGGCTCTTGTTTCAACTGTGGCGAGATGGGTCATTTCCGAAGAAATTGCCCAAAGCTTGCTAATGCAAATCCAGCACAGGGATGAGCATCTGACTGACTAGAAGACAACATCGTTTAGAAATAATCACGTCTTATGTATTATTTTCTTTTGTTGTCAAGGTCCAAGAAACAGTTGTTATCGTTGTTTATAAATAAATCTTTTATTTACATTGCAATGTATTTCTGTGGTTGCATGTATAAATGACATATCCCTTACAATATCGAAAATCAAAGAACCGTATTCCTTGAAGAACAAACTACCCCTAAAATTCTCCCATTCTATGATCGCTTGCGTCTTCCACAAAATTCCTAAGTACCCGTTTATTCTAAGGAAACGAAGTACAAAGCGCAAGTTACAACGTGAGACGAATACCCAAGGTACCACTATAAATCCTTAATAGGGTACCTAAGGATTTCCCGTAACTCCAAAATTGTTGTATACCTTAATTCAAATGTGGTGATTCCTTGTAATCAAAAATCGAATTTTGGGAGATCTTCCTATCTTCTCAGATAGATTCCAGTGAACATTGAGACCCGTCGACTGGTTTCCATATCCGTATTCAATCAATAACAAGTTAATAACAAATTATAATCAAGTTAAACAATTATGTGACTTTGTGCTTATGTGTTCCCTTATGTGTTGTTGTGTGATCCAAATTATGTTATCCAAATCTTCATAGAATCTTACATATCCTTGTACAAGAGATTCATAGTAGGATACCCAAAGGTATTACTTAAAATCCTCAATGGACTTCTATGTTATAGTTAAGTCCCTTGGATTATAAAGTACTACATTAGACCCCTTGAGTGGTCTAGATAAACAGATTGATCCAAAAATCTGGCTAGGGATATCATGTGATGATATAGCTGAAAGGACTCCTTGGTGGCCTAACTAAGAAGATCCCCTGTCGATCTAATTAAAAAGGAACCGATGGAAGTCTAGTCACCCTCATCACAAGTTTGATATCCTTCCCCAAAACATTACAAAACAAACTGTGCGGACTGTGCAAGGGATTACGTAATTATGGATGCATACATAATTATGGAATTTAGTGCACATAAATCACAGCAAGTTCTGTCATGTGTCTAGAGATAACCCTGTTCATTTTCCAACTCTGAAGAAGCTGTCACACCCCCAAAATCCACCTGCGGAGTATCACCGCTTGGGAGCGTGACTGATCAGGATCAAGCCACCAATCATATAGAACCGTATATATAGTATAAGTAATTGCCATTAAACGAAACCAAATCCATATGAAAGGTGTTCCAAAACATAAGTAAGTTATCACTGTTTAGCGGAAGCATATAAATAAAACCCATCATAATAAAGTATCAAATGTCATAAGTGTTTAACAAGACAATCAAGATCCAAGCCCACAACGACCAGCTCCTCCCTGTGCAAGCTCCATGTATCTAACGACCTGCAAGGCATATAACAGAGGATCAACAACTAGTTGAGCGAGTTCACAGAAAGTAAATGCGTAATAGTAAGTTCGTTTGTAACATGTGGATCTACTGGGCCGATAGTACGTTCTATTGGTGGGGGCTTCCCATGTTGTATAACCACTAGACTATTCGTAACCATAAGTTTCTTCACAACCGAGAACAGTAGTACGTACAAGCTTTACGTAGGTTTACGTAAGTATCCTTCACAACCGAGGATAGTAGTAAGTATAAATACACGTAGGTTTTACGTGAGTAACCTTCACAACCGAGGATAGTAGTAAGTATAAGTATACGTAGATTTTACGTAGGGGTCCTGCACAACCGAGGACAGTAAGAAGCATATGCATATGTGAGCTTTCCGCATGTGTCCAGCACATCCGAGGACAGTAAGTAGTATAAGCATACGTAGGTTTACGTATGTGTCCTACACAACCGAGGACGCTGGTATGGTAGTCTAGTGGTAGTGTCAGTATGAATCTATTCAACCTTATTCCTTCAATCCCATTCCCAACCCTGGGAATCCCATGCCTTAGTAAGGGTGTGAACTCACCTTGGTTTGCTCGGTATGCTAAGTAAGTGCTCACAGTTAATCAATCACATCCTAAATACGCACGTATGCATAATCAGTTCATATTCAAGTTGTTCACATATAGGCATAATCACAGAAGTACCAGCATGTATCCGTTATCACATAAGTCATGCACATCACTTAACAGCAGTTAAATAATCCAGTTAACATTTAACAGAGTTAAATCATGTTACTGTGCAAAGTATTCAAATTGGCGAAACACAGATTTTGGCGAAACACATAATTGACGAGACACATTCTGTTTCGCCAACTACCCTTGGCGAAACACCCCCTTTGATTCGTCAACCCATCCTTGGCGAAACACTTTCTGTTTCGTCAAGATCCCCTTCGGCGAAACACACTTTTGTTTTGTCAAAACCAAAACCGTTTAATAATCATGTTACAAAACCCAAGTGGCCGACATCGACCTGTCACCGCCAAATGCCATAGGACCGCAAATATATTAGTCAAATGGGGTGCGATGGTTCACGTGTGAGTTAGCCGCTACCCCAAGTCTTGGTTCCCTAGTTCAATTGGGCCGATAAAGTGACCAATACCCTTATTAGGGCCGCCCAACCCCACCAATTAGTATAAGTTGGCCGCCCAAAGTCACATGACTTCTTGCAAGACAATTGGTTTTTGTACTCCACTAGCCGACAATTTCTAAACAATCATAAGTAGTGCACCATTGACTTTTGCTATCTTTGAGTAATTTAATGTGCTTTATTTTCTTTGATTGGCACAACATTCATTCAGCCGAGATTTGAACCAATGGTACATAACCATTCAACCGTCATTTACTTTATTCACCATATATATATATTGACAATCATGTGCAAGCATAATAACAAGAATTATCGCAGAGAATGCGATTGGACCAAATCATTTAGTTGTTGCCATTACTTAATTCGGCCCATGTGTTGATTTTTGAAGGGTCCAGTAGTCGTGTGAATTAGTGGATTTGGGTCAGAATATTATTCTTGGTTAACCAATTTGTTGGTTCATCTCATTTAAGCAACCTAACAATCATTCATCACATATGCATATACACATATCCCCACCTCACAACAAGGCAACAATACATCATTCAATTCATATAACATTAATATCCTAGACAAGTTCTGACAATACTATTAGGGTGTGCACATGTTTGATAAATGCACATGGCCGCTAATTTCCTATGTACTGTTATTCACCATTAGCAAACCATTTACCTTAAAATCCATTGGACCCCTAATTGCATTGCCCTATGTATGATAATATCATGACATCATATTACTCATGCAATAATTATAACACACATCACATTCTGCATGCACATAAATCATGACAACAATCACATATCAAAGCCACTAAATATGACAAAAGGATTTAAATTGCAATATAGTGAAATTACACTAACCCGACAATTAATCTAGGCGACCAAGATGATATCTCACGAGGGGGGAGGGGGTCTTGATCCTGCCGTCGCACAATAGATGTGAGGGTAGGGTTTATTCTACTTTTAATTCCTATCTACGCAACATATAGTTATATGGATAAGAGGTTTGGGCCGGTGGCTTAAGATAGCCAAAACAATGTGTTGGGTCGGTTATGGCTGCTAATCCAAACCATGGATTGGGCCGGTATCACACACGATGCGAAACATTTTTGGGTCCGGGTCTAGAAGCTTATTCATTGGGCCAAGTTCAATCCAATATGCTCACGGGCTTTCGCTCAAAGAAACATACACACTTATAAGGCACACCTTATAAAACATATCAATCACAATACAATTTAACATATTAAAACGTGTACATTTGTGAAATAAACAAGTCGTGTAAACAAACAACTTAAACAATTAACGTGCAAATAAATGCGAAGATGGAAATCTTGGAAACTCGAGTTGTCACATTATCCCCAACTTGATAGAAATTTCGTCCCGAAATTTAGCATGCGGTTACTGAGGAAGCTAGGTAAGTTGTATCGTTTACTGATTTTCCTGGGGTGTCACATCATCCCCCCGTTGATTTGGAATTTCGTCCCGAAATTCCGCTGTAGTAGCTTCAGCCTCAGTAGTAGTTGCATTGGTTTCGAATAACTGGGGGTACTTTTCTTTCATTTGGTCTTCGCGTTCCCAGGTGTACTCTGGGCCACGTCAGGAGTTCCAACGAACTCGAACAAGAGGGATTCTCTTGCTTTTGAGGACCTTAACATCCCGGTCCGTGATTTCAACTGGCTCCTCGACGAACTGCAACCGCTCGTCGATAGTGAGTTCCTTAAAAGGAACTATGAGGGTCTCATCTGACAGACACTTCTTCAGATTCGACACGTGGAATACGTTGTGAACTGCACCGAGTTCAGCTGGTAGGTTTAGTCTGTAGGCTACCTTGCCTATTCTTTCAGTGATTTCGAACGGTCCAACATACCGTGGATTGAGCTTACCTCGTTTACCAAAACGACCACACCCTTCCAGGGTGAGACCTTGAGTAGCACTCGATCCCCAACTTGGAACTCGAGTGGTTTTCTGCGTTTATCAGCATAACTTTTCTGGCGATCGCGAGCTGCCGCCATGCGTTGTCGTATCTGTGCTATTCGTTCAGTAGCGTCAACTACCATTTCTGGACCTGTGATTTGACCATCCCCCACCTCTGCCCAACAAAGAGGTGACCGGCATTTACGTCCGTACAATGCCTCGAATGGAGCGGCTTGTATGCTGGTGTGGTAACTGTTATTGTAAGAGAACTCCACCAAAGGGAGATGCTTTTCCCAGCTGTTGCCGAAATCGATGACACATGCCCGAAGCATGTCTTCTAGGGTTTGAATCGTGCACTCAGACTGCCCATCTGTCTGAGTGTGATAAGCTGTGCTCATGTCTAACCGAGAGCCAAAAGCTTTGTGCATCGCTTGCCATAGTTCTGAAGTGAATCGTGCATCCCGATCCGAAATAATAGAGGTTGGCACTCCGTGCCTTGAAACAACTTCTTTCTAGTGGATGTCTGCTAGAGTGGAGAACTTATCCGTTTCTTTGATAGCCAAGAAATGAGCAGACTTGGTGAGTCGATCCACGATCACCCAAATAGTATCATTCCCACGCTGGGATCTAGGCAGGCCAGTAACAAAATCCATGGAAATTTCTTCCCATTTCCACTGCGGTATCTTAGGTTGCTGAAGTAGGCCTGAGGGTTTCTGGTACTCTGTCTTGACTCTCGCACAAGTCAAACATTTGCCGACGTATGTTGCTATGTGGGCCTTCATGCTAGGCCACCAGTATGTAGTTCTAAGATCGTGGTACATTTTATCCGAACCTGGATGTACTGAGTAGCGAGACTTATGAGCTTCATCCATCAAAAGTTCTCGTAGACCGCCGTATAGTGGTACCCAAATACGCCCTGTTACATAGTAGGCGCCGTCTTCCTTCTGTTCTAATCATTGCCTTGAGCCGCGTAAGGCTTCAGCCCTGACGTTTTCTGGTTTCAATGCTTCAACCTGAGCATTTCGTATCTGTGTAGGAAGATCAGACTGAATAGTGAGCTGCAGAGCTCGTACACGCCTAGGTGGAGTGTCTTTCCGACTGAGAGCGTCAGCCACAACATTGGCTTTGCCTGGATGGTACTTGATGGCGCATTCATAATCATTAAGTAACTCGACCCATCGTCGTTGACGCATGTTTAATCCTTCAGCTTGAAGACATGCTCGAGACTCCTGTGATCGGTGTAAATAGTGCACTTGGTACCGTACAGGTAGTGTCGCCATATCCTAAGCGCGAAAACAACAGCTCCCAGCTCTAAATCGTGCGTCGTGTAGTTCCGTTCATGAACCTTGAGTTGCTGCGAAGCGTAAGCAATAACTTTATCATGCTGCATCAATACACAACCAAGCCCCTGTATCGATGCGTCACAATAGACCACAAAATCGTCTGTGCCTTCTGGCAATGAGAGAATAGGCGCGCTGCAAAGCCTATCCTTTAAGTACTGAAAAGCGGTTTCCTGAGAGTCTCCCCAACGGTAGGTGACACCCTTTTGTGTCAGCATTGTAAGCGGCTGTGCGATCTTGGAGAAGTCTTTAATGAATCGTCTGTAGTACCCCGCCAAGCCCAAGAATTGGCGTATTTCCGTTGGTGTACGCGGTGCAGGCCAGTTCCTGATCGAATCTACCTTGGATGGATCGACATGAATCCCATCCCTGTTCACCACATGGCCTAAGAAGTGGACTTCACGAAGCCAGAAGTCGCATTTTGAAAACTTGGCGTACAATTGTTCTTTCCGAAGAAGTTCCAAGATAAAGCGTAAGTGCTGCTCGTGTTCCTCCTGACTCTTGGAGTAGATCAGAATGTCGTCGATGAAGACAATGACGAACTTGTCAAGATAGGGTTTGCACACCCTGTTCATAAGATCCATGAAGACTGCAGGCACGTTCGTAAGCCCAAATGGCATGACAAGAAACTGGTAGTGACCGTAGCGAGTTCTGAATGCGGTTTTGGAGACGTCCTCATCCCGGACTCTCAGCTGATGGTATCCTGACCTCAAGTCTATCTTGGAGTAGTAGCTCGACCCTTGCAACTGGTCGAATAGGTCGTCAATACGTGGAAGAGGATAACGGTTCTTCACTGTGACCTTGTTCAGTTCGCGGTAATCAATGCACATCCTGAAAGTGCCATCCTTCTTTTTCACGAATAAAACTGGGGCTCCCCAAGGCGAAAAGATAGGTCGGATAAATCCCTTATCCAAGAGTTCTTGTAGTTGCTCTAAAAGTTCTTCCAGTTCAGTTGGGGCTAAACGATACGGTGCGTGAGCTATAGGTGCTGCTCCTGGAGCGAGCTCGATCTGAAATTCGACTTGACGATGAGGCGGTAAACCGGGTAAATCTTCAGGAAACACCTGAGGAAAGTCGCGTACAACTGGAATATCCTCCAATTTCTTTTCCTTTGCTGATGCATCCGTAACTAATGCCAGAATAGCAGTGTACCCCTTTCGTAAACATTTCTGTGCCTTCAAGAAAGAAATGATGCCAACCACAGCACCACTCTTGTCGCCCTTGAACTTCGAGAGGTTGCTTACCCGAACGGGGAATACGAACTATCTTCTCCTTGCATAGGATCTCTGCGTGATGTTGGGATAACCAATCCATCCCAATAACGACATCGAAACTACCCAAGACTAGGGAATGAGGTTGATGGAGAATGTCTGACCAACTAAGACGAGGTTACAACCCTTGACTACCAGAAGATTGCTGACCAGTGCTCTGATAGTCATCAATTTTTTGCTGCCGTGCCTGAGACTGAACTGAAGTTGAACCCTTGCTGAAGGTTCCATCCCACCTTCTCTTGTTGTCACTGGGAATAGCAGAAGTAGTAGCAGTAGCACCAATGCGTCTAGGCAGCTTGTTCTGTTCCACTGCCTAATCTGTGAGGCGATGAGCAAGATGAGTAACATTCTGGATAGTAGCAAGGTTGACCGATGTCACATAACTTTGAATCTCTGAGGCTAGACCCTTGAGGTACAATTCGATACGCTTGATCGGAGGGTCCACCATGGTTGGACACAGGATGGCCAGTTCGTTCGACCGTTTCGTATAAGCTTCAATTTCTGACCCCGTCATTTTCAAACGGTAAAGCTCCACTTCCAACTTATGGATGTCATCACGCGTGCAGTGTTCCCTTTTTAATGAGTTCCTTAAAATCGTTCCAAGGGGTGGCGTTAGCAGCTGCCAGCCCTAATATCTGAACTTGCGCGTTCCACCAGGTTAGTGCGACTCCTTCCGACGTGCCAGTGGCGTACTTGACCCTGCGTGCCTCAGGGCATTCACACATCTCGAATACTGACTCGAGCTTCCCAACTCAATGGAGTAGTCCCACTGCTCCTTCTGTGCCACTGAATGTGCTTAGACGACAGTCCATGAAGTTCTTGAATGTGCAGACAGGTTGCTGTGCGTTCTGACCCATTGCGCGAGAAAGATAGGTCAAGGTTAAGCGCGAGAGTTGGGTCACGAGAGTAGGATCTAACATCCTAGGATAGGTCTGAAATAGCAGGTTATACCTCCTGCTTGTGCGGCTGCAAACGCCGCAGCAACTTGTTCGTTAATGAGAGCCGTCAACTGGGCTTGAGTCATGTTAACACATCCAGACATGATCGAGCAGTAAAGGTAGCATAAGTATGTATGGTTCGCGAGTAGTGCGATGACAGAAGAGTGTAAGCACACAGGTGTTCTAAAGCAATGACAAATAGTGAGCAATGTAATCTAAGCATACCACGAGCAAAGTTCTATGTAATTCTAGCAAGTAGGCAATAAACATAAACCTTATTACCTAGGATCTTGAGTGTTGCACGTGGAGCGAAGCGTCGTTGTGGATCGTTGAGAGCACTGTTCTGGTTATAGTCTGGTTTTAATAAAAACGTTTTCCCGTATTAAAACCAAGTTCTCTATAACCAATGGCTCTGATACCAATTTGTCACACCCCCAAAATCCACCTGCGGAGTATCACCGCTTGGGAGCGTGACTGACCAGGATCAAGCCACCAATCATATAGAACCGTATATATAGTATAAGTAATTGCCATTAAACCAAACCAAATCCATATGAAAGGTGTTCCAAAACATAAGTAAGTTATCACTGTTTAGCGGAAGCGTATAAATAAAACCCATCATAATAAAGTATCAAATGTCATAAGTGTTTAACAAGACAATCAAGATCCAAGCCCACAACGACCAGCTCCTCCCTGTGTAAGCTCCATGTATCTAACGACCTGCAAGGCATGTAACAGAGGATCAACAACTAGTTGAGCGAGTTCACAGAAAGTAAATGCGTAATAGTAAGTTCGTTTGTAACATGTGGCTCTACTGGGCCGATAGTACGTTCTATTGGTGGGGGCTTCCCATGTTGTATAACCACTAGACTATTCGTAACCATAAGTGTTCTTCACAACCGAGAACAGTAGTACGTACAAGTTTTACGTAGGTTTACGTAAGTATCCTTCACAACCGAGGATAGTAGTAAGTATAAATACACGTAGGTTTTACGTGAGTATCCTTCACAACCGAGGATAGTAGTAAGTATAAGTATACGTAGATTTTACGTAGGGGTCCTGCACAACCGAGGACAGTACGAAGCATATGCATATGTGAGCTTTCCGCATGTGTCCTGCACATCCGAGGACAGTAAGTAGTATAAGCATACGTAGGTTTACGTATGTGTCCTGCACAACCGAGGACGCTGGTATGGTAGTCTAGTGGTAGTGTCAGTATGAATCTATTCAACCTTATTCCTTCAATCCCATTCCCAACCCTAGGAATCCCATGCCTTAGTAAGGGTGTGAACTCACCTTGGTTTGCTCGGTATGCTAAGTAAGTGCTCACAGTTAATCAATCACATCCTAAATACGCACGTATGCATAATCAGTTCATATTCAAGTTGTTCACATATAGGCATAATCACAGAAGTACCAGCATGTATCCATTATCACATAAGTCATGCACATCACTTAACAACAGTTAAATAATCCAATTAACATTTAACAGAGTTAAATCATGTTACTGTGCAAAGTATTCAAATTGGCGAAACACAGATTTTGGCGAAACACATAATTGACGAGACACATTCTGTTTCGCCAACTACCCTTGGCGAAACACCCCCTTTGATTCGTCAACCCATCCTTGGCGAAACACTTTCTGTTTCGTCAAGATCCCCTTCGGCGAAACACACTTTTGTTTCGTCAAAACCAAAACTGTTTAATAATCATGTTACAAAACCCAAGTGGCCGACATCGACCTGTCACCGCCAAATGCCATAGGACCGCAAATATATTAGTCAAATGGGGTGCGATGGTTCACGTGTGAGTTAGCCGCTACCCCAAGTCTTGGTTCCCTAGTTCAATTGGGCCGATAAAGTGACCAATACCCTTATTAGGGCCGCCCAACCCCACCAATTAGTATAAGTTAGCCGCCCAAAGTCACATGACTTCTTGCAAGACAATTGGTTTTTGTACTCCACTAGCCGACAATTTCTAAACAATCATAAGTAGTGCACCATTGACTTTTGCTATCTTTGAGTAATTTAATGTGCTTTATTATCTTTGATTGGCACAACATTCATTCAGCCGAGATTTGAACCAATGGTGCATAACCATTCAACCGTCATTTACTTTATTCACCATATATATATATTGACAATCATGTGCAAGCATAATAACAAGAATTAGTGGATTTGGGTCAGAATATTATTCTTGGTTAACCAATTTGTTGGTTCATCTCATTTAAGCAACCTAACAATCATTCATCACATATGCATATACACATATCCCTACCTCACAACAAGGCAACAATACATCATTCAATTCATATAACATTAATATCCTAGACAAGTTCTGACAATACTATTAGGGTGTGCACATGTTTGATAAATGCACATGGCCGCTAATTTCCTATGCACTGTTATTCACCATTAGCAAACCATTTACCTTAAAATCCACTGGACCCCTAATTGCATTGCCCTATGTATGATAATATCATGACATCATATTACTCATGCAATAATTATAACACACATCACATTCTGCATGCACATAAATCATGACAACAATCACATATCAAAGCCACTAAATATGACAAAAGGATTTAAATTGCAATATAGTGAAATTACACTAACCCGACAATTAATCTAGGCGGCCAAGATGATATCTCACGAGGGGGGGGGGTCTTGATCCTGCCGTCGCACAATGGATGTGAGGGTAGGGTTTATTCTACTTTTAATTCCTATCTACGCAACATATAGTTATATGGATAAGAGGTTTGGGCCGGTGGCTTAAGATAGCCAAAACAATGTGTTGGGTCGGTTATGGCTGCTAATCCAAACCATGGATTGGGCCGGTATCACACACGATGCAGAACATTTTTGGGTCCGGGTCTAGAAGCTTATTCATTGGGCCAAGTTCAATCCAATATGCTCACGGGCTTTCGCTCAAACAAACATACACACTTATAAGGCACACCTTATAAAACATATCAATCACAATACGATTTAACATATTAAAACGTTTACATTTGTGAAATAAACAAGTCGTGTAAACAAACAACTTAAACAATTAACGTGCAAATAAATGCGAAGATGGAAATCTTGGAAACTCGAGTTGTCACAGAAGCAACCGTTGAAAATGACCCCGTTAGTTCATTTTCGTTTCTGACGATTTATCCGTTGGGGAAATGAATATCCGTTGTGTAATCCTTCATTTCCAACTCTGATGAAGCAACCGTTGAAAATGACTCCGTTAGTTCATTTTCGTTTCTGACGATTTATCCGTCGGGGAAATGAATATCCGTCGTGTGATCCTTCATTTCCAACTCTGATGAAGCAACCGTTGAAAATGACTCCGTTAGTTCATTTTCGTTTCTGACGATTTATCCGTTGGGGAAATGAATATCCGTTGTGTGATCCTTCATTTCCAACTCTGATGAAGCAACCGTTGAAAATGACTACGTTAGTTCATTTTCGTTTCTGACGATTTATCCGTTGGGGAAATGAATATCCGTTGTGTGATCCTTCATTTCCAACTCTGATGAAGCAACCGTTGAAAATGACTCCGTTAGTTCATTTTCGTTTCTGACGATTTATCCGTTGGGGAAATGAATATCCGCTGTGTGATCCTTCATTTCCAACTCTGATGAAGCAACCGTTGAAAATGACTCCGTTAGTTCATTTTGTTTCTGACGATTTATCCGTTGGGGAAATGAATATCCGTTGTGTAATCCTTCATTTCCATTTCTGATGAAGCAACCATTGAAAATGACTCCGTCTGTTCATTTTTAGTTTCTGAAGATTTGTCCGTTGAGGAAATGAACATCCGTTTGCTTATTCCGTCATTTCCATTTCTGAAGATTACTCGTTGAGGAAAATGACTCCGTCTGTTCGTATTCGTTTCTGAGGAATGACCGTTAAGGAAATGACAGGATATTACTTTGCATATCGCTGATGGTTATTTGGCAGAGTCACAAATAGACTCCTACGAATAAATTTCGGGACGAAATTTCCTAAAGTAGGGGAGACTGTGACACCTGTGTCACCGCGACCAACAAATACCAAGCCGATGAAATATCGTATTTCATACTTGGGATCTTGTATAAATATGTGTATCTATTGCACATATCAATTCTTGTTCAATTTCAAACTTTACATCGCTTTCTAGAGAATTATACGCAACCTGGTGCGTAAACGTACTCAGTTTAATGCGACAAATACTCCGGGACATCAACATATACTTAACATACCTTAAATAACCTTTACATAACTTAGAAATAAGTTTTGAAGGCTTTGGTATGGCAAAAACAAGTTAATTCGCCTACAGGGACTAAACTTGACAAACTGCGAAAGTATGCCAATTTGAACTGTAACGAACATTCCGGAACATGTCCATAAGTTAAACATACCATAAATATCCTTTACATAGCTTAGAAATAGGCTTTGAGGGGTTTGGTATGCTAAAACAAACTTTTGGATCATTCAGGGACTAAAAGTGTCAAAAAGTGCACAAGTTTGCACTTTCGCGCATAACTTACGTTCTGAATACATCCGGACATCCAAAAGTTTATGTAAACATTATAATATTATGCCTTAGTGTTTGGCATGAGAAAAATCCATTCGTCGCGTCATTTGGATCGTCTTTCGCGCTTATGCGCATTCCGTCGTAATTAACCGAGCATCGCGATCGTATGGCCAAATGAACCGACATCCGGAATATTTTTGAGCATATTTCAAGTCCCCTACACTTTAACTTCATCTTAGAGCCTTGAAATGAGGTTAACGGGGCTTAAAAGTGCCAAAAAAATGGGCCAAATTGCATGTTTCTGAAGTGTAGGGACTAAAACTGAAAATTCTGGTATGTGACCCTCAGGCGGGGCGCGTAAGGATTGCCCAAATCCTTACGCGGGGCGCGTCAGACTCCCAGAACAGATAAGATCAGCTAGTCAGCAAATTTCAGCTGGTTTAACCACAACCACATGTTTTAAACTTGCCCTTTCAGCTCACTAAGGGGTATTTTCAGTAACCACAAGTTTACGACAAGTGTACGCGCAAGATTCAATCACGTTTTTCAAGAAACGATCCTAACGGTTCAGTAAATACTATAAATACCCAACCCCCATTCTTGCAAAAACCCACACAATCTGATCAAGAGCTCTAAGTTGGAACCTTTGTTTCATACCTGAGCCATTTTGATCTAGATTAGCAATCGGGGACCCTCCGTAAGTATTCTTTCGTTTTTTTATTCGCTTTTCGAGTCTGAAAGTCAACGTTTTGTTGACTTTCTGCATTGACCAGCCTATGGTCAACCCGAAGTTCATGGAACTTCATAACGTGAGTGTGATCACGATGGTTATAGTCCGTAGTGACTATACCTACTGATTACCACGTTATCTAGGCTCAGTGACGAGTCGTAGTTTCGGCCAAAATGTGCATTCTTGCATATTTTGTAACCAAACTACTCGTAAGCATCAAAGCCGTTTGTTTTGATGCCAAACCTGTTTTCTAATCTTAGTTAAGCATGTTCTAACATGCTTAGCTCGTCACTTTTAGTATAATGCTTATATAGGGTCGTAATGTAAGCGATCTAAACCATCACTTATACTTTCGAACCCGACCCATTTGGTCGATCATTAGGATCCGACCAAACACATTAGGTGACCATAGCTATAACCTTCCGAGGTTATGCCTTGTGGTCACGATGTTAGGCGTTCCAAACGCCTTCTACG
This sequence comes from Helianthus annuus, assembly GCF_002127325.2. Taxonomy (NCBI): domain Eukaryota; kingdom Viridiplantae; phylum Streptophyta; class Magnoliopsida; order Asterales; family Asteraceae; genus Helianthus; species Helianthus annuus. The sequence continues at coordinate 109,241,322 of NC_035443.2, forward strand.
CGAACGACGCGTAAAGGTAGCATAAGCTACCTAAACGGGTCGTAATGGATCGTAAGCACTTAGGTTAGGTTTCATTTTAGTATGTAGGCTTTGTTAAACCATATTTCACGAGTCTCCATACTCGTTTGGTTTACGAACCCGCATACTATCCGATCCTTCTGATTTTGGTCCGGTATATTATTATAGCTACCTATTAGGTGCCGTTTGATATCCCGTGATCTCTAGCATTATTTGATTATTATACAAGGAATTCAAAGCAATCTCAGGTGAGTACATTGAACCGCATCTTTTACATGTTTTCGAGGAGTCAATGTGAGTACATTGAACCCCTCTTTTACCGTTTTCCAAACTGTTTTGGGGTGAAACACATGTGCCTACCTGTTACTTTCATGTTTTCCATGTTTTCACATCATATACCTGCTACGTTCGTTAGTACATATTAGTACATGATTTCACTACATTTCATGCTATGTATGCCCATTGTGTGCGTACTTAGTACATTGCTTTACAATACATTTCATGCTACGTACGCCCATTGTGTGCATACGTAGTACATTGTTTCACATTGCATTTCTGTTGCATATGCTCATGCAGCGTATGAACATATTATACTACATTTTGAACCGTTGTAACCATTTGACTATGTGAACCTTCTTAACCCTTCGATTATATGAACCGTTTGTAACCATTGAACCGTGTAAACCAGTTGTATCCGTTGACATGACTTACAGTTGACAATAGACATTTGACTATACATAAACATTTCTACCGTTGTTAAACATTTCATCTTGATGGTTTGGTTTGAGTAAGTGATTTAAGTAACGAGGCGTGTGTAATATGATACAAGCATGGTGGATACGCCGCTGGTACTTCCTATATATAAGTGTTTGTATGGTATTACATATCATAGCGTTATTTAAATCATTTCAATTTGATACATAGAATATTTTATACAAATAACACGCTTTTCACAAGACACTGAATTACAAACAACATATCTTATACAAACTCATTTTTACATGGTTCTTCAGTTAACCATGCATTGTTCTCTTATTTATACATATCATCTGATCTTACCGTTTTTCAAATGATTTACAAGACAAAGCAAATTACAAGGTTCATGACTAAACATTTTCTCAAACATAAGTCATGAATTCCGTTTTCACAAAACCAATGTATCTCACAGGCATTTTTATGCTGACGTACCTATTTTCACATGTGTTTTCAGGAGATGATGCATAGGACTTATCAAGACATACTTAGGCGGACCTGTGCCTTAGTGACTTAAAACGAGACAAGAACTAGTTAATTTATGTTATGTATTCTTTGGTTCTTGTTTAAGACAATGTAAACTTTCATGTTTAATTAATAAAACGAAACTTCGTTTACCATGGATTTCAAACAATTAATTCTGTTACAACACTCCCCGACATTTCCGCCACGTTTTGTATGTTCTACGTGGTCGGGGTGTGACAAATGGCAGCTCCGTCAACATAATTCAGCTGGAAACACTAAAGAGGATGAATGTATCCCCGATGGATATTACTTCGAAATCCATTGTGCTTGTTGGGTTCAGTGGAGAAGCCAGGAATACCATAGGAGAGATAAAGTTGCCTGGGTATGTTGAAGGGGTCAACTCAATGCAACACTTTTGTGTCATGGACTCTGTTTTGGTCAAAAATTACCGAAGCAATTAAGTGATCAAATTAGTTAAGTGAGGTAGTGTCCATAAGTTAAACATACCATAAATATCCTTTGCATACCTTAGAAATAGGCTTTGAGGGGTTTGGTATGCTAAAACAAACTTTTGGATCATTCAGGGACTAAAAGTGTCAAAAAGTGCACAAGTTTGCACTTTCGCGCATAACTTACGTTCTGAATACATCCGGACATCCAAAAGTTTATGTAAACATTATAATATTATGCCTTAGTGTTTGGCATGAGAAAAATCCATTCGTCGCGTCATTTGGATCGTCTTTCGCGCTTATGCGCATTCCGTCGTAATTAACCGAACATCGCGATCGTATGGCCAAACGAACCGACATCCGGAATATTTTTGAGCATATTTCAAGTCCCCTACACTTTAACTTCATCTTAGAGCCTTGAAATGAGGTTAACGGGGCTTAAAAGTGCCAAAAAATGGGCCAAATTGCATGTTTCTGAAGTGCAGGGACTAAAACTGAAAATTCTGGTATGTGACCCTCAGGCGGGGCGCGTAAGGATTGCCCAAATCCTTACGCGGGGCGCGTCAGACTCCCAGAATAGATAAGATCAGCTAGTCAGCAAATTTCAGCTGGTTTAACCACAACCACATGTTTTAAACTTGCCATTTCAGCTCACTAAGGGGTATTTTCAGTAACCACAAGTTTACGACAAGTGTACGCGCAAGATTCAATCACGTTTTTCAAGAAACGATCCTAACGGTTCGGGAAATACTATAAATACCCAACCCCCATTCTTGCAAAAACCCACACAATCTGATCAAGAGCTCTAAGTTGGAACCTTTGTTTCATACCTGAGCCATTTTGATCTAGATTAGCAATCGGGGACCCTCCGTAAGTATTCTTTCGTTCTTTTATTCGCTTTTCGAGTCTGAAAGTCAACGTTTTGTTGACTTTCTGCATTGACCAGCCTATGGTCAACCCGAAGTTCATGGAACTTCATAACGTGAGTGTGATCACGATGGTTATAGTCCGTAGTGACTATACCTACTGATTACCACGTTATCTAGGCTTAGTGACGAGTCGTAGTTTCGGCCAAAATGTGCATTCTTGCATATTTTGTAACCAAACTACTCGTAAGCATCAAAGCCGTTTGTTTTGATGCCAAACCTGTTTTCTAATCTTAGTTAAGCATGTTCTAACATGCTTAGCTCGTCACTTTTAGTATAATGCTTATATAGGGTCGTAATGTAAGCGATCTAAACCATCACTTATACTTTCGAACCCGACCCATTTGGTCGATCATTAGGATCCGACCAAACACATTAGGTGACCATAGCTATAACCTTTCGAGGTTATGCCTTGTGGTCACGATGTTAGGCGTTCCAAATGCGTTCTACGCGAACGACGCGTAAAGGTAGCATAAGCTACCTAAACGGGTCGTAATGGATCGTAAGCACTTAGGTTAGGTTTCATTTTAGTATGTAGGCTTTGTTAAACCATATTTCACGAGTCTCCATACTCGTTTGGTTTACGAACCCGCATACTATCCGATCCTTCTGATTTTGGTCCGGTATATTATTATAGCTACCTATTAGGTGCCGTTTATATCCCGTGATCTCTAGCATTATTTGATTATTATACAAGGAATTCAAATCAATCTCAGGTGAGTACATTGAACCCCATCTTTTACATGTTTTCGAGGAGTCAATGTGAGTACATTGAACCCCTCTTTTACCGTTTTCCAAACTGTTTTGGGGTGAAACACATGTGCCTACCTGTTACTTTCATGTTTTCCATGTTTTCACATCATATACCTGCTACGTTCGTTAGTACATATTAGTACATGATTTCACTACATTTCATGCTATGTATGCCCATTGTGTGCGTACTTAGTACATTGCTTTACAATACATTTCATGCTACCTACGCCCATTGTGTGCATACGTAGTACATTGTTTCACATTGCATTTCTGTTGCATATGCTCGTCCAGCGTATGAACATATTATACTACATTTTGAACCGTTGTAACCATTTGACTATGTGAACCTTCTTAACCCTTCGATTATATGAACCGTTTGTAACCATTGAACCGTGTAAACCAGTTGTATCCGTTGACATGACTTACAGTTGACAATAGACATTTGACTATACATAAACATTTCTACCGTTGTTAAACATTTCATCTTGATGGTTTGGTTTGAGTAAGTGATTTAAGTAACGAGGCGTGTGTAATATGATACAAGCATGGTGGATACGCCGCTGGTACTTCCTATATATAAGTGTTTGTATGGTATTACATATCATAGCGTTATTTAAATCATTTCAATTTGATACATAGAATATTTTATACAAATAACACGCTTTTCACAAGACACTGAATTACAAACAACATATCTTATACAAACTCATTTTTACATGGTTATTCAGTTAACCATGCATTGTTCTCTTATTTATACATATCATCTGATCTTACCGTTTTTCAAATGATTTACAAGACAAAGCAAATTACAAGGTTCATGACTAAACATTTTCTCAAACATAAGTCATGAATTCCGTTTTCACAAAACCAATGTATCTCACAGGCATTTTTATGCTGACGTACCTATTTTCACATGTGTTTTCAGGAGATGATGCATAGGACTTATCAACACATACTTAGGCGGACCTGTGCCTTAGTGACTTAAAACGAGACAAGAACTAGTTAATTTATGTTATGTATTCTTTGGTTCTTGTTTAAGACAATGTAAACTTTCATGTTTGATTAATAAAACGAAACTTCGTTTACCATGGATTTCAAACAATTAATTCTGTTACAACACTCCCCGACATTTCCGCCACGTTTTGTATGTTCTACGTGGTCGGGGTGTGACAAATGGCAGCTCCGTCAACATAATTCAGCTGGAAACACTAAAGAGGATGAATGTATCCCCGATGGATATTACTTCGAAATCCATTGTGCTTGTTGGGTTCAGTGGAGAAGCCAGGAATACCATAGGAGAGATAAAGTTGCCTTGGTATGTTGAAGGGGTCAACTCAATGCAACACTTTTGTGTCATGGACTCTGTTTTGGTCAAAAATTACCGAAGCAATTAAGTGATCAAATTAGTTAAGTGAGGTAGTGTGCTAGAAATGTGTGTTGAAAATATGCTAGTCTAGTTAATTGCAAAAAGCAGTTTCAGGATACAGCTCAGGATATAGAGCTATATCTATGATCAAACAATGAGCAAAAAAGTAAAGGGTGACATGAGATGTACGAGGAAAGCTCTTGATCAATCCAGATCGCCGGCACAAAACCTCGGGAGCTGACAATCGCAGCTGCCTTGTTCTTCTATTCCTTCAAATATTAGGATACAATGTAGGATATGATGCGGATCAACTAGGTGTTACAATGTAATTTGAGTACAAGTGTTTGTGTGTAGTGATTGCTTGTAACTAGAGAGTAAAGTGTGCGATAGAGAGTGTGTGTCTTAGCCTGATCCGATCAATCTATTTATAGTAAAACGAAAATAACTAACTATCCTATTAAACCGGGATGCTTCGAATATTCCTTAAGTGGACGTTGTTGTCCACTTCTTCCGGGTTCAACGTCTACAAGCTAACTGATTTGCCCGAGTCTCTAGGGGAAGAAGTCCTCCTGACCGTTAGAGACTTGTTACAATAATCTGCACATGAGCTAATTGGTTAGTACCAGGATATCGTATCAGGATGTTACCAATATCCTGAGCCGGTATCCTGATTGCAAATAAACAATCAAATCCAGAATATTAGTCAGGATATATATGCAGAAAATGACCCATAACAATTGTCCCCAAAATATATCTGTTGGTATACCAATCCAACGGATATATTTTAAAACTTTATCTCGTAAACCGAGGCAATTAAAATGAAACGACGATTGAGGTAGCTTTATGCAACTTCCAACGCGGTTTTTACTCGATGGATATCCATTACGCCCCTATATCTTCTCTCTTTTTGTTTGAAAATCATCATCAACAGAGTCTCCAGGTAATCGCTTATTCTTTCTTCATTTCCTGTTAATTTCTTCATCCTACTTCCAATGGCCATCAGGACCCACTCCCAAACCGGTGAATCATCGGACACCTTTGTCCAGTAAAATCTTCTCAAAAATCCCGAGAAGGAGATCTGTACCTTCAATAAAGCAGATATTTCCACGTTGAGGGCCTCTGGCGCTTTCCCCGATGGTACGATCAGGCCATGTGATTGATCAATTCGATCGGATGTTTCTTCTGCCGAATGGGTTTGTTTTCCAGCATACCCTTTCTCGTTAGGTCTTCGATACCTATTTCCTGAATTTATGATGCAGTTTTTCCGAACCACTGGTATTTCCTTTGCCCAAAAAATGCCCATGGTTTGGAGGGTACTAATCGTACTCAACCAAATCAAACATCTTCATTGTCCTGACCTCTGCATCGAAGATATCCCGATTGCTTACTGATGTGCACAAAATGCAACATATAAATTACATCAATTGTGGCATAAAACTAACCCTTTTTTAGTACTAATGTTGGAAAAAGTATGCTTTTGTCTTCCTTTTGTATTTTCAGGATTAAATGAGCTCAAAATAACAAAAGAAGCAAAAAGACAGCAAAATCTAACATAAATACAAGAAAAGGAACAAAAGTGGCATGCCTGACCTCCTGACATCATCTTTCCAAGCAAAACAAAGAAGACAGAAGACTGAACACGCCCCGTGCTCAGTGAGCACGGGGCCGTGCCCAAGTGCCAGCAGAAAAGACAAACTCATAGAAGCTTCTGTTGCCCACCACGGGGCCGTGCCCAGCGGACACGGGGGCGTGGTCAACTTCCTGCAGGTGCATTTATTGTAATTGCGAATTACAATTAATGAAGAGAGAGAGTCAGATGGACACGGGGCCGTGCCCAGCCGACACGGGGCCGTGCCCGAGCTTCTGTTCAGCCTATAAATATGAGTGTTTGGAGCACTTGCAACTCATCCCTTGGCACACCACCTCTCTCACACTTCCCCCACCACCCGCCACCACCATAACACCATCATCCACCACCATCATCCATTATCCATCGTAGAGTGTGTGAGTCGTCTCGGGATCCAAAATTGATCGTAAGAGTTCTTAACAATCAAAGGCCATGTTTGCCTAAGTCTCTTACATCACTTGGTGAAGACAAGTGTCTAGTGTAATACTTTTTATTTTTAATCTTTTGCACTTTTTAATTGGTTTTGTATTAATGACTTTAATTACTAGTTTCTTATGTTGAAGGTGATTCTTCCTTATCGTTTGTCCGTGGTGTCTTGGCATTATTTTACTGTCTATATAAAATAAAAGATTTTCACTATTCATATCTCCACAGTCTATATGGAGGTATGTTGGCTACCTAGTCGGGGGTTAAGGGAACGGTTTGGTAAGAGTCTTGCCATTGTTCAGTGTATAGATCCTGCAAAGGTGGGTCAAGGTATTGGATGGCGGGGGTCCAAACTCTTTGATCCCCTCAAAAGTTAAACTACAATTAAAACTTTAACCCAGCTATTTAGGACTATATCCCTGCTGACTCAGACTACTTAGCTGAGGGTAACGTCGCCTTTAAAAGAGGGGCCTACCACATTATGCATTAATAACTTAATTAATTATCTTTCAATAATCCGACCCTTTAGGATTGTATCCTTGCTGACTCAAACTACTGGGTTGAGGGTAACGTCGCCTTCAAAAGAGGGGCCTACTACAATAACTAAGATAATCTCTTAAATAAGTGCAAAAGTGCGAAAATAATCAAAGGTTACACTACACACGAGTCGGATCCAAGTGATTCATCTTGTCTATCTGTTTTTACTTTTATTTTATTTTTCAGCATTTTAGTTAGTTTTTATTTTCATAGTTTAAAAACCTTTTTCTAACTTTTTGATTTGATTTGATGTTGAGGATAAACCGGTACTAAAAGCTCATGTGTCCTTGGACAACTTCGGTATCTTACCAACACTATACTACGTCCACGATGGGTGCACTTGCCCATATGTGTGTTTAGTGTTAGTAAATATCGTGTTTTATAAATTTAAAACTTGGCTAAAAAGTGTAAAAGGGCTTAAAATATATACCTAAAACATATACACACTTACGCACATCAAGTTTTTGGCGCCGTTTCCGGGGACACAAGGATTTTAAAAAGTTAGGAATCAACGGCCTAATCATTTTTTTATTTAATTTTTATTTTTTTAGGATTTTCTTAATTTTTCAGCTTCTGCAGAACTCAGCACGGGCCGTGCCTGCTGAACACGCCCCGTGCCCAATCATTGGAACTGGCAATCCTGTTTTAAGTCACACAGTAAGCTGAACACGGGGCCGTGCCCACTCAACACGCCCCCGTGCCCAAGATTCAGTTACTGAAAACAGAACCGTAAGATCCCGACGGTTGGTAATTTCTGACACAAAAATGAGTGATAATGATTTTTTTTACTTTCGGCACTCTTATGGTACGTGGTGTCAATTATGTGGAGGCGGTCATAAAGAATTAGAATGTTATTTTCTAAATTATAAGCCCCACTATATAGACCCATCGTTTGCCTGTAGCCTTAAGAGGGGCGAAAGTAAAAATAATCCTTATCTCTCCCTCGAAGGCGCCCAACCAGATATTTTAGGAGAAATGCCTCTTGATGAACTATTTCAACTAGAAGATCTGATTCTTAATCGGTTAGAAGAACTTAAGATGGATTTCCTTAATTCATCTCAAGACAATGACCAAGAAGAAGTGTTGGGATCGCATTCAAACAACCTCGTTGCTCCCGATAATACCTTCAACTCTAGCGAAGACTTGGATGATAGTCGTCCCTGTGCCGATTGTGCCGTGAATGACTCCCCATCAACTTCGTTCGATGAATACATAGACCCGAGCGATTCGGCATACACCTTCTTTAACAAGAGACCAGAAAAGGGTTGGACTTGTCCACCTACATTTAGCATAGGAATCACCCTCACCGACAACCTCTTGCGTTCTCGTTTTAATCTAGATCAATTAAGGTATCTTAGCACTTTGGGGTTGTTCCATCCAGTAAGGAACCACCCAATCCGGATAAGTTCCTTGAAAATAAGCAAACTATATAAGACAGCTTCCAAACACGGGGTCGTGCCCAGGTCAACACGCCCCCGTATCCACCCAAAGATTCTCTTCTGATTTTATCAGAATACGGACAAAATGTGTCAGGATTCTGTCTGCACACGGGGCCGTGTCCAGCCGACACGGGGCCGTGTCCAGCGTGCTGTCGTTTTCTATAAATGCAGCATGATTCCTGCTCATTTGGACCACTTCGAAAGACAGAGATTCCTGAGATCTTCAATCATACTATCCTAGGTATGTTCTAAAAGAAGGTTCTCAAGAGCCATCTTGTCTTTTCCACTTTTGTCCATTGCCTTCTTCCTCAATTTTCAATCAACACCTCCATTAAAGTTTGGAAGCTTCATGTTTCCAACCTTTATTGTAGTGCTTGTAAAGTTCTTATTCAAAGAATCTTGTCTAAAATAAGTTATGCAAACTTTGTTTTAAATTATTTGTGCTTAAAATTAACCTATGAACCAGAAAAATAATTAAAAACTCCAAGATTCCTAGGTTTAAAAACTTACAGACGCCTAGACACGGGGCCGTGTTCATTGAACACGGGGCCGTGTCCGAGGGACTGTTTTGCAAAAATTGAGCTCTTTTCAGTCTGTTTTCCCAGAATGGCGAGCAGAACAAGCGGAACGTCTTCATCGCACTCAAGGAGCAACCGACAGGGGAGGAGGTCATCAACGGCGGAAGACTTTCTTGTAAACTATGTTTACGCCCTAAGAGAGGCTATTGATGAAATGACAGGGGTGGAAGAAGCATTGGTCGACCGTATCAACCATCTAACGATGGGACTGGAAGGGTGTCTCCGGGAGGTCAACCTCTTGCACCAAAGGTTGAACATTCTCGCATCTCCTCCTTTTGTGCCTATAATAACCCAAAGGGCATGGAACGTGGTGCCTGAAGTCATCATACCAACCGAGTGGTATGCCATGCACCCGGGGCCCCCCTCGAGACATATTGCAAGGAGTCCCAATTGGTGTTTCACCTCCTCAGCAAGATGTTGAGGAGAACGAGGCCACCTTCTTCCTCCCAAGAGAAATAGAAGAATGGCTTTAAACCCTCGACTAAGAGTCCTACTAGCATACCGAGAATCTATTTTCGGGATTTTGGTTCTTAATGAGAAAATAGGACTCCTTATGATGATTTTATGTATCACTAGACCTATCTAAATTAGGACTTTTAACTTTTTATTTCTTCTTTACTTTTAATTTCCAAGGACTATGTAATTCTCTCTATGACTGTTTTTAGTGAAATGATGGTTTTAAGGTTTGGATGATGTTGTAATGAATAAAACACACTCAGGATGGTGAAGGATAACAAGGGAAATGAGAAACATCTCCCCATGCACGAAAACAAGGCCATCCGACAACAATTTCTTCATTACAGTAAGCTTAGCACGGGCCGTGTCCGCCCAACACGGCCCCGTGCTGCACACTCTGCAGAAAATTGCCCAGTTCAGGTAACTGGATACGGGCCGTGTTCGCTGAACACGCCCCCGTGTCCAGGCTTCTGTTTCTTTTCATTAATTTTTGTCACTGGCACCTGAACACAGGGCCGTACCCGGTCACCACGGGGCCGTGTCTAGGATGCCAGTAACATAAAATTTTGCTTTTAACACCATTTTACACATCCAATCAACCTAAAAACTTATTTTTGGGACACATTGAGGACAATGTGTAATTTAAGTGTGGGGGGGGGGGATGCTAAAACCTTGAATCTTGCATGTCCTAATAATAAGCCTTACACAAAATTCTATTGGAACCGCCAATCACCCCAATTTTTTTTTTCAAAATTTTTTTTCATTTTTTTTACTTGTCTAAGTTTAAGTTGGGAATTCAAGTTCTAACAAGGTTATATTTTTACAAGTTTACAACCGATAGCGTCGTGATAAAAAGAACCAACATAAGAAAATTATGAAAAGGCATGACAAACTTAGTTAAAATTTGATTATATATACTTGATCACATAAAAACCCTTTCCCACAAAAGTGAGTTTTGAGCCTTTAATCGAGCATACAAATACATAGCTTTACACTAAATGCTCATTTTTCGTTTCTTGTGTGAATAGCCGCATGGTTTGTACGACTCTAGAACTTGCCACGACGATACATTCCCGGTCCTTACCAACTTAAACCCGAGTAAGTAAATGATGGAGGCATTAGGACTAACTCTTTTTCTTTCTACACCATTATTTTTCATTTTTTTTACCATCTACCCAAAATCCCCCTAGTTAACCCCTTTGACCCTAAACCTTTTCATTTCTTAACCCAAAACAATCACCCTTTTTACCCACCAAAACCTTTTTATTTTTAACCCTTTCTTTTAGTAACAACGTTCGGTTTTCTAATGTCTCACCCAATATATATATATATATATATATATATATATATATATATATATATATATATATATATTGATGAAACCAAATAAACAAACAAGTTCATCAAAAATAACTTTGTTTGAAATAAATGGTTCATCAAAATAAAATAAAAAGTGAAAAATAAAAAGTCTTTCAAAAACCGACGTTTGTTACACTTTTTCGCCCTTTTTACTAACCACTAACCCAACCACCCATCTTTAGCCCAAGCCTAACCCTTTACCCAAAAAGTCCTCTTGATATTTACAAAGGTATATAGTTAAATAGGAGGAGGATTGATTGCTTGGCAAGCTTATGGTAGGAGTAAGTTCCAAGCCGCTCTCGAGTGATTCACTAAAAATACACCTTCGGCCGAGTGTTGAGTGATTCCACGTGAGGTATGTGAACTTGTATATAAATGGAATTTTTAAAGAGGTATGTTATGCCCTAATAAGTAATTTATCTTATGAAACGTTTTTAATAAATCATGACGAATAGGATCGTAAATAAATAAAAATAAAACCTAAATAAAGAATCTTGGAAATCCTGACACTCTATGACAAGCCCAAAACTTCTCTTCTACCCATTCCATTTGGGTGTGTAAGCCACATTATAAAGAGTTTTGCTTGAGGACAAGCAAAGATTCAAGTGTGGGGGTATTTGATGTGCACAAAATGCAACATATAAATTACATCAATTGTGGCATAAAACTAACCCTTTGTTGGGATTAAACCCTACCAGAGGAACAGATAATGTAAAGCCAAAACCGGATCACATCAGTGGACTAACAATAAGCAGCTGTCTACACTTTGCTTTCCCCTTGACAGTGGTATTCTAATAGCTGATGGATCTTAAGTACTGCTCACTACAACAACTGATGAACCAAACACTGATGAAACTCTAAAGAACTGCTGAAGACAAACGCTGTTGCTCTATCTACTGCTGGTTCCTAAGTACTGCTGAAGACACAAGCGCTGCCCACTCGAAGACTGATCACCTTTGAAGAAAGCACTGAAGTTCAACATCAGTGCTCAGGCTACAAAGTGGAACGTGAAGCAGTTGTTATCTCTTGGTTTGTATTGCACTAATAATCAGATGTTGCATATCAGTAGTTTGTTTAGAACAGTGTATATAGGTTGCTAGTTTGTTAGATGTCACTATCATGATGACGTCAGCTGAGATGCTTCAGTGGTTTGGTTTGCCTATAAATGGAGCAGTACCCTGTACTGTTACATTTGATTGACTGAGTGGATTCTTCTTCTTCAGTCCAATCCTTTCATCTTGTGCAACCAACCTTGGGGTATCAGGCTGAGGGGGAGCTTAGTATTGTAAGCATGCTTGTAATCATTTGCTTTGTATTTCAATCATTCAACTTAATGAAAAACATGTGTTTATCAAACTATTTTCCTCTTTGATTGTGTTTACAAAGTTTGTATCCATTTCCGCTGCACATTATATCATTTCATATATTCTGACTGTTCAATTTTTACAAACAAACACAATCATGAGAGCCTCCGATCCTAACAATTAGTATCAGAGCCTGGACAGTCAAATTCAATCTAACAATCATTTTGACATAACAGTTCAGCTCACAATTCATTGATACTAAGGTTGGTTGTATTTCAGTTGAAAAACAGAGTAACGAGAAATCATGTTCAAAATGATGACTCAAAAGCTCTGTAAAACAACCAAGATGTCATAAGATTCACAAATATCATACAACTGGTGATGTCATGCACAAATCACTCATAGTTTCCAGATCTGGAAACTTATCTGAAAACTATGGTGTGTTCATCTTCATTCAAAATTGATTTCAACTGTTGTTATGAAATTTGTGATGTTTTCATATTTTACACTAAAGTATGGACCTCAGATCAGCAAAACCTATGTTCATCTAAACACTAGTGTTCTACTGACATAGAAAGAGGGAAATACAGCTTTAGTCAAAATTTCTTATGTGCTCAAAGGCAAGTTGAGAATCCTCAAAAGGACCAAAACAACTTTGTCAAAACACATTAAGAAAATAAGATGTCAAAACAGTCCAAATCATACGTAATGTGAGATCTGGTAATAAAACATGTACAAATGTGGCCAGATCTCTCAAAACATTACTTCAAAATGATTCTGGACTAAGCTTGTTGAAAATGAAATCTCCCAGTGAGTATTTCTGAACATGTGAATGGAAAGGGTAAGAAGGGAAAAGGGAAATGAACAAATCTCAAAGTGTGGTTATCTCAAAACTTTTGAATCCAAAAGAAAAAGAGAATAAGCATAAAACACTTATGAGGTCAAAGTTTGGGTAAACAGTGGTCATCTTGCAACTGAGTGATTTCATCAAAAACAGGAATCGTTCAGGTAACTATGGCATCTCCAGTGATTGTCCTTAAAAGAAGAATTTACAATCAATTGTCAAGAAAATGACCCCAAACAATGGTCAAAATAACTTGAGAATGACATGATCATGAACTTATTTGAAAAGTTGTCAGATCCTTTTGATGACTTTCAAAACTTCCTTTGATTTTTTTAAAGGTGTTTTTCTCTAATTAAAACCAGATATATATATCACTTTTTATAAAATATATTTTGTACTTTTACTCATTTTTTATAGTAAAAGTTCATCTCTGGTCAGGATGCAATTTCCTTATTTTTGTGTGAAATTACTATCCTTAAATCTGATCAAAAGGAAATGGCACACATATCAAGGTCATGTTAAGCTCAAGTTTGGTTGTCACAGATCAAGAATTGATTACAAATTGATTTTGAACTACTGAGATACTCATGTTCTAGTTCAAGTAATTAGACACAAAATGAGTAGCTTTAGTAGAAATGTCTTCATCGTCTGGGATGCTAAACCACTGTCTGGAATAATGGACATTTGGCAAAACCTTGAACAAAAAATTCTGTGGATAACTGCTGGCAATTTAATCTTGATAATATACATCTAAAATGTATTTTGTTAAGAAAAGCAATTCTGGTGCTCAACAGATGCTAGATAAGATATTGTGCTTTCACAAGACAAAATTAATTCCTACAGCTGAACAAGCAGATGCTAAAATTATTTGTCAAAAGTCAAAACACTGCTGCACAAACAGTTGTTACAGAAATGATTCTCATTATTGTTTTCAACCACTGATGTACCTTAAATGCTATTGTGCCTCAACATCTGTTCTCTAAAGTATGTCCACTGCTAATAGTCAACCCCTGCTCTTTCAAAAACATTGATGTTTAAAATCATTGTTCTATCCACTGATACACCCACTGCTTCATTTCATTACCGTTGTAACTACTGATGATTGATTCATCAGTGGTTGTCAAAACAAATGTCCTCCATTATTTACCATTTCATCAGGGGTTGGCACGTGGTCAGCTTTTAGCCGTCAGATCATTATAACCGCTGCCACATCAACATTCATTTTTTCCCCTGAATAAAACCCTGATTAAATCCAAAAAGGGTTTCACTGTCGAATTGAATTCCAAACATTCTCTTCACAAAGCAGTTTCCCTCTCATAACTCCAAAAACTTTCTTCGATCTTCTTCATAAAAAATGACGAAACCAAAATCGAAGTCAAAATCAAAACCTTCTTCTTCCTCCACCCCATCAGACGCCACTTAAATGGCCGCTGAAACTACGGAGATTCGCTACAAATCTCCTCACAACTATGTGGGTATACTCACAAAACCCACAACTGACAACACTTTCGACTCCATCATTGACATCTTATCTGCATCAAAGTACAAAACTTTGATAACAGCAGACGCTCCCGTTTATCTTCAAACCCAGAGAGAGTTCTGGAAAAATGCCACCCTTGAAAAACAAGGAGACATCATCACAGCCATCAACTCCTCGATACAGGGTAAGAAGGTTCAAATCTCTCCACAATCCATTTCTGAAATCTTTAAACTCGATGATTTGAAAGGAAAAACCTCATTTTCTAAAGACGAGTTAAAAAAGGATTTCATAAACAGGGGCTATGCAGAGCAACCTAAAAAGGATACCTTACAAAAAGGTTATTTCCTTCTGCACCCAGATTTTTATTTCACACACCGTTAATGTGTGTTTCTAATAAAACAACGTCTTTTAATGAAATACCAACAAAAATTCAATGCCTGGGGTATGCAATTTTAAACAATAAAAACTTTAATTACTCCCAGGAAATATTTGATGATTTGGTAAAAAAACGTTGATAATAAGGCATTTCTGCTCTTTCCAAGATTTTTAAGCTACTATTTTGAACAAAAATTTGTAGAGAAAGAAGCAGATTTTCCCAAATAAGGTGCCTCTTTTAAAATAAACTGCTTAACACCTGAAACATTCTCTAGAATGTTGGCACCAATAAAAACAAAAGCAGAGGTGCCTGAGCAGAATTTAGCAGATGAAACTGCTCCTCAGGTATCTGCTGCTGAGCCCACTGCTCCAGGTGATCAAAGCAGCATACCCACTGTTTTGAAACCCACACTTGCCACCACTAAAAAGACAAAAAGAAAAACATCCAGAAAGCCCACCAAATCCAAACCAAAGGCAACTCTGGAAGATGAGATCCCAGAGTCAATGCCAGTGACAGCACAAAAGTCACCAATAACCACTGCTGCTACTTCCTCACAGCAGATGGAAGAAAGATCTCAACCCCAGCCTCAAACTCCTCTTGCATCCTCACAAAAGGATCATGTTGTAAGCACAGGGACCCCACAATATGAAGCTCTGGACCCACTCGGATCCATCTTCCACAGTCCTGATCCCAAGGACATGTCTCTTTCAACCCCTTTACCCTAACCCCACATAATGCCACCATCCACCATACCTTTGTTGCATATAGCTGATGTTACTCAGACACAAACCAGTTCCTCACAAACATCTATTACTGAGAGCATACTTCAACAGGTGACTGGGTCTGATGTTGACACTTCTGTTATCCCAGCAACAACTGAGGAGGTTACACTGCAGGAATTACAAGTAATTCCTGTTAGTAGTTCAAGTGGAGCAGCCACTAGAAATGTTGAACCCACTTGTTTACATTTGGACAGTGGTTTCATTAGTAAGACTCCCTTGAAGGCAATTTCTTTTATAGCACCACTGAGAACCACCAGTGAGTTTGTTTTGACTACTGGCAACATCAAAAGGTTATCAAGTGCTGAAGAAAGAAGTCCCCAGTACCAAGAACAAGGGGCATCAATGGCTGATTTTTGGGACACTGTTCCTAAGTCATTCATTGGTAAAACCACTGCTGGTGGGGATTCAGATGATCCTGTTAACTCAGGTGATGATTCAAGATATCAGGAATTGACGGGCAGGGTCGAAAACCTTGAAACCTCAGTTACCGAAATTAAGGATATGGTGCAGCAGCTGTTAAAAGCTTAGAAAGCCCAATCCACTGCTGCTCCAGCTCAAGCATCTGCTCAACAAGCACCTGCTGCAAATGAGTTATGGAACTTATTCCAACCACTGCTGGAAAGACAAAAGCAGATGGCAGATTAGCAGCATGCCATACATGTTCAAAAGCTGACTAATATGGTGGAATCAAGATTCAAGGATACTCAGGCGGATATAAAAGCTATAAAGGCTCAGATTCAAAGTGCCTCTGGAAAGGTTCCCTCCACTGTTCTCTTCATGAACGAACCCTTCTCAGATAATGCCAAAAAGGGGGGAGAAGATTAAGTGGAAGAAAAAGGGAACTGATGATGGTATATATGTTGAGCCAGAAAGTAGCCAAACCAAAACTGCAATATCAACACACACCACATCACCACACACCACCACAACTACTGTTCCACCACCATCTGTGTCTACAGCACAAAAACCACCATTACCATCACAAACAGCCAAACCATTATCACCCCCTACCAAAAAGCAGAAGACAACAAATGTTACGACATCTGTTGTAATGGCAACAGTGGTTGAAACACCAGTTGTTTCAACTACTGTTAGTCAACCACTAATCACCAGTCAAACAACTACCATCATAACCCCTGCTCAAAAGTAGAAGACATCTGTTGATACATCAGTAGTTGTAATGACAACAGCGGTTGAGACACCAGTTGTTTCAACAGCTGTTAGTCAACCATCCACCACTGCTCTCACCTTTCCTGCATCACAACCAAAGCTCTTCAGTAGAAAAAGAAAGCCAATCCCTGCCAATGAGGGAATACACGATCCTAATGCTGCACAATATCCACTGGAACTTGAAGCTATCAAAAATGAGATGAGGCAATTCTATACAGGAGAAGATCCTTCAAAAAGAAGATTCTCCTCACTCATAGGCTACATGGCACCAGAAGATATGGATGATTACCTCAAGATCAAGGCAAGGCAAGCTAAAGTAAAAGCTAAGGTTGATAGTGAAAGTGAAGGTCTAAGTGACGAAGGCATTGCTAAAAGACTGGAGTTCTACTTCACAAAAGTAAAGCAGATAGAAGAATTTGCACAAGAGCTAAACAAAGAAAAGGCTGATCAAAAGAAAAGGTTAAGAAAACAATATCTAGCCTACATCATGAAAGAGAAAATCTATCCTGCTGAAGAACAACAGTTCAAAGAATGGCCATTAGTTGCTCTAAAGCATGAGGCAGAAAGGATTGAGAAAATCAAGAATGATCCTACAAAGAAGAAGAATGCTCCGACCTGGAGTAAATATAAAAAGCTCATTGCTGACCTAACTGCAGAATATAAAGGAAAGAAAAAGGAGCTGGCGGATGCAAAAATGGATACTGCTGAAGCCATATCAAAATGGTCCAGGCAGCAGACTGATGAAGCCTATGAAAGGCTAAAGAAAAGAAAGATAATTGTTTCAAGTGCTTCAAAGAAACATGAACAAATGATGAAGCTTGAACAGCAGATGGAAAACCTCAGAACATTGTTCAAATCAGCAGACAAACCTATTTTTGTGTCAAACCAAGAAGAAGGTAAATAGCTGACTGAAGAAGAGGTCAAAGAAAAGGAAGCAGAGTACTTCAAGGACACCATCATGAAAATGGGTCTAAAAGAAGACAGCTCAACAAAGCTTCAAAACCTTCTTAAGAAGGTATTAAACAAACCTGCATCACCAAACACTGCAACAGACATGTCAGAAAGGCAAGAGCAAATTGAAAAAGAAACTGCAGAAGACATAGCTGCAGCAAACAAAGTCATTAAAGAAGCCATCAAAAGAATGTCTGAAAGTCTGCAAGTGTTCACAAGGCCATCATCTTTTAACTCATCAAAGAATAAATCTCTCCCAAGAAACCCATTTGGTTTAAAAATACTAAAGTGGATGTCTGATCAAAAGACCCACGTATTGACTCTGGTCAGAACCAATGGTGAAGTGAAGTACATATCAAGGAAAGAAGCTCTTGGCCTGAGTTTTGAAGATTTGCAGGATCTCCTTGAACTTACACTGTGTAGGATGAAGATGATCTAAGTTCCAAGGAATTTGAAGCTGAATTTAAAAGACAAGCTAAGGAACTTTTGGTGAGAAATAAAGGTCCTGAATAATGAAGGGTTTTGGCATTATCTGTTCCAGGGGGAGATTGTTGGGATTGAACCCTACCAGAGGAACAGATAATGTAAAGCCAAAACCAGATCACATCAGTGGACTAACAATAAGCAGCTGTCTACACTTTGCTTTCCCCTTGACAGTGGTATTCTAACAGGTGATGGATCTTAAGTACTGCTCACTACAACAACTGATGAACCAAACACTGATGAAACTCTAAAGAACTGCTAAAGACAAACACTGTTGCTCTATCTACTGTTGTTTCCTAAGTACTGCTAAAGACACAAGCACTGCCCACTCAAAGACTGATCATCTTTGAAGAAAGCACTGAAGTTCAACATCAGTGCTCAGGCTACAACAGTGGAACGTGAAGCAGTTGTTATCTCTTGGTTTGTATTGCACTAATAATCAGATGTTGCATATCAGTAGTTTGTTTAGAACAGTGTATATAGGTTGTTAGTTTGTTAGATGTCACTATCATGGTGACGTCAGCTGAGATGCTTCAGTGGTTTGGTTTGCCTATAAATGGAGCAGTACCCTGTACTGTTACATTTGATTGACTGAGTGGATTCTTCTTCTTCAGTCCAATCCTTTCATCTTGTGCAACCAACCTTGGGGTATCAGGCTGAGGGGGAGCTTAGTATTGTAAGCATGCTTGTAATCATTTGCTTTGTATTTCAATCATTCAACTTAATGAAAAACATGTGTTTATCAAACTATTTTCCTCTTTGATTGTGTTTACAAAGTTTGTATCCATTTCCGCTACACTTTATATCATTTCATATATTCTGACTGTTCAATTTATACAAACAAACACAATCATGAGAGCCTCCGATCCTAACACCCTTTTTTAGTACTAATGTTGGAAAAAGTTTGCTTTTGTCTTCCTTTTGTATTTTCAGGATTAAATGAGCTCAAAATAACAAAAGAAGCAACATAAGTGGCATGCCCGACCTCCCGATAGCATCTTCCCAAGCAAAACAAAGAAGACAAAAGACTGAACACGCCCTGTGCTCAGTGAGCACGGGCCATGCCCAAGTGCCAGTAGAAAAGACAAACTCATAGAAGCTTCTGTTGCCCTCCACGGGGCCATGCCTAGCGGACACGGGGGCGTGGTCAACTTCCTGCACGCACATTTATTGTAATTACGAATTACAATTAATGAACAGAGAGAGTCAGATGGACACGGGGCCGTGCCCAGCGGACACGGGGCCGTGCCTGAGCTTCTGTTCAGCCTATAAATAGGAGTGTTTGGAGCTCTTGCAACTCATCCCTTGGCACACCACCTCTCTCACACTTCACCCACCACCACCATAACACCATCATCCACCACCAACATCCATTATCCATCATAGAGTGTGTGAGTCATCTCGGGATCCAAGATTGATCGTAAGAGTTCTTGACAATCAAAGGCCATGTTTGCCTAAGTCTCTTGCATCACTTGGTGAAGATAAGTGTCTAGTGTAATAGTTTTTATTTTTAATCTTTTGCACTTTTTAATTGGTTTTGTATTAATGACTTTAATTACTAGTTTCTTATGTTGAAGGTGATTCTTCCTTATCGTTTGTCCGTGGTGTCTTGGCATTATTTTACAGTCTATATAAAATAAAAGATTTTCACCATTCATATCTCCATGGTCGGGGGTTAAGGGAACGGTTTGGTAAGAGTCTTGCCATTGTTCAGTGTATAGATCCTGCAAAGGACCTGGGTCAAACTTAGTAGGACCTCCTTCAATACCTAAAGGTATTGGATGGCGGGGGTCCAAACTCTTTGATCCCCTCATAAGTTAAACTACTATTAAAACTTTAACCCAGCTACTTAGGACTGTATCCTTGCTGACTCAGACTACTTAGCTGCGGGTAACGTCGCCTTCAAAAGAGGGGCCTACCACATTCTGCATTAATAACTTAATTAATTATCTTTCAGTAATCCGACCCTTTAGGATTGTATCCTTGCTGACTCAAACTACTGGGTTGAGGCCTACTACAATAACTAAGATAATCTCTTAAATAAGTGCAAAAGTGCGAAAATAATCAAAGGTTACACTACACACGAGTCGGATCCAAGTGATTCATCTTGTCTATCTGTTTTTACTTTTATTTTATTTTTCAGCGTTTTAGTTAGTTTTTATTTTCATAGTTTAAAAACCTTTTTCTAACTTTTTGATTTGATTAGACATTGAGGATAAACTGGTACTAAAAGCTCTTGTGTCCTTGGACGACCTCGGTATCTTACCAACATTATACTACGTCCACGATGGGTGCACTTGCCCATATGTGTGTTTAGTGTTAGTAAATATCGTGTTTTATAAATTTAAAACTTGGCTAAAAAGTGTAAAAGGGCTTAAAAATTATACCTAAAACATATACACACTTACGCACATCACTTACCGCCTCCGATCACACGGTTGCAGCCGGTTCTTACTTTTTTCAACTTCCAGCAAACCCCTCATTCTTAAAGTCACCAAGAACGAGGATGGATGGCAACGTAAATTCTTCTTCGTCAAGCGAGATTCCATCTACGAGGGTGCTAGCCTTCCGGTGGAGTGGTTAACCACCGGTACGGTTTAGGGCTTCAAGAATATCCATAGACACTTTCAAGCCTCTATCCTGTGCTAATATTATCTTATTTGGTCTATTTGCAGTGAATTTTAAGGAAGTAGCTCCCCCTACTGCAGAATCTGAAAAAAGAATCAAAGCAATTTACCAGCTACCAGAAGGTGACAGGAGTTTTTCCACACACCTCCCAAGTTCCAGCCAATACTCATCATCCGATATGTCTGGTAAGAGTTATTTTGTAAACAATTGATAATATAACGAAAGAGCAATAAGAGTTTTAGAACATTCCTTTTATGCAGCACCAGCCAAAATCCCAAAAGTTTTTGATCTTGAGGAGTTAGACAGTTACTCGGATCACGTCCAGGTCAAGAAGGAGCGTAGTCCCAAAGCTACAACCACATCTAAGCCCAGCAGCTCCAAGGCCATCATCATTCCCAAACCATCACCAGCTACTAAGCCTTGGAGCGCAAAAGGAAAGAGACCGATTCACCTGCCATTTCTGATACGTTTCCCTATGAAAATCATGGGTTTATCGAAGCGAGCAGGTTTATGACCTCCTTTCTCAACCAGGTATAAATTCCTACTCCTTATCCTGCACATATATGTCAAACCAATATCCTGGTTATCATAATACCTACGCTTTTGGATGTAGGGCCTTGAACGTCTGGTTCATCTGTATCAAGAATCCTGTGAGCTCAACAAGATACTCGAGTCCAAATTGAAGAAAGCCGAGGTCACCATTTCCGACCAGGGTGTGATTGTTGCTGCCAAATCCCGGCATTACGAGGATAAGTTCAACGCTATGACCCAGGAACACCAAGCTGCCCTTAACAAAGCTACTCTCGAGGCCCAAGCCCATCTCGACGCTGCCCATGCCCAACATGAACGGGACATGATCACCTACCGAGAGGACCTTAAGAGTTCCGTTGTTACTTCCCTTCTTCAGGCCAGGCTAAAGATGGCCCATGAAGCCAAGGCCCTGGGTTTCGAATGCCCTTCTTGGGATGTCGACGCTTGGGAGACCAAGCTAAGGAGTCTTGGCGGCAATCCTAAACCTGTAGCTGAAGGGTCTTTGAAAGCGGTTAAAAACCAACAGGTGCCAGTGATGAAGCTGAGACAGATGTTCAAGCTAATCCTGAAGCGGATGTTGTCGAAAACGCGATGAACGAAGAAGGCGCTCCTAAAACTTACCCCTTTCTTTTTCTTTCTTAATTTTGATTGTTATGGTTTGTTAAACAATTTACCTTTCCAGTTCTTTGAACAATTTACTTTTCTTTAATTAAAACAATTAGATAACCAAAGGTGGATGGGTCCTAGGTTTTAGGATGAAGCCTTCGGTTATCAACTAGTATTGCTTATTTCAGATAATATTACCTCCTTATGATTTATTTGCCTTTTAGATTTCAATTTTCTACAAATTAGTGTAATAGTTCTCAATATCTTATAAAAATATCCTGATCAACATTTTCAGCGATATCCTACAAAGACTTTCGTCCAACACAATTCTCGAACTTCAAACAATTCAGATAAAGTCTTTAAAGAAAAAGGATAGTTTATTTTTCGAAATTCGCTTTGATAATACTTGTTTGACTAGAGTATTAGTTTTTAACCCAAGCATTATATCCCAAATATTCCAACCAAATATCCTGAAACATATTCCGAAAACATATTCCGAGAATATATCCTCAACCAGAATATTTAAACCTTTTCCAAACATAGTTTCAAAAGTTCAATTGCCTTAAGTAAAGTTCATAAAGGAAAGATCATACCGGGAATTAAGTATACCCCTAGCATCGAATTTCAATCCTTTTGCAACTTCTTCCACTAAGATGTCCCCAGTCTGAGATACTTGGTACACTAGGTCCAAACTTGATCTTTTGAGCTCTACACAATTACCTCAGAAGGAATGTCCCCCGTGTACGAAGTTTTTGATCACTTAAAAAATTTTTGAACATTAATTCCAACTTGTTCGAACAGTTCTTGTGTCACAGGAGTAAAACCCAAAAATATACTAGAGATAAATCCTTAATATTCTGGGGAAAATCCCATATTTTCATGTGCTACAGGCGGGAGTGTATAAACTCCAAGACATAGAAAGGTGAAAACCTTTAAACCTTAGAGAGTATGAAAATACCCTGTCGCGAGAGAGGGTGATCAATCCTCATATACCTTTGGGATACAGGATATAGCCAACAATAACGAAATTGTCAGCCACTTTTACATGGACTGGTCCCGCTATCTTGAACTATCCCTGGATAACTTGCACTCCAGGCGGGGTGTTTAAACCCAATTCGAGAGAAAGGTGAATACCTTTAAACCTGTGAAGGGATCAGGATCCCTTAATCGTGAGAGAGGGTGCCAATCCTCTATTCTTTCGAAATATCCTGAAGGCGTATCCTGGAGCTATATCCCGAAGCGTATACTGCAAAACAATTGTAAGCTAAGGTGGGTGCTATCCCGGCTAACACCCCTCCAATGCCTAAGTCAGTAATGGGTTCAAAAGAATAAATAATATTAAACATACTAAAAGAGATAGAATTCATACCATCCTGAGTTAGAAATTAAATTCCAAACTCACTTGAAATAGAGCTTCAGATGTATAGCATTCCAGGATCTTGGTAGCATATCCCCCTCCATATTCTTGAGTCGGTATGCTCCTATCCATCATTCTGATTCAATCTCATAGGGTACTTCCCACTTAGGAGCCAATTTTCCATCAGCAGGATTCGTAGTATTCTGAAAAGCCTTTCTCAATACCCAATCTCCAACCTGGAACCTTCTAGTCCTTATATTCTTGTTATATGCTTTAGATATCCTCTGTTGATATGCTGCCATCCTTAGCCTTGTTGCGTCTCTTGTCTCATCAATAGTATCCAATTCCTGGCATAGGACTTCAGGATTCTGCTCAGGATCCCGGAGGATGGATCTTGCTGTAGGTATCACCATTTCTGTCGGGATCACTGCTTCTGCCCCAAATACCAAAGAAAATGGGGTTAGCCCAGTAGCATTCTTCACAGTTGTTTTATTAGCCCACAGGACAAATGGTAACTCTTCTGTCTATCTTCCTTTTTTGGCTCCTAGTCTCTTTTTCAGGTTGTTGACAATTATCTTGTTTGAAGATTTTGCCTGTCCATTTGCTTGAGGATGTACCGGCGTGGATGTGATCATCTTAATTCCCCAACTTTTGCAAAAATCAGTAGTCCTCTTGCTTATAAATTGAGAACCATTGTCGCAGTTTATCTCGGTTGGCATTCCAAACCTGGTCAGGATATTCCTTTTTATGAAGGATACTACTTCTTGGTCTCTAACTTGGACAAATGCTTCAGCTTCAACCCATTTAGAGAAATAATTTGTCACACCCCCAAAAATCCACCCGCGGAGTACCACCGCTTGGAGGCGTGACGTGACCAGGATCAAGCCATCAATCATATCGAACATGTAATTAATAACAAGTAATAGTAAATGCAAACCAATCATTCGATACGATAGGTGTTCAAAACGTAAGTATAGTTTCAAAGTGTAGCGGAAGCATAAGTATGAAAACCCAATAAATAACATAAGTTCAAATGTTTAAATGTTTTATCATGGCATCCACGATCCATGTCCCACAACGACCTGCTCCTCCCTGTGCAAGCTCCATATGTACCTAAGGTCCTGCAAGGCATGCAGCAGAGAGTCAACAACTAGTTGAGCGAGTTCACAGTTAATAGTTCAGTAATCGTAATAGTATAGTATGCCTTATGTTCGTTCTTTAAGTCATGTATCATATTAGGTTGCATCGCGGCCCTCTAGGCATGTATGCGAAGATTAAGGGAAGTTTTCCCAAGTATTCTAGACTAGGTATAATTGTATCGCAGCCACCCAGCATGTGTGCGAAGTTTAGTGTATGGTTCGCAGCCATCCCAGGCATGTGTGCGAAGATTAGTCATATTATCGCAGCTAACTCCGGCGTGTGTGCGAAGATCAGTTCTAATAGTATCACTAGTCTAGTCGTATCTTATCAATAACCCTTCCTCACCCGAGGACCACATCATTAAGTTCCATTAGCTAGGTAAGTACAAGTAAATCATCTAATCGCATTCCCACCCTGGGAACCCCATGCCTTGGCTGTGTGAACTCACCTTGGGTTGCTCGGCAGATACACAAAGATTCAATTAAGCTATATGGTGGTCACCCACGTCCTACCATGGTTACCATACAAGTCAGGTTCGTATTCAAGTAGTGCACTCATATTCTACATATATTGTACACCAGTAACGATCATAGCATGCACGTATAACTAAGGCAGCTCATCAACAGAACAGTCACGTAAACAAGCCCAAGTATGCGGCCCAAATGGTTGGGCTCGTAACAGTGTGCAAGGTCCAAAATAGTGTGCACGTGTTCGTGGTCTCGAGTCGAGACTAGAGATCTCGAGTCGAGACTAGGCGGTCTCGAGTCGCAACAAGGGGGTCTCGGGTCATCATGTACTAGTCGAGACTACACGGTCTCGAGTCGCAACCGGACCCGCAACCGTGGTCTCGGGTTGTGCTGTATGTGTCGGCGTTGTGGTCTCGAGTCGAGACTAGGAGTTCTCGACTTGCAATCTGTGTCGAGACTAAGCATGTGTAACAGATTTCCCTAATTGCAGCTCATGATTTCCGTAATAATTACTAACAGTTTAGGCAGTTTCATAATCAGATCAATCAACAGTTTCAAACGAATCAAAACAGCAAATCATAATCATTTATCAACCCTAATCATGATCTAAGCAATAACCATCAACCAAATCATCATACGAAACATACAATCGGATCCTTGAACCAACCGATTCTAAACTAGCATGCACCCTAGTTTATGTGTACATCAATTCTGTAATCATGTTTTTCAATCCGTTCGAGTTATACAAACACTATCCGATTTATACATACATGAGCCGATTTCAAGCACATCAACATTAACAATTCATAACACTTTTATCATGTAGAGCATGTATAATAATCACAACATCATGTATAAAGCAGCCAACCATAAACACTAACCGGATTAGAGTGTGTAACGAGGATGATCCGCACACAAGGATCTTCGAGAGTTGGGAGGTTGCCGTCGGCTTCAAGAGAGAGAGAGAGAGATCTCCTAGGGTTTGTGTATGTGTAAAGTGTTTTGCAACCATGAGAATCAAACCCCCACATTGGGTTATGTGTTTGCGTAAAGAGGGAAGTGGGCCGAACCCTTACTTGGGTTGCCCTCTTGGTCTCGAGTAGTAGAGAGTGGGCCGAGAGAGAGATGTACGAGAGATGAAGTGTGCGGCCCTAAAAGATTGCGTGACAAGTATACATATTCACATACATTCACATAACATGTAGCATTTTTCGTTAATATCAACATATCAAATAAACACATAGAGTTCATACACGTCACAGTAAACACAAATATATGTTCTGAAGTACGAGTTGTCACACAATTAGTCATTGCCAACAAGAAGACCTTTCCTCCTGGAGCCTTTGGCAATTTTCCTACTATATCCATTCCCCACTTCATGAATGGCCAAGGGGAAGCTATAGGGTAAAGTGGCTCAGCCGACTGATGCAATATATTACTGTGTCTTTGACATGCATCACACCTTCGAGCGTATTCTGCAGCATCTTTTCTCATCGTCGGCCAATAATATCCTGTTCTTAATACTTTTGAGAATAGCGACCTGCCCCTAGTATGGTTACCACAATCCCCTTCGTGTATATCCTGAAGCACTTCTTTGGTTTCAGGATCCTCCATTTAGGATCGCTTCGTGACCCAAACGAGTCAAACAGAAGAGCTGTTGTCTGTTTCAGAGGCGGAAACTAAGAAACCGACTTGAAAACAGCTTGTTTCACTTTAAATTGCCATGTATATTGATTTAAATCAGATTACAATCAAACGGCACGTCGGCAGCACTTCGGTACCAGAATTTCAGACTGTTACTACTG
The DNA here is from genome assembly GCF_002127325.2 of Helianthus annuus. Classification (NCBI taxonomy): domain Eukaryota; kingdom Viridiplantae; phylum Streptophyta; class Magnoliopsida; order Asterales; family Asteraceae; genus Helianthus; species Helianthus annuus. Next base: position 109,268,398 of record NC_035443.2, read on the forward strand.
ATATCGCATGAACACCTATATATAGAAGATGTAATTCCGCTTAAAGCATGTTCTGCACGAAATTAGTCTCAAGCAAGACTTAATTCCGCACGGAATTACAAGATGTTACTTTCACACGGAATTAGAATCTTCATGCGAAATTACCTTTACATCCTATTTCTTGAACAACTTGCCCTGATCTAACATATTTAGCACAAGACTCGATACAAGACGAAGTCGACAGACGCATGCACCACCAGACACCCCCTCGAATGTTGACGAGTCTTCAGTGTCGAGTCTTTAACGTTTTCAGTCTTTATTAGTCTTCGGGCCTCCAGAAACTCTATCTGGCTCTTATCACACTCTAACTCTTTCTTCAGCTAATCTTCCCCTCGAATGATGCTCTAACACTCTCTGGCATCTTCAGGAACAAATTCCTAGCTCTTGCATCTTCAGATTCTTGTCTCTCTAACAGACTCCCTATTAACTCGTACCGGGATCGTAGTCTGGCTTTCACAGAATCAGGATTGCGACCTGGCTCTCTATTCAGACTCAGAGCCCAGGCTATCCTGCACATACTCTACCCAACACATAAGATTTATAAAAATTTAAACTATAACCATTTCAGAAACCACATGTATGTAACACATCAAGAATGATATAACATTATTAAATAACCACATGTAAGAATAACTTTCCAAACAAAACTCTTCCCAAACCTGTTCGTCATGCTTAGCACTTGGAATTTTGAAAATCAGCTTTTCATCATCAGTTGTCGAAAATCTTTTTGAATTTTTCAAAAATTTTATGCTAAAACACACTGAAAATCTTTTTGGAATTTTGAATATAGATACAATGTATTAAAGAAATATTTACAGACACTATTTTTGCGAGTTTGTGTAAGAGGATCATATCAGTTTATGAGACAAATCACTAACACCGTTAAGCTTTTATCATTTTAAGTTCTAAACAATTCACTTAGATTACTAGTATATTAGTCCACTTAAATTTTCACACAAAGTTCAACTGTTTCGAGATACGAGATTAATGTTTTAAGCACTTAAACTTATTCGCGTGTCCCACCACTTGAATATACTCCCGTATCCAGATCCCAATATTCAGTCTTACGGGTGAGTATACCTAGATGATATCTGTAAAAGGGTTAAATGCGAAACCGTGAGAGCTCAGGTCAGAACTTCCGTTCAGCAAAGAGATAACGGCTCGTCTTTTGGTGTGTTCCCTTTAGAGAATCTTTTCTTCAACAACACATGATTAGCATTTCTCAATGTTTCATCATTTTTGTACTGAGGGCAGCGCTATATTTCAAGCAAGCAGAAAGTATTATATGGGGACTAGGCCATTGCTTCCGCAAAATCAGAAGTCCCGTGATAATACCCCAGATATCACTAAGTATAAAGACCTAGTATCTCAGAAAGAGGGATCTTTCAAACAAGATTTCGGGGGTTACCCATATATCCAAGAAATGTTCCCCACGAGATAAGTAAGTTTGATTCTTAGGTCTATATCCCGAAAACAATTTACTGAATGTGCAAAAACCTACTGACACATCCTCAGTGAGACTGTTTATCACATTTTAACTTTCCAATTCTTTAGCATGTTGTGATAGTCCACTGATGTACTATCATTTCCTCTTTTTACAACAAAACTCATTTTGAAATTTTTCAATGTTTTTGACTTTTTCTAGATATATCATTTTTTTGTATTTTTCAGATTTTCTAATATGTAAAAACTTTGAAAACAAACTGTACAAGCAAAGTGACAACTGATTTTCAAGCTTCAATTCGCCATCCACTTGGCATAAACAATCAGAACTCCCCCTCACAACAAACTATTTTCCCATTAAGATTTCAAAACACTTAAGTTTGTTTTAATCAAAATGGTTTTTCCTGAAACTAAGTTTTTGTTTTAACCACATGAAGATTAGGAGTAAACTCATCATATTGTCCATTTTTAACCACTTGTAAGAAGATTACATCAAGTTCAAACTAATGACCTTGACTAATCACTTGTAAAACCAAACCTTTGTACCATTTGTATGATGAATTCACTTTTTGTGAATTTTTCAAGAAATGTGCCGATTCATGCTCCACGCTTACCGACCTGGGAGCTTCGGCAAGTCAGGTTTTTATTCAAAAAATATGTCCACCCAAGCCTGACCAGCCTTGGGTGATTTTGGTACACATCTATCCCGCCAACATTTTGATTTGCAAAACTCTTTTGCACCCTTTACCTTTCTATCAACCATCTTACCGAAAATATGTTTAACTTTCCCGTTGAAAGCCTTCTCAACATCAAATTCTTCCTTATCAGCGAAGAACTGATTTGAGATCTCATCGTTCACCTCTGGAATGGAATTCACAACATTTTTCTTACTTTTCTCAACAAACGACTCCTCTGATTTTATGGAATCAGATTCATTGTCAGAATTACTCTCAGACTTAACAACCCATTTTTGCTTGTTCAAATCACCTTTTCTTTTGTAAAACCGTTTTGAACTTTCACCTTTTTTAGAAGTAGACTTTTCAAACATTATATCCTTTTTTCAAAGATTGTTCTGTCTTATCAACAAATTTCCTTCTTGAATCAAATTTAGAAGAAACTTCCTGTTCTTTGTAGTTGGACTTGGGACAATTCCAAGCAATATGCCCAACTTCTTGGAATTTGAAACAAGTTCTTCTGTCAACTTTTGGAGCAAACTTTCTCACATTCTTCTTTATTTCAGCAAGAAACTCCTGGTTTGACTGTTTCCAGAAAGGTTTCTTCTGTTCTTCATCAAACTTCCACCTACAACAAATTTTGTATTTGATTTATAAGTTTTCTGATTTTTATAATTTTCTGGAGAAATGAAACCAAGACCTTTCTTTTTGAAGTTACCATTATGGTTTGGTTTCTTTTGAAAACTATAATCAAAATTATAACCCATTTTCTTGTTTATCTTTTGTTTAATTCTTGAAGTGTAAAGTTTAGGTTTTTCAGAAAGATTTAAATCTTTTATTTTAGAAATATTAATTTCTGTCAATTTGAAAACCTGTTTGATCATTTCAGTTTTTACACTTCTTATTGGGAATTCTTCATCAGAAAATAATTTGCCTGAATTATTCAAGGTATATGCAACCTTAAACATTTCATCATTCATATTATTCTTTGATAACAAGAATTCTTTATTGTAAACCCTCTTGACTGGCGAACTCAGACTCTTTTCTGAACAACTCGAACTCTCAGATTTAAACTCCGACTTGGACTCTTCATCCATATCCAACACCTGATCGACAACTTTCTTTACTAACTCAGACTCATGATCAGTGTCAGACGCTGTGAATGTGACATCAATGTTGTCTGGTAACTCATCAATGGTTTCAGACTTTAACTTTATGTTCACTGCCTTTTTTAGACGCTCCTCATTAGGATTCCTGGGGGAATAACTCTCAAAGATTGGAGGCGGACACTTGTTATACTTCACACTGTGTTTCTTACAAGTATCAGTATCTTCAGTCTCTTTCTCCTTGAATGCTTCAAGACCTGCAACAGTAGGATATACAAGATCAATCAAATAATCACATGTTGTATAGCTCAACAATAATCGTTTAATCCTTTCACTCTCAATATTTTCAAGTTCTACTTCTTTCTTCAACTGTGCACAATCTTAAATGTACTCATTAATGACTTTCTGCTTCGACATTAATGTAGAGTTCATCTTTGTCATAGCAGCTTCAATTTCTGAATTTGTCTTTTTCAAACCATTTACTGTGTTGTTCAGGACATCATACGACTCCTTCACATATTTCACATCAGACAGTAAATCTTCTTTAATTTTCTCTAATTCAACAATCTTCTTATCTTTCTCATCACAATTCTTGCAAGATTCTGAACATTTCTCACAAGGTTTAGTAACCTCAACTATCTTTTCAACCTCGACAATTTTCTCTACTTCGACTATTTTTTCAACTTCAACTATTTTCTCTATCACTTTCTCCACTTCAACGATTTTCTCAACTATTTTCTCAGTCACTGGTTCAACATTTGCTTCACCATCTTCTGTCTGTGCCTTTTCATCAGCCAACATTTTTGCTGCTTGCAGTTCTCTCTTCAATCTGGCAATCTTCTTCTGATTCAGCATCTCCATTTTATCTGCAAAAAACAAATTAAAACTATCAGGATCTATACCTTTTCTAGCTTTGTTAAGATATTCCTCTTCATCATCGGTATCAAAATCACTTCCTATATCCGGAAAAATCGATATTCTTTTCGAACTAGATTTGTCTTTTTGTTCGTCAAAAACTTAGGCAACAATAGCTGAACCAGGTATGTATTTGTCCCAACTAAATCCCTCTGCAACTTTTTCATCATCTTGATGAATAAGTAAAGCTTTCTTCTCTCCTTCTTCAATAGCACGAGCATGTGCAGTTTGCGGTTGTTGAGCTCTGATAATAATTGTTCTTTTCTTGATTCTCAGTTGCTTCTTGGTTTTTACACTCTCGTTTAAAGTGTCATTTTCCTTTGCAACGGAAACAGGTAACTTTTGACTTGTCAAATCCTAACGGAGAAGTAGCCAATCCCCGAAACTCATCTCTACCAGTGATTTGTTGAAATTTTTCAGCTCTTCTAATAGCACTGGCCATGCACCATTTGACATCCATCAACTCAAGTTCCTCTGCATCAATTTGGTCATAATCTTCTTTTGTAAGCATCGGATTTCCAATTTTGCCAGCAAACAAACTTTCGTATGATTCCAACATAGCAACAAGTGATGCCATGTGTTGCTTAGCAATTTCTGGAGACAAGTTGTGACCATTTTGAATGTTTAAAGTAACATTGCATTGAAGATTTGTAGAACTTTGTTGTTGAGGACTTGATGTTGTGCTTTTGGATCAAAACTTGAAAATGATGAAGAATATCCACCACTTTGAGTTGTAGTGCTAATATTCGGACTAGAAGATCCATCAACACTAAAACCAGTTTGGATCTTTGGACTGGGAGTAGTAACTTCAAACTTGTTTCCCCGATAATATAAACTGACATCTTGTTGAGCATTTGGATTCTTCATCATGGCTGTTTTATGGATATCCAACTCGTGCTCTTCAATCTTCTGAATAAACTGTGCCATATTCATATTTTCAGATTTTCTTGTGTGTCTTAAGATCAACAAATACGTTCCCCACTTGTGCTGTGGTAATGCATCAACAAGTTTATCCACCCACTCATCATCATCTTTCGTTATCTCCAATCAACCCATTTCTAAAATAAGATGACAATATCTGTCGATGGTTGTTTTTGTTGATTCACCTTTGAAGGCTGTAAACGAATCAAATGATTTCTTCAACAATGCCTTCTTGTTTTTGATTATATCAGCACTACCTTTGAACTTTTGAATCAATGCATTCCAAATTGATCTTGCAGTACCCGAATGTTGAAGTAACACAAAGATATCTTCTTTAACTGCTTGCTGGAGGATGCCGATCATCATCTTTTCACTTGCGTATTTCAACTTATCACCATCTGAAAAATCACTAAATGCTTTCTCAAGCCCACGTACGTTTTTCGGTTTTACGTAATCATTCTCTAGTGCACACCATGCATCAAACTTGTATGCTTGCACCCAGTTCTCAAACCGACTATGCCACCCTTTAAAATCTTCAATATACATCAGCTTCGGCGGTTTTTGGTAAGTTCCCGTCTTGTTCTCACTGTACAATGTTTTAGCAGCAGTAATTGGAGCAACTGGGGTAGCAAACGCATTGTAGAATTCTTATGCCATGCTTCGGTAACACGGTTATCTAAACAAACACTTTTCAAACGAAATTAATGCTTCAAACGGTATCGCTTCAAGCGAGATTATCTTCAAACGAAATTACCTGCACCAGACAATTTCAAACGAGATTAACATTCAAGCGAAATTATACTTTTCGAACGAAATTAGGTAATTCCGTATGGAATTACTCAGCTTCACACGGAATTAACTTTGGCACGAGATTATACAAACAAAATACTAATTCCGTGCGGAATTAGATGCAGTTTGAAAGGAAATTAACTCCACAAAGTATTTTCGTGAGAAATTAAGGTTCAATTTCAAACGGAATTATGGTGATGTCATCATGTTCGAACTGTTTTTCAAACGGAATTACAAAATTTTTCAGATTTCGATTGAATTAATGTCCAATTCTCTCAAGGCTTTGTTAAAACACTGTTTTGTTTAAGTTGTGAAAAATTCAGGCCGTTTTAACCGTTAAAACTAGCTCAATTAATAAAAGAAGGTGTAGAAGATAGAAAATGAGATGAAATCAGGCTGAATTTGGCAGAACTCTTCCTCATGCGCTCTGATACCACATGTAGGATCGTTTCTTGACCCAAACTAGTCAAACAGAAGAGCTCTTGTCTGTTTCAGAGGCGGAAACTAAGAAACAGACTTGAAAACAGCTTGTTTCACTTTAAATTGCCTTGTATATTGATTTAAATCATATTACAATCAAACGGCACGTCGGCAGCACTTCGGTACCGGAATTTCAGACTGTTACTACTGATATCGCATGAACACTTATATATAGAAGATGTAATTCCGCTTGAAGCATGTTCCGCACGAAATTAGTCTCAAGCGAGACTTAATTCCGCACGGAATTACAAGATGTTACTTTCATGCGGAATTAGAACCTTCACGCGAAATTACCTTTACATCCTATTTCTCGAACAATGTGCCCTTGTCTAACATATTTAGCACAAGACTCGACACAAGACGAAGTCGACAGACGCATGCACCAACACTCTAAGCACCTTAGATATGGTCCTGCAAGAGATTTCTTATACAAAATATTATTTATAATAGTGAATCATGATACCTTCATTCTAAAGGCCTTAGGATTCTCATCCTTTGGGATGTGTCCTTCCTTGAGATATCTTATGATTGGAGCCGTCCAAGATTTAGGATCCTAGTTGGTGCATTGAATGTCTGTTTACTACGTCTGTATCGAGTCTTAGGTCTAGATAGGTTGTACGGAGTCAAAAAACAGATTTTAGGATCTTAGATGTTAATTTCGCTCCAAATGACACATATGTCATTTGAAGCGAAATCATGTAGTTGTTATTTCGCTCCTGGTGCATGTCTTAGGGGTTTCGCTCGAAATCAACACATGGGGTTTCGCTCCTGGGTGTTTGGAGCGAAATTAGAACAGTATAAATACCTAGTGTGTGATTTCGCTTGAGTGAGTAGTTGGAGCGAAATCTAAGCTGAGGTGCTGCCGGATTTTTGTCAGAATACATTGTAAAAGCTTGGATTTCAGTAATATAAGAGGAAATTAAGAGGAAAAGCTGTTGTTACTTTGTCTACACTGATTCCGCCTTTGTACACAAAGATGAACTGCGTTAACTGACTATTTAGGGTCATAGAACTGTCTAACAAGTGGTATCAAAGCTCAGGACGAGGAGTTCATACTACTACAGCTTGATTCTACCAGATTCTCTTGCTTCTACTCACTTCTTCTCATACTTTTCTGATTTGAACTGGTTCCTACGGTTGAAATGGACTGAATTTCGAGTAATAACGTGTAAAACATAGAATTAACAAACCCTAGAAAGAATCAGGTTAAAATTCGGACTAAAAATGGTGAAAATTAGCTAAAAACTTGATTTCGCTTCTATTGTTCATCGAAGGGTTTCGCTTGAAATCTGCTTATTTCGCTCGAAAGTTATCTGGTCAATTGGAGTGAAATACCTAATTTCGCTCGTAGGAAACATAAAGTCTAATTTCGCTCATGGAACATTCGCTGATTTCGCTCATAATCAGATAGTTATCTGATTTCGCTCAACACTACATCTTGATTTCGCTCGAAATCATCATTTTTCAAAATTTCAAAAATTTTTCTAAGTGTTTGCTGATTTTTCTGGTACATTCAAGATGGATGACATGTTCATGAACCCGTTTAGTGACATGTACGCATTTACTGGAAATTCGGGAGATGATACATCTACAAGCAACAACAATGAGAACCCGCCAAATGCAAAGAAGAAATTATCGGATGCTTTGGAGGTTGAAAGTGCTTTCGGAACTTACAACAAACCACCGAAGTTGATGGCTATTGAGGAGTATAGTCGGTGGGCAAAGAAATTCAAAGAATGGTTGATGGCTTTTGCATTTCCAAGCTAGAAGAGTCTCAAAAATGGATACGATGCTGGAGGCAAAAAGGGTGAAACTTTATCAACATCTGATGAGATAGAATCGTTTGTTGCCAAGCAGAAATGTGTTGCGTTGCTGTTTCAATCTGTTCGTGAAGATATAATCTCTCTGATCGAATACTCTAGTTCTAAAGATCTCTGGGATAAGTTAGAAAAGAAATGTTTAGGAAGTACTGAAATCGTGAAAAACAAAAAGAAACTTCCTAGGAAAGAATTTGATTTGTTTGGGTGTTTAAAGAATGAATCAATTTCAAAGATGATCGAGAGGTTTGGGCACCTGAAGCTGGAACTAGCTAGACATGGAATTAAGTATCCTGAAGATGAGCTAGTAGACAAATTGTTCAATTCATTGCCAGACGAGATGGATTGGCAATATTATGCAATGATGCTGAAAAATACTATCAAAGCGCCAGAAGTGTTGACTGTAGATTTGCTGATTGAGAAACTCGAGAGTCATGAGTTGGAACTGAAGAAGACATTCAAAGTCAATCACTCATCTTATCAGCAGAACTTGGATTTGTATTATCCAAAGAGTATGATGCCGAAGAACAATTCTCCCAAAACTGCGTTTTCTGCTGAGAATGTCTCCACAACGAAAAAAGAAAGTCAAAGCAGTCAAAGTAGTGGATATCATAGTGGTTATCACAGTGGATCTTCATCAAATTCAAACCAATCTGATGCAAAGAATTTGTTTCATTGCAACATTGTTGTAGACATGAAGAATGCTCAGAATTTCAGCGAGGAGTCGGCTAAGCAGCAGATGGTTTTCCTAGCATCGGTATTGGAATCATATGAAAGTCTTGTAGCTGGGAAGATTGGCAACACCAACCTAACGAAAGAAGATTATGATCAAATAGATCCTGAAGAAATGGAACTGATTGACATAAGGTGGTGCATGGCCAGTGCTGTTCGTCGAGCACAACGTTTCATGGAGATAACCGGCAGGAAGTCAATTGGTGGACCATCTACCAAGTTGGGGTTTGACAAGTCTAAGGTGACATGCTTCAAGTGTAAGCAGAAAGGTCACTTCAAGCGTGAATGTAGAAACGCGTATGCTGATGAATCTGAGAATCCGTTCAGGGAAGATTATTACAAGAAGGCGATATATCATCAAAACAAATCAGAGCCACCAAGAATGAAGCAGATTGAAGAGAAAAAAGAGAAATCTAGAGCTCTTGCAGTGATTTATGATGATGAGGGTTATGACTGGAGTGAACTGTTACGGAGGAAGATGCAGTTGGTTACGCTTTCATGGCAAAGAATGAACCTGTTCCGTGGAAAGACAACAGAATTGAAGAACAGAAGTATAATTACAGAAGGTTGTTGGCCACAAACAGAATGATCAGAATATCTGGTATCTTTTCGGAAGCAAAGAGAGCAAATAGATGGGATCCAGATAGGGAGTGTTATCTTGACCCATATGGAAACATTGCTATTGACCATAACACTCTTGATTTAGAGGCCATAATCAAAGAGTTAAAAGATGATGATGATTATTGGCAGAATAAATGGTGGGGAACTGGAGATGAGAAGGAGAAAGAAGAGAAAGAGAAGTCAAAGAAAGTTGATACTGGGATCATTGACACTACTCAAGAGTTGACTGCTGAAAACCTTGGAAAGATGGCTGACAAGGTGCTGGCAGCTAAGGCGATTGAGGTAGATTCTAAATCCATCTCTGAGTCTAAAAGCCTGGTCAGTTCAAACACGTCAACGACTGAATCAGGTAAGAAGGTCATTGGAGATGTTGATTGCAAAAATTGCATCAAAGAATGCAAATTTTGTAATAAAGTCACGTATCTCAACGGAAAGAAGGTTGATGATCTGACAACGAAAGTCAGAAACATTGAGAATCAAATTCTTGATCGTGACAAGATGGTTAAAGCTTCAACTGAACGGATAAAAGAATTAACTAACAAGATTGAAAATGATAAAATTGATCATGAAAGAATTAGACAAGAAAATGAAAAGTTAGTTCTTGAAAACCGTCAAATTACTGAAAAGTTTGAGAAGCTTAAAAGCACAATGAAAGATAATGATGATCGAAATGGTAAAACTTATAAAGAAAATGTTAAACTAAAAACTGTGCTTCGATTAAAAGAAGAATCAATCAACGAACAACTGGATGAAATCGCTAATTTGAAACTTAAAGTTCAAGAGGCTGAAATTGAAAATGAGCGAATCCAGTTGAAGCTTAATAGTTACAACTCCGCAAGCTTTGTTTTGCAACACATTGTTCCCAAACCCATCGGGAAAAACAAAGCAGGCGAAGATGTGTATTCAGATGGAACTGGGGTGGGTTTTCATCAAGTTCCACCACCAATTCTTGAGAATTATACGAAAAAGCAATCTGGGTTGGTTGAAATCGAGGAAGAGAATGAAGTTAAACTTCCTGAAAACATTGATGTCACATTTTCTTCTTCATCATCTGATGATAGTGTTCAGACAGAGATTGTTAAGAGTACAGCTGAAAGTGTGTTGATGTCTGATTCAGCTGAAGATGATAGATGTTTTCTGGACAAATACATTCCGAAACAAAAATCCAAAAAGCAACTTAAATGATGAACCTACTCTTGTCATGTACAAGATGTCGGGATTTGATAAGTTGTATTCGGATTCAGAGTTTCCAATTGAGAATGTGAATGTGAATGTGAAAAAGTTAACAAATGTTTTCAAGTTGGTCGAAGTTGAATTGTCATAAGTGAACAGTTTGAGTCAAACAAAGAGACAAATGAACTTTGAAAAAGATAAATCATACTACAAGAAACCTGTTGTTCCACCACGTTTTTATAATAACAAGAATCGAAACAATTGGTCGGGTGGTTATCAGGGTGGTAAGAATTCTCAGAGAAGAAATGTTCAAAACAAGAGGTTTGTTGAAAAGAAAAAGTTTGTGAACAGTTCGAGTTCACTTGCTGATGAAGAAAAAGAGATTTTTTCAAAATCGAATGAAGAGTTCTTTGAGAAGAGAGCTTCACAGTCTCAGTCTGAAGGCACAAGTCGGGTAGTTGATACTCGAACATGCTTCAGATGTAATCAAGTTGGTCACATTGCACGAAAGTGTACCAACGTAAAGCCTAAGACTGAAACTGTGAAGATTCAACAGAAGAAAGTTGAGGTGAAGGGTAAAGCACAAGTGGTTGTTGAGAAAAAGAGTGTGAAAAATGACAACATCAAAATGAAAAATGAACCCGTAAAGAAAGTGCTAACTAAAAATGACAACTTTTACCAACGGGTAGCATTATCTCAACAAGTTTGGAAACCTAAAACTGAGAAAAAGATTTCACCTTCTGAGGATTCAATTCAAATTGATTATGATGCAAATTTTCCACCTCTGAAGGCTGAAAACTTTAGAATTCAAGTTGCAAGAGTTAAAAGTACCAAGGTTACACCCAAGACTCATGAGGCTTGGGTGGACACCATGTTTGACTAAACAATTTGAATTGCCGGAGCTTCCTTGATCGCGAAGCATGAATCGGCATCTTTATTGAAGTGTTTAAATCATGTTGTGATATGTGCAGGATCTTCCGAGATTAGTCTCACGCTGGATTATGGACAGTGGAGCGTCTCGACATATGACAGGGAAGACTGCATTATTGTATGATGTGAAGAATATCAATGGAGGATATGTTGGTTTTGCGGGTAATCAAGGAGGAAGGATTATTGGTGAAGGAACATTATCCAACTGGATTGTGACGTTTGAAAGAGTTAACTACATTGCTGAGCTGGAGAACAATCTGCTGAGTATCTCGCAGATTTGTGACAGGATGTATACCACTCACTACACTAATAAAGAATGTTTGATCTTGAAACCAAGATTTGTTATCCCTGAGGAATGGATTATCATGAGGGCACCAAGAGTTAATGATCTGTACGTGTTGGATATGAGCGTAGCTACTACAACCATGGGTCAAGCTCATTGTTTCGTGTCTAGAGCAACTGAAAAAGAATCGAGATTGTGGCACCGTAAGATGGGATATATACATCTTAGAAAAATGAATCACTTGGTGCACAATGATTTGATTACAGGAGTTCATGTCAAAGGTTTTCATCTGGAAGGGGAGTGCATTAGCTGTGTTAAAGGCAAGCAAAAGAAAAAGTCACACCCTACAAAGCAAGTCAATTCAGTCTCAAGACCTCTGGAGAGACTTCACATGGATTTGTTTGGTCCGGTGAATGTCAAGAGTATTATGGGAGATAAATATTGTCTTGTGGTTACTGATGATTATTCCAGATTTTCGTGGGTTTCATTTGTAAAGACGAAAGACGAAACGTTTGACAGTTTGATGGCGTTGTTCAAAAGAATTGAGAATCTGTACCAAAGGCGTGTCAAAAGAATTCGAAGTGATAATGGTACTGAATTCAAGAACAGCAAGATGGAAGAATTTTGTGATGAAAGAGGTATATTTCATGAGTTTAGTGCTCCATACACTCCGCAGCAGAATGGAGTCGCAGAACGCAAAAACCGGACACTAATCGAGACAGCTAGAACGATGCTCGCAGATTCAAAGTTACCAATAAATTTTTGGGCTGAAGCTGTTTCCGCCGCATGCTATACGCTCAACAGAGTTCTCACTGTCAAGAAGTTCAACAAAACATGTTTTGAGCTAATCAATAACCACAAACCAAATTTGAAGTATCTTGAACCGTTCGGGTCACCCTGTACTGTTCTAGAGCCTTATGGAAAGTTTGGTCCGAAGTGCATTGAGGGTGTATTTGTTGGATATTCAAGTCCTTCGAGACGTGTCTTCGTTCCAAGTGAGAAGCGGATTATTGAAGCTGCAAATGTTGAATGTCAAGGTTATACTATGCCGCCACAAAATCCAGGAGATTCATGGCGATATCATTATGACAAGTTGTGGGATTCATTTGACATGAGAGAAGAAGAAGAAGAAGAAGAAGAAGATTTCTTTGACGAGTTGGATATTTTGCGTGAGTACGAGTCACAGCAAAGGTTCCCAGCTGAGTATTCAAGGCGACCATGGGAAACATCAAATGACGATGAAGCAGGTCCAAGTAATGCTGGTGAACACGATGATGTCCAACAGAATGATGTTGCTCAAGATAATCAGACGGTTGAGAATGATAATCAAGAATCTGAGAACATGCCGATATTTGATCATGGAGATTCAGATTCCGAGGGGGAGCAGATTCAAAATTTAAGTCAAACAAACCAAATTGGTGAACAAGGTGCAGATCAAAATGTTACTAATCTGGAAGGCGATGTGGATGTTGCTAGTGATGTAATGCCGTGAACTCTTTCATATCATCCAGAGGAGTTGATCATAGGATAATTGCAATCAGGCGTTCGCACAAGACGTCAAATTGACCAGGGTCTTACATGTTTTTACTCTACAGTAGCACCTTTACAAACTGAATTTTCATTAAGTTGTTTTATCTCGCAGATTGAACTGAGAACTTACAAAGAGGCGCTTATTGAAGACTCTTGGGTCATTGCGATGCAAGAAGAGTTAAGTCAGTTTGAAAAGTTGGGTGTGTGGAAGCTAGTGGATTTGCCAGATGGTCACCGGAAAATCAATACAAAATGGGTATTTAAGTGTAAGAGAGACGACAGAGGAGTTGTTGTATGGAACAAAGCTCGACTCGTTGTTCAGGGCTTTAGTCAACAGGAGGGGATTGATTTTACTGAAGTCTATGCTCCTGTGGCACGACTAGAGGCTATCAGAATTTTCCTTGCATTTGCGTCTTGGAAGAACTTCAAAGTTTATCAGCTAGATGTAAAATCGGCGTTTCTTTATGGGAAGGTTAAAGAGGAGGTTTATGTCGGTCAGCCGCCGGGCTTTACCGATCCAATCCACAAGAACAAGGTCTACTTATTGGACAAAGCGCTGTATGGTTTACACCAGGCCCCGAGAGCCTGGTACGAGACTTTGTTTCAACACCTACTAGCCAACAGCTTCATACGTGGAAAAGTGGATGCCACTCTCTTCACTAAAGAGGTCGACGGACATCTTTTGATAGTTCAGATTTATGTGGATGATATAATCTTTGGGTCAACGAATGAGAATCTATGCAAAGATTTCGAACAGGTGATGAAGCAAAAATTCGAAATGTCATCAATGGGGGAGATGAGATTCTTTCTGGGTCTACAAGTTGAACAACTACCTGAGGGAATTTTCATTCATCAGACGAAGTACGTGTATGATATTCTAGAGAAATTTGGAATGTCAAGTTCTACTCCAGCTGCTACCCCTCTTGCAACAAATCATGGGATTCACCCAGATCTCACCGGAGACAGGGCTGATGAAACGTTCTACCGTTCCATGATAGGTTCTTTGATGTACCTAACTGCTTCACGTCCTGATATCATGTACCCAACGTGCCTCGCAGCAAGATATCAATCTAACCCAAGAGCTTCGCATATGATTATTGTGAAGAGGATATTACTCTACCTGAAAGGAACTCCTTCATTGGGGTTGTAGTATCCTAGAACAGGCGATTTTACGCTCGAAGGGTATTTCGATTCGGATTTCGGATGCTGCAAAGTCAATTCAAAATCAACAACTGCAGGATGCCAGTTCTTTGGACCTAGATTGGTTACCTGGCAGTGTAAGAAACAAACGTCTGTGGCGCTATCTACATGTGAAGCGGAGTACGTTTCTGCTAGCAGTTTCTGCTCTCAGATCCTGTGGATACAGCAACAGATGCGCGACTACGGTTTGCAGTTTCTTAACACACCTCTTTTTGTTGATAATGAGGCTGCAATAAATATAACTAAGAATCCAGTACATCACGCTAAAACTAAACATATAGAAATTCGTCATCACTTTATTCGCGATTGTTTCGAGAAAAAGTTGATACAAATTGAGAAAATCCACACTGAAGAACAGAAAGCTGATTTACATACCAAAGCTTTTGATAAAACACGGTTTAAATATCTGTTAAAACTGAATGGTATGAAGCTTCTCTCGGTGTCGGATGGCATTATTGGCATTGATGAGAGTACTGTTGCGGATGAAGATGAGAAACAATCTGCAATGGTTTGTCGATTTTTTACTTGTTTTGGTATTTAGGGAGAGTAGATGTAAATAGTATATTTTTAAGAAAATACAAAAACAGTAAAAAAATCCAAAAATACAAAAACAAGAAAAATTTTCAAAATCCAAAAACAATAGAAAATTGAAAAAGAGCTTGTGTAAAAAGGGAAAATGATAGTACATCGGCTAGACAAGTTACAGTATGCTAAAGAATTGTAAAGATTAATTGAGTTAAACAGTCTCACTGATGATGTGTCGATAGGTTTTCGCACATTTAGTAGATTTATTCGGGATATAAACCTAAAATTTCAAACTTATGTAATTCGTGGGGAACACTACTTGGATATATAGGTAACCCCTGAAATCTCGTTTGAAAGGTCCCTTATTCTGAGATACTAGGTCTTTATACTCAGTGATATCTAGGGTATTATTCCGGGACATCTGTTGAATGGAAGTTCTGACCTAGTCCCCGAATAATACTTTCCGCATTGCTTGAAATACAGCACCACCCTCAGCATAAAAACGATGAAACATTGCAAAATGTTAATCGTGTGATGTTGTAAATAAAAGATCCTCTAAACGGGACACACCAAAAAGTCGAAGCCGTCATCTCTCTGCGTATACGGAAGTATCGACCTGAGCTCTCACGGCCCTCGCAACTTAACCCCTAACAGATAACAGCTGTGGTATACTCACCTGTATGACTGAATATTTGGGATTCTGGATACGGGAGTATATTCAAGAGGTGGGACACATGAATGAGCTAAGTTCATAAGACATCTAAATCGTATCCTGAGTAGATTGAAAGTTGTGTGAGAATTTAAGGTGGATCAGTATATCGACAATCGACGTGAATTGTTTAAGTCTGAGTATGAAATGAAGCTTAACGGTACTTGTAATTTGTCTGAAAAGCTGATATGATTCCCTGACACGCTCAACCAAAAATAAGTTTGTAAATAGTTTACTTTGTTTAATTTCTGCAATTTAAGTTTCTGTATTTCATTTCTTAGTTTAGAACACTTTATTAAAATCCAAAAAGATTTTATTTCTGCTTTATTTTTGACAAACCAAAGTGGAGAGTTAATTGTTGGATTCTCGAAGATTGAAGCAGATGCAGGAAAAGTTCTGAGCTGAAGAATGAGGAGAGCTTACTTTGACAGAGTTTGAGTGATTTACAAGTTAAAACAAGTTCATTAATTTGATGCTTGTTACATTTTTCAGAAAATGTTTGAAAATGTTTTACAAAATCAGTCTGTATTGTCAAAAGATCAACCAAGGTCATTAAATTGGACTTGGTAGATTAATTGAGTAATCAGGGTCATTAACTTGGACCTAAATACTTGAGTGGATTTCTAGAACTGATAGACTGTGTGTTTTTGTAAAAAGATAGAGTGTAATGTTATTGTTTGAGATACAAGTTTTGGACTTCATCATTCCCACGCGAGTAAATTGTCAAAGATTGAACTAGATCAAGATATCAGATTCCAGCATACTGAGAGGGGGAGTCTGTGAAAGGGAGAGTCTGGATCAATAGTCATAGGAAAGTTTGAAGATAAAGCCAGGAAGTGATCCTGAACCTATGAAGATAGAGTTTTTACGATAAAAAGACAGAGTTGGAGAAAAGAGACCAAGACTGAAGACTCGGAGCCAAAGACTTCGTCAACATCCAAGGGGGGGTCTGTTGGTGCAATGAATGTCTGGTTACTACGTCTGTATCGAGTCTTAGGTCTAGATAGGTTGTACGGAGTCGAAAAACAGATTTTAGGATCTTAGATGTTAATTTCGCTCCAAATGACACATATGTCATTTGAAGCGAAATCATGTAGTTGTTATTTCGCTCCTGGTGCATGTCTTAGGGGTTTAGCTTGAAATCAACACATGGGGTTTCACTCCTGGGTGTTTGGAGCGAAATCAGAACAGTATAAATACCTAGTGTGTGATTTCGCTTAAGTGAGCAGATGGAGCGAAATCTAAGCTGAGGTGCTGCCGGATTTTTGTCAGAATACATTGTAAAAGCTTGGATTTCAGTAATATAAGAGGAAATTAAGAGGAAAAGCTGTTGTTACTTTGTCTACATTGATTCCGCCTTTGTACACAAAGATGAACTGCCTTAACTGACTATTTAGGGTCATAGAACGGTCCAACAATCCTCTTCAGGATACTCAGCACCAGGATCCTGAATACTTACTACTTCCTTATCCTAAGGATCCGACGCAGGATACAGGATATGCAATATTGGTATTTGGGTCCCTTCTGGTATCCTGACTGATGATCCCAGATTTGCCAAGGCATCAGCTTCAGCGTTATCATCTCTTGGTACCTGTTCAAGTGTAAAAATATCAAAATATCCTGCTAATTTTTTAAGAATTTCGAGGTACTCGATTAGCTTCTCACCTGTAACTGCATAGGATCCATTAAAATGATTAGTAATTAACAAAGAATCAACATATACTCGCAAACTCTTGATATTCATGCTTTTAGCCAACTCTATTCCTGCAATTAAAGCTTCATATTCTGCTTCATTATTGGTGGCAGGAAACTCACATCTAATAGCCTGGGGTAATATGTCCCCCTGTGGCGATTTTAGTAGTATACCCAAACCTACACCTCTTACATTAGACGCACCATCAGTATATAATGTCCAGGATTCTAAATTTTCTCCTAGCTGTTGTACTTCTAGGTCTGCTTCATTTTGAATATCACTACTGAAATCAGCCACAAAGTCAGCTAAAGCTTGAGACTTTATGGCATTTCTAGGCTCATATACTAGATCATAAGCACTTAATTTCACTAACCATTTAGCCATTCTACCTGACATCTCGGGTTTCCTAAGCACATTTTTAACAGGATAGTTGGTTTTAACATGAATCCTATATGTTTCAAAATAGTGTCTAAGTTTTGTCGATGCCATAACTAGGGCTAATATCAATTTCTCTAAATGAGAATATCTAGTTTCAGCATCTAATAAACTTTTACTAACATAATAAACAGGATACTGCTGACCTTCATGATCCTTTACAAGGACAGCACTTACTGCATTCCCTGATACTGCAAGATATAGGGATAGTGGTTCACCATCCTCAGGCTTCATTAACATAGATGCCGTTGAGAGATACTGCTTTAAATCCTGCAAGGCTGTCTCATGCTTCTCTCCCCATTCGAATTTCTTATTCTTCTTCAGGATATCATAAAATTCCTTGCATTTTTCCGAGGATCTCGAGATAAATCTGTTTAATGCTGCTACTCGCCCTGTTAATCGTTGAATATCCTTCATATTTGAAGGTGATTTGATATCTAAGATGGCTTTAATCTGCTCCAGACTTGCCTCTATCCCCCTTTTCGTCACCATGTATCCTAAAAACTTTCCTGTCCCCACTCCAAAATGGCATTTAGCAGGATTCAATTTCATGTTGTACTGGTCCAGGATATCAAATGCTCCTTTAATATCCTTGAGGTGATCCTCAGCCTTCTTGGATTTTACTACCATATCATCGATGTATACTTCCATGGTGTCCCCCAGTTTGTCTTTAAACATCATGTTCACCAGCTTTTGGTATGTTGCACCTGCATTTTTTTAAACCAAAAAGCATAGCAGTATAACAATAAATACCTGTTGGTGTCATAAAAGCAGTATCCTCCTGATCGGAGGGTTCCATTTGGATCTGCTGAAATCCTAAAGAGGCATCCATGAAGGTTAACATCTCATGGCCAGCGGTAGCATCCACAATTGAATCAATATGAGGTAGAGGAAACGGGTCTTCGGGACAAGCTTTGTTCAAGTCTGTGTAATCCACACACACTCTCCATTTCCTGTTTTTCTTTTGCACCACAACTACAGTTTCCAGCCATTTAGGAAACTTCACTTCCCTAATCATTTTGCTTTTTAGTAGTCTTTCAACTTCCTCGTGGATGATGACATTTCGTTCCGGAGCAAATTTCCTTCTCTTTTGTTGGACCGGCTTAAATGATTTGTCAATACCGAGTTTATGAGTTATAATATCCTTGGAAATGCCTGTCATATCCTCGTGCTTCCACCCGAACGTTGACATCCTGCATTTCAAAAAGTTAGTCAATTGATTCTCGATATCCTGAGGGATATTGGTTCCTACGAGCACCGAGATATCTGGATTATCCTGATCCAGGATAAATTTCTTCACATCCTGTTCAGAAGCCTCCACAATACCCTGGGCCCGCATCTTTAATTGCTATGTTGTACTAGGCTTCGTCGAGGACTTCATTGAAGAGGAATAACACTCTTTTGCTTCCTGTTGATCACTTTCCACTTTTACTACTCCCCAAGGAGTAGGTATCTTGATGCATTGATGATAGGTCGATGGCATAGCTTTCGTGTTATGGATCCAAGGCCTACCTAATATAATATTATAGTAGGATAGGGAGTCCATGACACAGAAGCGCTGCATTGAGTTGACCCCTTCAACATATACAGGCAATTTTATCTCCCCTACGGTATTCATGGCTTCTCCACTGAAACCGACAAGCACAGTGGATTTCGAAGTAATATCCATCGGGGATACATTCATTCTCTTCAATGTCTCCAGCTGAATTATGTTGACGGAGCTGCCATTATCTACCAGTATCCTACGTACAAAATGGTTAGCGACATATAATGTAATTACTAGAGCATCATGGTGAGGATCCTGAACAGTATCCCTGTCATCACTATCAAAAGTGATCACTTTGTCAGTTGTGAGGGTTATCATCCTGGTTGGCTTTTCCCCTCTTTTGGCTTTAGCTTCTTTTGCATGTCTCTTGGCCGTGGAATATGAAGTCCCGCAAATGTCGGATCCTCCTGAAATAAAGTTAATTATTTTGGCATCTGCTGGAGGTGATGCTGCGCATTCGGGATCCTTCTCAGGATCCTGTCCTTTATTCTTCTTTCTTCCTAGGAGATCCTTCAGATATCCCTTCCTCAAGAGATAGCTTATTTCTTTCCTTAGAGCAATACAATCCTCAGTGACATGTCCGAAATTGTCACACCCGCAAAATACCACATGCGGAAACCCCCGCGAGGCGTGTGACGTACCAGGATCCAAGCCACCAATCACATTCAACTCGCAAATATATTTAAATAAAACTTTCATTCATTAACAGAAAGTGTTACAAACGTTACATATCATTCGTTGTATACAGCGGAAGCATAATCATTTGTTAAGAGTTTCATAAACCAAATGTACAAAACCGTTAGACTTGTCTTGTGACTCCAAGTATCTCGACCCATGACCACTCCAGCATCCCAGATAGTAAGTCCCAATGATATAAACCTATAGACCTGCAAGCATGCAGACAAGTGTGTCAGACGACGCTGGTGAGTTCAAAGTTTTGTTAACGCGTTTAGTTACCAGATATGTGTTTAAAACAGTTCAACGATATGTTTTGATGATGTTATTAACTCGATTACTGTATGTGGCTAATAGATATGTTTGCCCAAACCCCAATGCCTCTATCAAAGCATTAGTCAAGTGGTCAAGGTAAATAGTTCACGCCCGTCCATTCCGGCTCGGTGTGAGGGTGCCAAACCTAATAGCGCTATCAACTGAATACCTTGTTGCCTTCCCGGCAACAATCGGTAGATGTAAGGGGTCTTATATGATAGAAACTGAGTAATAAGAAACATCCCGTTAACCTGACATTCTTCCATGAAAACGTTACCCGATATCCCTTCCTGGGATGCATGCTTGGGAAAAGAGCAGTGAACTCACCTTGGTTTGCTTGGTTTGATAATGTGCTTCTAGCGTTAATTAATGGTTAGGTCCGTTACACGCGACCTAAGGTACATTGCACATAATCTCAATGTAAGTGTTTACGTTCAAATAGGGTTTAAATAGGATTTGCAATCCCTTAGTGTCCAAACATCAGGGTCCTTTATGATTATCGTTTACAAATTTCGTCATACAAGACTGAACATACATACAGTAGCACACAGTGGCATGTCAGGTGTTTTCCATGCAACATTTAACAAACTCGAACCAAACCCCCACTTATTAAACTCGGACAAGGTATCCCCTTACAAACTCGGAGCCATCAAAATCCATAAAACTTGGACTAATGTGAGAAGGATAAAACTTGGACTAATGTGTGAAGGATAAAACTTGGACTTGATTTCATAGCAAACCCGGACACCCTCTCCCAACTAAACTCGGACCATATACAAAACAATAAACTAGGATCTTATTCCAATCATCAAAACTCGGACACTGTGAATCATATGAAACTCGGATCTTATTCAGGGTTTTCATTGTCAAAACTCAGGCACTATGAATCATATGAAACTTGGATCTTAAGAAATTTTCAAACCCTGACTACGAACTTCACAGTCGACCAAACCCTAATTGCAGTTTTCTTTTCAGCACAACATCAAACATCAACGATATTATGAATTAGATTCATCAGGTTGGCAGTTCTACATATTATAACATTAACCAACAAGTTACGAATCCAACAACAATTTAACGGTTCCTAGCAAGCCAATAGTATCACTAACCTCTGATAAACAGTTTGTGCATTCACACATAAGGCAATCACACATTCAACAGACAAAATCAATTAATTACAGAGATTGTTTGGATGTCTAGGGTTTGCATAAATCGAAGGAACAAAAACAACAACGTATAACACAAACATTACCTTGGTTTGATTCTACGGTTTGTTCTTCGAAGGATTGAAAGATTAGAGAGTAGAGTGAATGATTGTGTGTATGATTGGTGTATGAATGATTAGAGGATGATTAAAAGAAACTGCCGTACTGTGAGTGTGATACCTGTGTCACCGCGACCATCAAACAAATACCAAGCCGATGAAATATAGTATTTCATACTTGGGATCTTGTATAAATATGTGTATCTTTTGCACATATCAGTTATTGTTCAATTTCAAACTCTACAACGCTTTCTGGAGAATTATACGAAAACTGGTGCGTAAACGTACTCGGTTTAATGTGACAAATACTCCGGAACACCACCATATACTTAACATACCTTAAATAACCTTTACATAACTTAGAAATAAGTTTTGAAGGCTTTGGTATGGCAAAAACAAGATAGCTTAGAAATAGGCTTTGAAGGGTTTGGTATGCTAAAACAAAATTTTTGGATCATTCAGGGGCTAAAAGTGTCAAAAAGTACACAAGTTTGCACTTTCGCGCATAACTTACGTTCTGAATACATCCGGACATCCAAAAAATTATGTAAGCATCCTTATATTATGCCTTAGTGTTTGGCATGAGAAAAATCCATTCGTCGCGTTATTTGGATCGTCTTTCGCACTTATGCGCATTCCGTCGTAATTAAGCGAACATCGCGATCGTACGGCCAAACGAACCAACATCCGGAACATTTTTGAGCATGTTTCATGTCCACAATGTTTAGGCATCATTTTAGGGCCTTAAAGATGGCTTTACGGGCCTTAGAAGTGTTGAAAATGGCCTTAAACCACAACAGGGACCTAAACTGTAAATTCTGAAACTTGTTGTTTGATCTGCAACTTCAGGTGGCCCGCATTAGTTTGGCCTGCACCCTCACGCGGGCCGCATCAGACAAGCAGACCAGATGCAATGTTTCTGATCCACTTGCACTGGCCTTTCGAACATCCAAAGGGCAATGACACGTGCCAAAACCTTATGGTGGGGGCAAAATAAGCCACCACAACATTTCGACAAGTGTACGGGTTAGATCGTGGCACGTTATTCAAGAAATGATCCTAACGGCTTTACTGTTCCTATAAATACCCCCCCCCCTTTTGGTTAAAACCCACAAAAATCTGATCTAAAGCTCTAAGTTGGAACCTTTGTTTCATACCTGAGCCATTTTGATCTAGATTAGCATTCGGGGACCCTTCGTAAGTGTTCTTTCGTTCTTTTATTCGCTTTTCGCGTCCGAAAGTCAATGTTTTGTGTGACTTTCTGCGTTGACCAGCCTATGGTCAACACGAAGTTCATGGAACTTCATAACGTGAGCGTGATCACGATGGTTATAGTCCATGGCGACTGTACCTACTGATTACCACGTTATCTAGGCTCGGTGACGAGTCGTAGTTTCGGCCAAAATGCGCATTCTTGCGTATTTTGTAACCAAACAACTCGTGAGCATCAAAGCCGTTTGTTTTGATGCCAAACCTGTTTTCTAAACTTAGTTAAGCATGTTCTAACATTCTTAGCTCGTCACTTTTAGTTTAGTGCATATATAGGGTCGTAAGGTAAGCGATCTAAACCATCGCTTATACTTTCGAACCCGACCCATTTGGTCGATCATTAGGATCCGGCCAAACACATTAGGTGACCCTAGCTGTAAACTTTCGAGGTTATACCTTATGGTCACGATGTTAGGCGTTCCAAAAGCGTTCTACGCGAACGACGCGTTAAGGTAGCATAAGCTACCTAAACAGGTCGTAATGGATCGTAAGCACTTAGGTTAGGTTTCATTTTAGTGTGTAGGCTTTGTTAAACCACATTACACGAGTCTCCATACTCGTTTGGTTTACGAACCCCATACTATCCGATATATTAACATAGCTACCTATTAGGTGCCGTTTGATATTCCGTGACCTCTAGCATTGTGTGATTATTATACAAGAACTATTAGGTGCCGTTTGATATTCCGTGACCTCTAGCATTGTGTGATTATTATACAAGAACTACAAAGCAATCTCAGTTGAGTACATTGAACCCCTCTTTTACTGTTTTCCAAACTGTTTTGGGGTGAAACACATGTGCCTAATTGCTACTTTCATGCTTTCCGTTTTTCACATCATATACTTGCTATGTTCGATAGTACATATATAGTACATGATTTCATTGTGTTTATGCTATGTATGTCCATTGTGTGCATACTTAGCACATCACTTTACAATACATTTCATGCTATGTATGCCCATTGTGTGCGTACTTAGTACATTGCTTTACATTACATGCTATGTATGCCCATTGTGTGCGTACTTAGTACACTGCTTTACATTACATGCTATGTATGCCCATTGTGTGCGTACTTAGTACATTGCTTTACATTGCATTTCTGTTGCATATGCTCATCCAGCATATGAACACATTATACTACATTTCGAACCGTTGTAACCATTTAACTATGTGAACCGTCTTAACCCTTTGATTATATGAACCGTTTGTAACCATTGAACCGTGTGAACCAGTTGTATCTGTTGACATGATTTACATTTTGACAATAGACATTTGACTATACATCAACATTTCTACAATTGTTAAACATTTCATCTTGATGGTTTGGTTTGAGTAAGTGATTAAGTAACGAGGCATGTGTAATATGATACAAGCATGGTGGATACGCCGCTGGTACTTCCTATACATAATTGTTTGTATTATATTACATATCGTAGTGTTATTTGAATCATTTCAGTTTAAGACATATGACATTTTATACAAATAACACACTTTTCACGAGACATTGTTTTACAAACGACTTATCTTATACAAACACATTTTACATGGTTATCCGTTTAACCATACAGTGTTCTCTTATTTATACATATCATTTGCCATGGATTTGAAACAATAAATTCTGTTACAAAACTCCCCGATGTTTCCGCCACGTTCTGTATGTTCTACGTGGTCGGGGTGTGACAGAAAAGTTGGTATCAGAGCCAACGGTTATAGGGAATTAGGTTATTAGTAATGCTTTGACCTAGTCTATAACCTTCCTAGGACCCTAACGCGAGTTTACTTGCGTTAAGTCATAAAACAATACCGTCAGCTATCCTTAGGCGACGACCACAACAAGAACATAAATTTCAAAACCGCTTTGAAAACTAATCATCTGTTCTAGGATGATTGATTTCTAGGTTTTGAACCCTCTGTTATAAGGTTTTGAACCCCTTTGAATTTTCAAAACTCTCGTCAAAGTTTTGGGTCCTAAATAGTGTGAACACGTGCAAACTGGAAGAGTGAATGCCTGTACCCTGGGATTTCTGTTTAAGGTTAGAGTGTTCGTACAAATCCACATAATCAGATCAGTCACTCTTACCTGGGAACTCTTGGGGTGAGTGTCCACTTATAGGCGAGCATGTCTTCGCGATACACTATGAGGATCTATTTGCTTTGATTCAAGCCTTGGTGTCGTTTGTTTGCTTCGTGGATTCAAACAAATGACCATCAACCATGACTATGGTCGGTAATTGTAACATCCTATTCTTACCCAATGCCATTTCATTTGCTTTCTTTCTTGTTTCTCTTTTAGAATGCCTCCTCGACGCGAAAACCAGATAGCAACTGCCGAGCTAGCAGAGATCATTGCGCAGCAAATGGCTGCTCAATTCCCAAACCTCTTTGCTCAATGGAACCAAGCCAACAACAACAATCATGCCCCCCTGCAACTTCAAGACGTTCAACTCGGCTAAGCCATCGAAGTTTTCTGGGTCTCAGGGAGCGACTGCACTTCTGCAATGGTTCGAGAGTTTATAGAACACCTTCAGACATGTTCAATGTACAAACGAGCGAAAGGTAGAATTCGCATCTAGCGTCTTTGAGAAACGAGCTTTGACATGGTGGAATGGTGTGATGAGAGATAGGGGTGCCGATGTGGCACTGGCTCAAACATGGCAAGAGCTTCGAGCTCTGATGATGAAGGAATTCTGTCCTTGTCACGAGATCAGGGCTTTGGAAACGGAGTTCGACGATCTTAAGCAAGTTAGCGGTGAGCATCGAGCCTACACGGACCGTTATGAGGAGTTAAGTTTGTTATGCCCGGATATGTTTACACCTTTGGGTAAGGCAATCGAAAAATACATTGATGGCCTCCCTGACTCAATACAAGACATTGTGACTGGTAGCAACCCTTCTACAGTTAGACAGGCCATTGAGCTATCTGCAACCTTGACTGAATCAAAGATCAGGAAAGGTAAACTTTTCCGAAAAGGTGACAAGAAACCGGTCGGGGAATCGAACCCAATCGAGGAATCAAAGACCATGGATGAACAGACTGAATCCTCTAAAAAGTCAAAGAAGCGAAAGGCTTCTCAGAACTTCGCCGTGGTCGCTCACAATGGTCAAGCCGTCCCCAACCAACCAGCTCAACCCCGTGCTAGAAAACCATACAATGGAACTGCACCCTTGTGCAACTAATGTAGCCTCCATCATCACGCCAATGTATAGTGCTGCAAATGCCAAACATGTGGGCTTATAGGCCACACAGCAAGAGTCTGCCCAGCTGCAGCTGCGCCAAACCAAGCTGGCAACAATCCTGCTCAAGGTCGTTTTCTACCAGGCTCTTGTTTCAATTGTGGCGAGATGGGTCATTTCCGAAGAAATTGCCCAACGCTTGCTAATGCAAATCCAGCACAGGGATGAGCATCTGACTGACTAGAAGACAACATCGTTTAGAAATAATCACGTCTTATGTATTATTTTCTTTTGTTGTCAATGTCCAAGAAACAGTTGTTATCGTTGTTTATAAATAAATTTTTGAGTTACATTGCAATGTATTTCTGTGGTTGCATGTATAAACGACATATCCCTTACAATACCGACAATCAAAGAAACCGTATTCCTTGAAGAACAAACTACCCCCAAATTTCTCCCATTCTACGATCCCTTGCGTCTTCCACGTAATTCCTATGTACCCGTTTCTTCTAAGAAAAACGAAGTACAAGGCGCCAGTTACAACACATGACGAATACCCAAAGTACCACTATAAATCCTTAATAGGGTACCTAAGGATTTCCTGTAAGTCCTTAAATATTGTATACCTAAATTCGAATGTGATAATTCCTTGTAATAAAAAAAATCGAATTTTGGGAGATCTTTCTATCTTCTCAGATAGATTCCAGTGAACATTGAGACCCGTCGATTGGTTTCCATATCTGTATTCAATCAATAACAAGTTAATAACAAATTATAATCAAGTTAAACAATTGTGTGACTTTGTGCTTATGTGTTCCCTTATGTGTTGTTGTGTGATCCAAATTATGTTATCCAAATCTTCGTAGAATCTTACATATCCTTGTACAAGAGATTCATAGTAGGATACCCAAAGGTATTACTTAATATCCTCAATGGACTTCTATGTTACAGTTAAGTCCCTTGGATTATAAAGTACTACTTCATAAATAGACCCCTTGAGTGGTCTAGTTAAACAGATTCATCCAAAAATCTGGTTAGGGATATCATGCGATGATATAGCTGAAAGGACTCCTTGGTGGCCTAACTAAGAAGATCCCATGTCGATCTAATTAAAAGGACCCGATGGAAGTCTAGTCACCCTTATCACAAGTTTGATATCCTTCCCCAAAACATTACAAAACAAACTGTGCGGACTGTGCAAGGGATTACGTAATTATGGATGCATACATAATTATGGAATTTAGTGCACAGAATCACAGCAAGTTCTGTCATGTGTCTAGAGATAACCCTGTTCATTTTCCAACTCTGAAGAAGCAACCGTTGAAAATGACTCCGTTAGTTCATTTTCGTTTCTGACGATTTATCCGTTGGGGAAATGAATATCCGTTGTGTGATCCTTCATTTCCAACTCTGATGAAGCAACCGTTGAAAATGACTCCGTTAGTTCATTTTCGTTTCTGACGATTTATCCGTTGGGGAAATGAATATCCGTTGTGTAATCCTTCATTTCCAACTCTAATGAAGCAACCGTTGAACATGACTCCGTTAGTGCATTTTAGTTTCTGACGATTTATCCGTTGGGGAAATGAATATCCGTTGTGTAATCCTTCATTTCCAACTCTGATGAAGCAACCATTGAAAATGACTCCGTTAGTTCATTTTCGTTTCTGACGATTTATCCGTTGGGGAAATGAATATCCGTTGTGTAATCCTTCATTTCCAACTCTGATGAAGCAACCGTTGAAAATGACTCCGTTAGTGCATTTTCGTTTCTGACGATTTATCCGTTGGGGAAATGAATATATCCGTTGTGTAATCCTTCATTTCCAACTCTGATGAAGCAACCATTGAAAATGACTCCGTTAGTTCATTTTCGTTTCTGACGATTTATCCGTTGGGGAAATGAATATCCGTTGTGTGATCCTTCATTTCCAACTCTGATGAAGCAACCGTTGAAAATGACTCCGTTAGTTCATTTTCGTTTCTGACGATTTATCCGTTGGGGAAATGAATATCCGTTGTGTAATCCTTCATTTCCAACTCTGATGAAGCAACCGTTGAAAATGACTCCGTTAGTGCATTTTCGTTTCTGACAATTTATCCGTCGGGGAAATGAATATCCGTTGTGTAATCCTTCATTTCCATTTCTGATGAAGCAACCATTGAAAATGACTCCGTCTGTTCATTTTTCGCTTCTGAAGATTTGTCTGTTGAGGAAATGAACATCCGTTTGCTTATTCCGTCATTTCCATTTCTGAAGAATACTCGTTGAGGAAAATGACACCGTCTGTTCATTTTCGTTTCTGAGGAATGATCGTTAAGGAAATGACAGGATATTGCCTTGCATATCGATGGTGGGTATTTGGCAAAGTCACAAATAGACTCCTACGAATAAATTTCGGGACGAAATTTCCTAAAGTAGGGGAGACTGTGACACCTGTGTCACCGCAACCATCAAACGAATACCAAGCCGATGAAATATCGTATTTCATACTTGGGATCTTGTATAAATATGTGTATCTATTGCACATATCAATTCTTGTTCAATTTCAAACTCTACAATGCTTTCTGGAGAATTATACGCAAACTGGTGCGTAAACGTACTCAGTTTAATGCGACAAATACTTCGGGACATCAACATATACTTAACATACCTTAAATAACCTTTACATAACTTAGAAATAAGTTTTGAAGTCTTTGGTATGGCAAAAACTAGTTAATTCGCTTACAGGGACTAAACTTGACAAACTGCGAAAGTATGCCAATTTGAACTGTAACAAACATTCCAGAACATGTCCATAAGTTAAACATACCATAAATATCCTTTACATAGCTTAGAAATAGGCTTTGAGGGGTTTGGTATGCTAAAATAAACTTTTGGGTCATTTAGGGACTAAAAGTGTCAAAAAGTGCACAAGTTTGCACTTTCGCGCATAACTTACGTTCTGAATACATCCGGACATCCAAAAATTTATGTAAGCATCCTTATATTATGCCTTAGTGTTTGGCATGAGAAAAATCCATTCGTCGCGCATTTTTGATCGTTTTTCGCGCTTATGCGCATTCCGTCGTAATTAACCGAACATCGCATTAGTACGGCCAAATGAACCAACATCCGACATATTTTTGAGCATGTTTCATGTCCACAATGTTTAGGCATCATTTTAGGGCCTTAAAGTTGGCTTTACGGGCCTTAGAAGTGTCGGAAATGGCTTAAATATGCAACAGGGACTAAAACTGTAAATTCTGAAACTTGTTGCCTGATCTGCACCTCCAGTCGGCCCGCCTGGGTTTTGTGCACATCCTGAAGCAGGCCGCATGGCCCCTTCAGTAACAGAATTTTGTCTTTCTTGCACAACCTGGCCTTTCAAACAACCCAAAGGGCAATGCCCTTTCACCAAATCAGGAGCCAAGGGTCACATTAAGCCACCACAACTTTGTGACAAGTGTACGGCTTGGATCGTGGCACGATATTCAAGAAACGATCCTAACGGCTCTACTTTTCCTTTAAATACCCCCCCCTTTGATGTAAAACCCACACAAATCTGATCAAAATGCTCTAAGTTGATGCCATTGCTTCATACCTGAGCTCTTTGATCTAGATTACCATTCGGGGACCCTCCGTAAGTATTCTTTCGTTCTTTTATTCGCTTTTCGAGTCCGAAAGTCAACGTTTTGTTGACTTTCTGCATTGACCAGCCTATGGTCAACACGAACTTCATGGAACTTCATAACGTGAGCGTGATCACGATGGTTATAGTCCGTAGTGACTATACCTACTGATTACCACGTTATCTAGGCTCAGTGACGAGTCGTAGTTTCGGCCAAAATGCGCATTCTTGCGTATTTTGTAACCAAACTACTCGTGAGCATCAAAGCCGTTTGTTTTGATGCCAAACCTGTTTTCTAAACTTAGTTAAGCATGTCCTAACATGCTTAGCTCGTCACTTTTAGTTTAGTGCTTATATAGGGTCGTAAGGTAAGCGATCTAAACCATCGCTTATACTTTCGAACCCGACCCATTTGGTCGATCATTAGGATCCGACCAAACACATGGTGACCATAGCTATAACCTTCCGAGGTTATACCTTGGGGTCACGATGTTAGGCGTTCCAGACGTGTTCTACGCGAACGACGCGTAAGGTAGCATAAGCTACCTAAACGGGTCGTAATGGGTCGCAAGCACTTAGGTTAGGTTTCATTTTAGTATGTAGGCTTTGTTAAACCATATTACACGAGTCTCCATACTCGTTTGGTTTACGAACCCGCATACTATGCGATCCTTCCGATTTTGGTCCGGTATATTAATGTAGCTACCTATTAGGTGCCGTTTGATATTCCGTGATCCCTAGCATTATCTGGTTATAATACAAGAACTCCAAAGCAATCTCAAGTGAGTACACTGAACCCCTCTTTTACTGTTTTCCAAACTGTTTTGGGGTGAAACGCATGTGCCTACTTGTTACTTTCATGCTTTCCGGTTTTCACATCATATACTTGCTATGTTCGATAGTACATATATAGTACATGATTTCATTGTGTCTATGCTATGTATGTCCATTGTGTGCATACTTAGTACATCACTTTACAATACAATTTCATGCTATGTATGCCCATTGTGTGCGTACTTAGTACATTGCTTTACATTACATTTCATGCTATGTATGCCCATTGTGTGCGTACTTAGTACATTGCTTTACATTACATGCTATGTATGCCCATTGTGTGCGTACTTAGTACATTGCTTTACATTACATGCTATGTATGCCCATTGTGTGCGTACTTAGTACATTGCTTTACATTACATGCTATGTATGCCCATTGTGTGCGTACTTAGTACATTGTTTTACATTGCATTTCTGTTGCATGTGCTCATCCGGCATATGAACACATTATACTACATTTTGAACCGTTGTGACCATTTGACTATGTGAACCGTCTTAACCCTTCGATTATATGAACCGTTTGTAGCCATTGTACCGTGTAAACCAGTTGTATCCGTTGACATGATTTACATTTGACCATAGACATTTGACTATACATGAACATTTCCACAATTGTTAAACATTTCATCTTGATGGTTTGGTTTGAGTAAGTGATTAAGTAACGAGGCGTGTGTAATATGATACAAGCATGGTGGATACGCCGCTGGTACTTCCTATATATAAGTGTTTGTATGGTATTACATATCGTAGCGTTATTTGAAACATTTCGATTTGAGACATATGACATTTTATACAAATAACACACTTTTCACGAGACATTGTTTTACAAACGATTTATCTTATACAAACTCATTTTACATGGTTATCCGTTTAACCATACAGTGTTCTCTTATTTATACATATCATCCGATTTTATCGTTTTTCAAATGATTTACAAGACAAAGCAAATTACAAGGTTCATGACTAAACATTTTCTCAAACACAAGTCATGAATTCCGTTTTCACAAAACCAATGTATCTCACAGGCATTTTTATGCTGACGTACCTATTTTCACATGTGTTTTCAGGAGATAATGCATAGGACTTATCAAGACATACTTAGGCGGACCTGTGCCTTAGTGACTTAAAACAAGACAAGAACTAGTTAAATTATGTTATGTACTCTTTGGTTCTCGTTTAAAACAATGTAAACTTTCATGTTTGATTAATAAAACGAAACTTCAATTGCCATGGATTTGAAACAGTTGTTTCTGTTACAACACTCCCCGACGTTTCCGCCATGTTCTGTATGTTCTACGTGGTCAGGGTGTGACACCATTGAGCTATCTGCAACCTTGACTGAATCAAAGATCAGGAAAGGTAAACTTTTCCGAAAAGGTGACAAGAAACCGGTCGGGGAATCGAACCCAATCGAGGAATCAAAGACCATGGATGAACAGACTGAATCCTCTAAAAAGTAAAAGAAGCAAAAGGCTTCTCAGAACTTCGCCGTGGTCGCTCACAATGGTCAAGTCGTCCCCAACCAACCAGCTCAACCCCCTGCTAGAAAACCATACAATGGAACTGCACCCTTGTGCAACCAATGTAGCCTCCATCATCACGCCAATGTACAGTGCCGCAAATGCCAAACTTGTGGGCTTATAGGCCACACAGCAAGAGTCTGCCCAGCTGCAGCTGCGCCAAACCAAGCTGGCAACAATCCTGCTCAAGGTCGTTTTCTACAAGGCTCTTGTTTCAACTGTGGCGAGATGGGTCATTTCCGAAGAAATTGCCCAAAGCTTGCTAATGCAAATCCAGCACAGGGATGAGCATCTGACTGACTAGAAGACAACATCGTTTAGAAATAATCACATCTTATGTATTATTTTCTTTTGTTGTCAAGGTCCAAGAAACAGTTGTTATCGTTGTTTATAAATAAATTTTTGATTTACATTGCAATGTATTTCCGTGGTTGCATGTATAAACGACATATCCCTTACAATACCGACAATCAAAGAAACCGTATTCCTTGAGGAACAAACTACCCCCATAGTTCTCCCATTCTACGATCTCTTGCGTCTTCCACGTAATTCCTAAGTACTCGTTTCTTCTAAGAAAAACGAAGTACAAGGCGCAAGTTACAACACATGACGAATACCCAAAGTACCACTATAAATCCTTAATAAGGTACCTAAGGATTTCCCGTAAGTCCTTAATTGTTGTATACCTAAATTCGAATGTGATAATTTCTTGTAATCAAAAATCGAATTTTGGGAGATCTTTCTATCTTCTCAGAAAGATTCCCGTGAACATTGAGACCCGTCGATTGGTTTCCATATCCGTATTCAATCAATAACAAGTTAAAAATAAATTATAATCAAGTTAAAGAATTATGTGACTTTGTGCTTATGTGTTCCCTTATGTGTTGTTGTGTGATCCAAATTATGTTATCCAAATCTTCGTAGAATCTTACATATCCTTGTACAAGAGATTCATAGTAGGATACCCAAAGTTATTACTTAAAATCCTCAATGGACTTCTATGTTATAGTTAAGTCCCTCGGATTATAAAGTACTACTTCATAATTAGACCCCTTGAGTGGTCTAGTTAAACAGATTGATCCAAAAATCTGGCTAGGGATATCATGTGATGATATAGCTGAAAGGACTCCTTGGTGGCCTAACTAAGAAGATCCCCTGTAGATCTAATTAAAGGGAACCGATGGAAGTCTAGTCACCCTCATCACAAGTTTGATATCCTTCCCCAAAACATTACAAAACAAACTGTGCGGACTGTGCAAGGGATTACGTAATTATGGATGCATACATAATTATGGAATTTAGTGCACAGAAATCACAACAAGTTCTGTCATGTGTCTAGAGTTAACCCTGTTCATTTCCAACTCTGATGAAGCAACCGTTGAAAATGACTCCGTTAGTTCATTTTCGTTTCTAAAGATTTACTCGTTGAGGAAATGAATATCCGTTGTGTAATCCTTCATTTCCAACTCTGATGAAGCAACCGTTGAAAATGATTCCGTTAGTTGATTTTCGTTTCTGAAGATTTATCCATTGGGGAAATGAATATCCGTTGTGTAATATTTCATTTCCAACTCTGATGAAGCAACCGTTGAAAATGACTCCGTTAGTTCATTTTCGTTTCTGAAGATTTACCCGTTGAGGAAATGAATATCCGTTGTGTAATCCCTCATTTCCAACTCTGATGAAGCAACCGTTGAAAATGATTCTGTTAGTTCATTTTCGTTTCTGAAGATTTATCCGTTGGGGAAATGAGTATCCGTTGTGTAATCTTTCATTTCCAACTCTGATGAAGCACCCGTTGAAAATGACTCCGTTAGTTCATTTTTATTTCTGAAAATTTACCCGTTGAGGAAATGAATATCCGTTGTGTAATCCTTCATTTCCATTTTTGATGAAGCAACCATTGAAAATGACTCCGTCTGTTCATTTCGTTTCTGAAGAATGACCGTTAAGGAAATGACAGGACATTACTTTGCATATCGCTGATGGTTATTTGGTAGAGTCACAAATAGACTCCTACGAATAAATTTCGGGACGAAATTTCCTAAAGTAGGGGAGACTGTGACACCTGTGTCACCGCGGCCATCAAACAAATACCAAGCCGATGAAATATTGTATTTCATACTTGGGATCTTGTATAAATATGTGTATCTTTTGCACATATCAGTTCTTGTTCAATTTCAAACTCTACAACGCTTTCTGGAGAATTATATGCAAACTGGTGCATAAACGTACTCGGTTTAATGCGACAAATACTCCGGAACACCATCATATACTTAACATACCTTAAATAACCTATACATAACTTAGAAATAAGTTTTGAAGGCTTTGGTATGGCAAAAACAAGTTAATTCGCTTACAAGGACTAAACTTGACAAACTGTGAAAGTATGCCAATTTGAACTGTAACGAACATTCCGAAACATGTCCATAACTTAAACATACCCTAAATATCCTTTACATAGCTTAGAAATAGGCTTTGAAGGGTTTGGTATGCTAAAACAAACTTTTGGATCATTCAGGGGCTAAAAGTGTCAAAAAGTGCACAAGTTTGCACTTTCGCGCACAACTTACGTTCTGAATACATCCGGACATCCAAAATTTTATGTAAGCATCCTTATATTATTCCTTAGTGTTTGGCATGAGAAAAATCCATTCATCGCGTCATTTGGATCGTCTTTCGCGCTTATGCGCATTCCGTCGTAATTAAGCGAACATCACGATCGTACGGCCAAACGAACCAACATCCGGAACATTTTTTAGCATGTTTCATGTCCACAATGTTTAGGCATCATTTTAGGGCCTTAAAGATGGCTTTACGGGCCTTAGAAGTGTTGAAAATGGCCTTAAACCACAACAGGGACCTAAACTGTAATTCTGAAACTTGTTGTCTGATCTGCACCTTCAGGCGGCCCGCATTAGTTTGGCATGCACCCTCACGCGGGCCGCATCAGACAAGCAGACCAGATGCAATGTTTCTGATCCACTTGCATTGGCCTTTCGAACATCCAAAGGGCAACGACACGTGTCAAAACCTTATGGTGGGGGCAAAATAAGCCACCACAACATTTCGACAAGTGTACGGGTTAGATCGTGGCACGTTATTCAAGAAATGATCCTAACGGCTTTACTTTTCCTATAAATACCCCCCCCCCTTGGTTAAAACCCACAAAAATCTGATCTAAAGCTCTAAGTTGGAACCTTTGTTTCATACCTGAGCCATTTTGATCTAGATTAGCATTCGGGGACCCTTCGTAAGTGTTCTTTCGTTCTTTTATTCGCTTTTTGCGTCCGAAAGTCAATGTTTTGTGTGACTTTCTGCGTTGACCAGCCTATGGTCAACACTGTCACACCCCCAAAATCCACCTGCGGAACACCACCGCTTGGGGGCGTGACTGACCAGGATCCAGCCACCAATTATACTGAGCAATTTAATTAATAACCTAAGTAATACTCACCAACCACAAGGTTGGCAAATATCATAATCAAAGTTCAAAAGTATTTAACTTTAAGTAATAGTTCAGATTAGTAGCGGAAGCATAGACAAAATGGTTTAGAACAAGATTCTTAGTTCAAGTTTGTTTAGAACCCAACACACGGGTTAGACGACCACTACACATCCGCAAGCTGCAAGCTCCTGAATCACTGGGTACCTGCAAAGCATGCAGTAAGGTGTCAACGTAAAGTTGAGCGAGTTCACTAGTTGTCCAGTTTTAGTTTTCGAAAACATAAGTTGTTTAGATAAAGCATTTATAATCACGTTGTGGGGAGCTACCCCATCTGTAAGCTCACTAAACTGTAGATACCGAAACTGTTGACGGAAAGTTGTTGTGCCCCGAGTCAATGTCTATCATCATTGACCAAGATGCAAGGTCTACTAGTTCACGCCCGATCTCCCCCGGTCACGGTGTGAGGTTGTCAAACCTAATAGCGCTATCAACTAATAACCCGTTCGCCCCCGGCGATTAATCGGTACTGTAAGCAGGGACTTAAGGTGATAGAGTTTCGTTTAGCTTGGCTAGTTGTGATTTATAAATAATATCCAAACGTATCTCCCCCGGAGATAGTAAATACCCATTCGGATTTCCCCCGGAAATAATAGTTCAAAAGTATTTTTCCCAAAGTTGGCAGTTGTCCGTGTCCCACCCTGGGACGCATGCTTTTAGTGTGTGAACTCACCTTGGGTTGCTCGGCAGATTAGGTTACTTGTCAAACACGTTGGTCACCACGTCCTAACATGGTTACCAGTATAGGTCAGGTTTGGGTACAGAGAATGTCACGTATATTTACACATAATCTAACACATAGCATGCATACAGTTACATGTTGAGTTATTGGGCATGTTCTACTATTGGGGCGGTCAACAGTATCAACCAACACATAATTCAGTTAAACAGGCAGCCCAAACAAATCACGTTGTGGCCCAATAACTAAAGTGAACAGCCCAGTCGAGACAAGGTGGTCTCGACTCGAGAACATGCGGTCTCGAGTCGCAACTAGGAGGTCTCGGCTTGTAATGGTTGGTCTCGAGTGGTGCAGGCATGACTCGTAACCCCGGAGATCTCTAGTCCCGTCTCGAGTTGTCACGATGTGGTCTCGAGTCCCTGAAGTCCGTTTTGAAGTTGCTTGGCCCAGGTCTCGAGTCGCAACCGTTGCGGTCTCAAGTTGTGGCTCCATGGTCTCGAGTCGCAACCGTTGGTCTCGAGTCGTTTACCTGCTGATTCTGATGCACCTGCCCGAATTGTACTGTGCAACAGAATTCTGATTTCATGCCCTTATGTACTATCCAATAAGGTTTCACAAACATGTTCCCTTGTCTAACACTTAACCAAAATGGATCAAACAACAAGTTTTTCAAACCTTTGTAACAACATTCAAACACATTCAACACATATTCATCACATGTTCATCTAGTTCATCTTTAGGATTTCCTTATAACAAACATGTTTCTCCTACATAACCATGCATTCTATGAACAAAAATCACTTAGATATCAAGATCATCTTGCAAGAAACAAAAGAAGCATTTGTTTTATAACATTGAACATAATCCGGATGCTCCTAAACACTCTTTAAACTATCATTCTTTTGCCATTTTGAACATCTTAGCAAACATCATCATAGAATAGTTCACACACAATATTAAACTCACCAATCAAACAAACATCATACAAAAGACCTCTAGACTAGACATGTTTCTTATTCATTAACACACCAAAACTCTTAACACACATTAACACTAACCGGTTGATGAAAAGGCACCGAGTCAAGGAAGATGGTGAGAAAATGAAGTATCCGGTGATGATGATGAGCTTTGACCGAGATTCCTTGTTGCCGGTTGAATCCGAGAGAAAGGAGAGGAGAGGTGATGCTTGATTGTTAGGGTTTAAGGTTTTCTAGAGGGAGAGGGAGTGAGGATGAAGTGAGAGAGAGTGTAGAGGAGAGTGTGAGGGTTTTCGGGTATATGTATAAGGTGGTGCACCCTAAGTGGGTTTCGAGTGGGCTAAGGGAGGTTGCGGCCCAACCGGCCCAACCGTTACTGTTTACTCGAGACCGAGAATGGTCTCGAGTCGGGTTTGTGGTCTCAGATCACTAGTATTTATACATATATATATATATATATACTA
This sequence comes from Helianthus annuus, assembly GCF_002127325.2. NCBI lineage: Eukaryota > Viridiplantae > Streptophyta > Magnoliopsida > Asterales > Asteraceae > Helianthus > Helianthus annuus. The sequence goes on from NC_035443.2 coordinate 109,306,247, forward strand.
CACATACATACATAGCAAAAGGATCACATAGAACATCAAGGTAACACGCACTTTCATTTAATAACGTATATACACACAATGTTAATACAAAAGGGGTTATTCGGGAAAACCTAGAGTGTCACAAGCACGAAGTTCATGGAACTTCATAACGGGAGCGTGATCACGATGGTTATAGTCCATGGCGACTATACCTACTGATTACCACGTTATCTAGGCTTAGTGACGAGTCGTAGTTTCGGCCAAAATGCGCATTCTTGCGTATTTTGTAACCAAACTACTCGTGAGCATCAAAGCCGTTTGTTTTGATGCCAAACCTGTTTTCTAAACTTAGTTAAGCATGTTCTAACATGCTTAGCTCGTCACTTTTAGTTTAGTGCATATATAGGGTCGTAAGGTAAGCGATCTAAACCATCGCTTATACTTTCGAACCCGACCCATTTGGTCGATCATTAGGATCTGGCCAAACACATTAGGTGACCCTAGCTGTAACCTTCCGAGGTTATACCTTATGGTCACAATGTTAGGCGTTCCAAACGCGTTCTACGCGAACGACGTGTTAAGGTAGCATAAGCTACCTAAACGGGTCGTAATGGATCGTAAGCACTTAGGTTAGGTTTCATTTTAGTGTGTAGGCTTTGTTAAACCACATTACATGAGTCTCCATACTCGTTTGGTTTACGAACCCGCATACTATCCGATCCTTCCGATTTAGGTCCGGTATATTAACATAGCTACCTATTAGGTGCCGTTTGATATTCCGTGACCTCTAGCATTGTGTGCCTACTTGCTACTTTCATGCTTTCCGGTTTTCACATCATATACTTGCTATGTTCGATAGTACATATATAGTACATGATTTCATTGTGTTTATGCTATGTATGTCCATTGTGTGCATACTTAGCACATCACTTTACAATACATTTCATGCTATGTATGCCCATTGTGTGCGTACTTAGTACATTGCTTTACATTACATGCTATGTATGCCCATTGTGTGCGTACTTAGTACACTGCTTTACATTACATGCTATGTATGCCCATTGTGTGCGTACTTAGTACATTGCTTTACATTGCATTCTCGTTGCATATGCTCATCCAGCATATGAACACATTATACTACATTTCGAACCGTTGTAACCATTTGACTATGTGAACCGTCTTAACCCTTTGATTATATGAACCGTTTGTAACTATTGGACCGTGTGAACCAGTTGTATCTGTTGACATGATTTACATTTTGACAATAGACATTTGACTATACATGAACATTTCTACAATTGTTAAACATTTCTACAATTGTTAAACATTTCATCTTGATGGTTTGGTTTGAGTAAGTGACTAAGTAACGAGGCGTGTGTAATATGATACAAGCATGGTGGATACGCCGCTAGTACTTCCTATACATAAGTTTTTGTATGATATTACATATCGTAGCGTTATTTGAATCATTTCAATTTAAGACATATGACATTTTATACAAATAACACACTTTTCACGAGACATTGTTTTACAAACGACATATCTTATACAAACACATTTTACATGGTTATCCGTTTAACCATACAGTGTTCTCTTATTTATACATATTATCTGATCTTATCGTTTTTCAAATGAGTTACAAGACAAAGCAAATTACAAGGTTCATGACTAAACATTTTCTCGAACATAAGTCATGAATTCTGTTTTCACAAAACCTATGTATCTCACAGGCATTTTTATGCTGACGTACCTATTTTCACATGTGTTTCCAGGAGATGATACATAGGACTTATCAAGACATACTTAGGCGGACCTGTGCCTTAGTGACTTAAAACGAGACAAGAACTAGTTAATTGATGTTATGTACTCTTTGGTTCTTGTTTAAACAATGTATACTTTCATTTTTTATTAATAAAACGAAACTTCATTTGCCATGGATTTGAAACAATAAATTCTGTTACAACACTCCCCGATGTTTCCACCACGATTTGTATGTTCTTCGTGGTCGGGGTGTGACAGTGAGATTGTGAGAAGGCTTAGGGTTTTGTGTTTTGTTATACTTCCCTAAAATCCATAATACACCCCTAACTATGCAATTTTCACATAAACCACATAACAACTTGCAGTTTACAAATAAAGCTTATAATTCACGTATTAGTCATGCATCACATATGTTATCATGTATGTGCTCCGGTAATTTCCCGAATTACCAACGTAGACTCATTTGACTAACCCTAGTTAAATGCAGTGATATGAGTGTATGATTAAATTAACTATGGTTAGGTTAAAGTAGTAAACTGAAGTTGCGTGTTGTCACATCATCCCCAACTTGAAAGAAATTTCGTCCCGAAATTTGATAAGCAGTCTCGGAGAGATGAAATAATGAGTTAAGATGATTGTGGGTTTTCTCGGGTACCACATCATCCCCAACTTGAAAGGGAATTTCGTCCCGAAATTCGCCAGTGCCAGCAAAAGTTGATTCAACCGTCTGAACAATTCAGGATACTAGAGCTTTATTAGATCTTTGCGTTCCCACGTGAATTCCGGTCCACGTCTTGAGTCCCAACGAACTCTCGCGATTGGAATCCAACTATGTTAACGAACCTTGACTTCCTGGTCCATGTTTTCGATAGATTCTTCGACAACTGCAACTTGTCTAGTAAAGGTATCACAAGTGTTTTAACGGACAAACACTGCCTTGGATTGGAGACATAAATGACATTGTGTACGTTACCCAATTCGTCTAGTAACTCGAGTTTGTAGGCCATTTTACCGATCTGTTCAAGAATTTTGAATGGCCCAACGTAACGTAAATTAAACTTGCCACACTTCCCAAAGCGTACCACACCCTCCCAGGGTGAGACTTTCAACATGATACGATCGCCTACAACTGTGACAACTCGAATTTCCAAGATTCTAATTCGCATTTATTGCACATTCTTGTTTTGTTTAGTTGTTTAATTGTGCAAATAATTGGCTATGGAATTGTATACGTTTTAATACAATGAAATGTATTGTGTGATTATGCATGGTTATGTGTTAATTGTGATAAAATTGTTAAAGGCATAAACCTTGTGGTGAAACTATGAAAGTGTTATGTGATGGTGTGCAAGTGTAAAATATGATACTTAGGGAGGTAGAGGGTAATTAGTGAAATCCTAGAGATTCTTAACCCTAATCCCTCTTTCACTAATCATTCTCACAAAAATCCAAGCACGTACTTTCACCTTCTCTGGCAATCATCATCACCAAGATATTCATCACTCTTGATTCCTCTCCTTCTCTAGAATCATTCAAGGTAACTGTGTAATCATTGTTTATTGATGGTTTGATTGTTAGCAATGCTTGATTCTTGTAACTCTTGTAAACCCTAGTCTCTATATGATGCTCCTGTGTTTTTGATTGATGTTGATTATTGTGATATGAAGATGATTAGTCATATAATCAATTGCCTGATGATTTTGGTGCGTGATATGTAGACATAGCGATTGTTGTTTTGATCAGCGTAATGCAAACGTATGAACTTAGGGTTTCTTGATCGCATGAATGTAAGTGTAACTGTCCAAATGATTCTGTGTAGTAGCTTTGGAAATCACGTATGTTAAAGTTCGGAGTAAATAGTCAGAGTTTTGTGAATGTAAGTGATTGTTTGTCTGAGGTTTATGATATAGAATATTGTCTGAGTTTTATAACATTGTGAAGGATCCGATTTTTTGATCCAAGACCATATGTCCGAGTTTTATTCCTTGTCACTTGTCCGAGTTTTATTAAGACATTCATAAGTCCGATCTTTACAATATACAAAGGTCCGAGTTTATCATGGAACATATAAGGTCCGAGTTCTTGTGGGATTAACCTGGTCCGAGTTTTAACAAGGTAAAGATGGGTCCGAGTTTTGTAAACCGAATGGTCCGACTTTCTTAAACAAGTGATGGTGGTCCGACCTTTAAACAAATAGATGTCCGAGTTCTTGACCCCCAAACCCCCTGTCCGAATTTCTAACCGTCCTCACAATAGTCCGAGTTTCATGGGTGGGTTATGGTCCGAGTTTTAACATCATGCATGATCCGAGTTTTGGCTTTAAAGCCTTGTCCGACTTTATGATCCCCCCTAGTCCGAACTTGTTAATGGTTTTTGAACGATCCGAGTTTGATAGATAGTGGCATATCCGAGTTTTTAAACATGACATTTGGTCCGACTTTCACTTGTATAAGTGTTGGGTTCGACTTTTATACATAATGTGCATGATCTGACCTTGGTAGATTAAGTGTTAAGTGATGTCTGATATGATAACTCACATGCTTGATAACCTAGCCGAGTTTCATTACCTGTTTGTATGTTAATGCTGTGGATATGATAACACTGTTACGTATCTAAACTCTCATATGCATGCTAGATCTGTAATTCTGAGCAACGATGTAACACGATTAAAATTACTAAGACTGTTGATGAATAACGGAGTTAGAACGACTGAGAACAACCCTGATTGTAAAGCTTAAGCTGCATAAATGTGATTAGTTGTTTATGTGATACATGATGATAACTGTCAAACGCCTTGTGACATAGATTACCTGCGTGTCGTTACGAACATGAACTGATTTAATATACATGCATACTATAGGACTCGATTGATTAATTGCAAGCACATAGTTAAGCATACCGAGCAAACCAAGGTGAGTTCACACAGCCAAGGCATGGGGTTCCCAGGGTGGGAATGGGATTGGATTACTTTATTGTACATACTCAGTTGATAGAACCTAACGATAAGAATACGACTAGACTAGTAACACTTATTGAACTGATCTTCGCACACCTGCCAAGGGTTGGCCGCGATATTATGACTGACTTCGCACACCTGCCTTTGGAAGGCCGCGAACTGAAATCTGCTAATCTTCGCACACCTGCCTGGTAGGCCGCGATACAAACAAACCTAGTCTAGAACACTCGGGATGAACATCCCCTAATATCTTCGCATACCTGCCTGGGAGGCCGCGATGGAAACTAATACGATACATGACATAACGAACGAACATACTACTACTCACCCTATACTATTACTGAACTGTTAACTGTGAACTCGCTCAACTAGTTGTTGACTCGTTGCTGCATGCCTTGCAGGACCTTAGGTACTTATGGAGCTTGCACTGGAGGCGCGGTCGTTGTGGACAAGGATCGTGATTACTACGTTGAACTGTTATGACATTTAAAACTATTAACTATGTTGGGTTACTTACTTGCTTCCGCTACTTAAACTATGTTTTGTTGGAACATCAATTGTATTGAATTGGGTTTATGAATTTCTTTAATTATTTATATTGTTCAATATGATTGGTGGCTTGATCCTGGTCATGTCACGCCTCCTAGCGGTGGTACTCTGCGTGTAGATTTTGGGGGTGTGACAGATTGGTATCAGAGCCATTGGTTATAGAGAACTAGGTTTTAATATGGGAAAACGTTTTTATTAAAACAAGACTATAACCAGAACAGTGCTCTCAACGATCCACAACGACGCTTCGCTCCACGTGCAAGACTCAACATCCTAGGTAATAAGGTTTATGTTTATTGCCTACATGCTAGAATTACATAGAACCTTGCTCGTGGTATGCTTAGATTACATTGCTCACTATATGCTATTGCTTGAGAACACCTATGTGCCTACACTTTGCTGTCACCGCACTACTCGCAAACCATTCATACTTATGCTACCTTTACTATTCGATCATGTCTGGACGTGTTAACATGACTCAAGCCCAGTTGACGGCTCTCATTAACGAACAAGTTGCTGCGGCGCTTGTAGCCGCACAGGCAGGAGGTATAACCTGCTATTCCAGACCTATCCTAGGATGTTAGATCCTACTCTCGTGACCCAACTCTCGCGCTTAACCTTGACCTATCTTTCTCGCGCAACGGGTCAGAATGCATAGCAACCTGTCTGTACATTCAAGAACTTCATGGACTGTCGTCCAAGCACATCCAGTGGCACAGAAGGAGCAGTGGGACTACTCCATTGGTTTGGGAAGCTCGAGTCAGTATCCAAGATGAGTGAATGCCCTGAGGCTCGCAGGGTCAAGTACGCCACTGGAAGGGATCGCGCTAACCTGGTGGAACGCGCAAGTATAGATACTAGGGTTGGCAGCTGCTAACGCCACCCCTGGAACGAATTCAAAGAATGCATTAAAAGGGAATACTGCACGCGTGATGACATCCACAAGTTGGAAGTGGAGCCTTACCATTTGAAAATGACGGGGTCAGAAATTGAAGCTCATACGAAACGGTCAAACGAACTGGCCATCTTGTGTCCAACCATGGTGGACCCTCCAAGCAAGCGTATCGAATTGTACCTCAAGGGTCTAGCCTCGGAGATTTCGAGCCATGCTACACCGGTTAACCTCGACAATATCCAAGACATTCAGTGTCTTGCTCATCGCCTCACGGGTCAGGTAGTGGAACAGAACAGGCTGCCTAGTTGTATCAGCGCTATTACTACCGCTACCACTTCTGCTACTTCCGCTACTCCTAGTGACAACAAGCGGAAATGGGATAGGTATTCCAGCAAGGGTTCAGCTACCGTTCGGTCTCAAGCACAGCAGCAGCGCAAGAATAGTGATCACCAGAGCCGAGTCAGCCAACTTCTGGCGGTCAGGGGCAAGGTGGATATCGGGGAATTCACCCAACGTGTAACTAATGCGACAGACACCACGGTGGTTAGTGCAACGAGGGACGTTGCCAGAGGTGTCTCAAGATGGGCCATGGAGCTAAGGATTCAGGAGCCCACGGCCTGCAAATCGGAATCGCCAGCAGCAACAGCAAGCAGAAACCCTATGCAAAGAAAAGATTGTTCGCATTCCTCATTCTGGTCAAGAACCTCTCGAAGTTCAAGGCGACAAGAGTGGTGCTGTGGTTGGCATCACCTCTTTCTTGAAGGCTCAGAAATGTTTGCGGAAGGGCCACACCGCAATTTTGGCTCTCGTTACTGACGCATCAGCGAAAGAAAAGAAGTTGGAAGACCATCCAGTTGTACGCGACTTTCCTCAGGTGTTTCCTAAAGATTTACCTGGTTTACCGCCTCATCGTCAAGTAGAATTTCAGATCGAGCTCGCTCCTGGAGCAACACCTATAGCTCGCGCACCGTATCGTTTAGCTCCAACTGAACTGGAAGAACTTTCAAAGCAACTACAAGAGCTCTTGGATAATGGCTTCATTCGTCCAAGCTCTTCGCCTTGGGGAGCTCCAGTACTATTTGTGAAAAAGAAGGATGGCACTTTCAGGATGTGCATCGATTATCGTGAACTGAACAAGGTCATAGTGAAGAACCGTTATCCTCTTCCACGCATTGACGACTTATTCGTCCAGTTGCAAGGGTCGAGTTACTACTCCAAGATTGATCTGAGGTCAGGGTACCATCAGCTGAGAGTCCGCGAGGAGGACGTCTCCAAAACATCATTCAGAACTCGCTACGGTCACTACCAGTTTCTAGTCATGCCATTTGGGCTTACGAACGCTCCGGCAGTTTTCATGGATCTTATGAACAGGGTGTGCAAACCCTATCTTGACAAGTTCGTCATAGTTTTCATTGACGACATTCTGATCGACTCCAAGAGTTAGGAGGAACACGAGCAGCACTTACGTCTTATCTTGGAACTTCTTCGAAAGGAACAACTGTACGCCAAGTTTTCAAAATGCGACTTCTTGCTTCGTGAAGTCCACTTCTTAGGCCATGTGGTGAACAGGGATGGGATTCATGTCGATCCATCCAAAGTAGATTCGATCAGGAACTGGCCTGCACCGCGTACACCTACGGAAATACGCCAATTCTTGGGTTTGGCGGGATATTACAGACGATTCATCAAAGACTTTTCGAAGATCGCACAGCCGCTTACTATGCTGACACAGAAAGGTGTTACCTACCGTTGGGGAGATTCCCAGGAAACCGCTTTTCAGTACTTAAAGGATAGGCTTTGCAGCGCACCTATTCTCTCATTGCCGGAGGGCACGGATGATTTTGTGGTCTATTGTGATGCATCGATACAGGGGCTTGGTTGTGTATTGATGCAGCGTGATAAAGTTATTGCTTACGCTTCTCGTCAACTCAAAGTTCATGAACGGAACTACATGACGCACGATTTAGAGCTGGGAGCTGTTGTTTTTGCACTTAAGATATGGCGACACTACCTGTACGGTACCAAGAGCACAATTTACACCGATCACAGGAGTCTCGAGCATATCTTCAAGCAGAAGGAATTGAATATGCGTCAGCGAAGATGGGTTGAACTTTTAAACGATTACGAATACGCTATTAAGTATCATCCAGGCAAAGCCAATGTTGTGGCTGACGCACTCAGTTGAAAGGACACTCTACCTAGACGCGTACGAGCCTTGCAGCTCACTATTCAGTCCAGTCTTCCTGCACAAATACGAGATGCTCAGGTGGAAGCATTGAAACCAGAAAACGTAAAGGCTGAAGCTTTACGTGGTTCGAGGCAACGATTAGAACAGAAGGAAGACGGCGCCTACTATGTAACAGGACGCATTTGGGTCCCACTATATGGCGGTTTACGAGAACTTGTGATGGATGAAGCTCATAAGTCTCGCTACTCGATACATCCAGGTTCGGATAAAATGTATCACGACATCAGAACTACATATTGGTGGCCTAGAATGAAGGCCCACATAGCAACTTACGTTGGCAAGTGTTTGACATGTGCAAAAGTCAAAGTGGAGTATCAGAAACCAGCGGGCCTACTTCAGCAACCCAGGATACCGCAATGGAAATGGGAAGAAATTTCCATGGATTTTGTTACAGGCCTACCCAGATCCCAGCGTGGGAATGATACTATATGGGTGATCATGGACCGATTCACCAAGTCTGCACACTTCCTGGCTATTAAGGAAACGGATAAGTTCTCCACTCTCGCAGACGTTTATCTTAAAGAAGTTGTTTCAAGGCACGGGGTGCCCACCTCCATCATTTCGGATCGGGATGCACGATTCACGTCAGAGCTATGGCAAGCGATGCACAAATCTTTTGGCTCACGATTAGACATGAGCACAGCATATCATCCTCAGACGGATGGGCAGTCTGAGCGAACGATACAAACCCTAGAAGACATGCTTCGGGCATGTGTTATCGATTTCGGCAACAGCTGGGAAAAACACCTCCCTTTAGTGGAGTTTTCGTACAATAACAGTTACCACACCAGCATTCAAGCCGCTCCATTCGAGGCATTGTACGGACGTAAATGCCGGTCACCTCTCTGTTGCGCAGAGGTGGGGGATAGTCAGATTACGGGTCCAGAGATTGTAGTGGACGCCACAGAAAAGATTGCACAAATACGACAACGCATGGCGGCAGCACGCGACCGTCAGAAAGCCTACGCGGATAAGCGTAGGAAGCCATTGGAATTTCAGGTCGGGGACCGGGTTTTACTTAAAGTCTCACCCTGGAAGGGTGTGGTTCGATTTGGTAAACGAGGCAAACTCAATCCACGGTATGTTGGACCGTTCGAAATCACTGAAAGAATAGGCCCAGTAGCCTACAGACTGAACCTACCAGCTGAACTCGGTGCAGTTCACAATGTATTTCACGTGTCGAATCTGAAGAAGTGCCTGTCAGATGAGACCCTCATAATTCCTTTTAAGGAACTCACTATCGACGAGCGGTTGCAGTTTGTCGAGGAGCCAGTTGAAATCACGGACCGGGATGTTAAGGTCCTCAAACACAAGAGAATCCCTCTTGTTCGAGTTTGTTGGAACTCCCGACGTGGCCCAGAGTACACCTGGGAACGCGAAGACCAAATGAAAGAAAAGTACCCCCAGTTATTCGGAACCAATGCATCCACTACTGAGGGTGAAGCTACTACTGTGGAATTTCGGGACGAAATTCCAAATCAACGGGGGGTTGATGTGACACCCCAGGAAAACCAGTGAACAATACATCTTACCTAGCTTCCTCAGTGAGTGTGTACCAAATTTCGGAACGAAATTTCTTTTAAGTTGGGGATAATGTGACAACTCGAATTTCCAAGATTCTAATTCGCATTTATTGCACGTTCTTGTTTTGTTTAGTTGTTTAATTGTGCAAATAATTGGCTATGGAATTGTATACGTTTTAATACAATGAAATGTATTGTGTGATTATGCATGGTTATGTGTTAATTGTGATAAAATTGTTAAAGGCATAAACCTTGTGGTGAAACTATGAAAGTGTTATGTGATGGTGTGCATGTGTAAAATATGATACTTAGGGAGGTAGAGGGTAATTAGTGAAATCCTAGAGATTCTTAACCCTAATCCCTCTTTCACTAATCATTCTCACAAAAATCCAAGCACGTACTTTCACCTTCTCTGGCAATCATCATCACCAAGATATTCATCACTCTTGATTCCTCTCCTTCTCTAGAATCATTCAAGGTAACTGTGTAATCATTGTTTATTGATGGTTTGATTGTTAGCAATGCTTGATTCTTGTAACTCTTGTAAACCCTAGTCTCTATATGATGCTCCTGTGTTTTTGATTGATGTTGATTATTGTGATATGAAGATGATTAGTCATATAATCAATTGCCTGATGATTTTGGTGCGTGATATGTAGACATAGCGATTGTTGTTTTGATCAGCGTAATGCAAACGTATGAACTTAGGGTTTCTTGATCGCATGAATGTAAGTGTAACTGTCCAAATGATTCTGTGTAGTAGCTTTGGAAATCACGTATGTTAAAGTTCGGAGTAAATAGTCAGAGTTTTGTGAATGTAAGTGATTGTTTGTCTGAGGTTTATGATATAGAATATTGTCTGAGTTTTATAACATTGTGAAGGGTCCGATTTTTTGATCCAAGATCATATGTCCGAGTTTTATTCCTTGTCACTTCTCCGAGTTTTATTAAGACATTTATAAGTCCGATCATTACAATATACAAAGGTCCGAGTTTATCATGGAACATATAAGGTCCGAGTTCTTGTGGGATTAACCTGGTCCGAGTTTTAACAAGGTAAAGATGGGTCCGAGTTTTGTAAACCCAATGGTCCGACTTTCTTAAACAAGTGATGGTGGTCCGACTTTTAAACAAATAGATGTCCGAGTTCTTGACCCCCAAACCCCCTGTCCGAATTTCTAACCCTCCTCACAATAGTCCGAGTTTCATGGGTGGGTTATGGTCCGAGTTTTAACATCATGCATGATCCGAGTTTTGGCTTTAAAGCCTTGTCCGACTTTATGATCCCCCCCTAGTCCGAACTTGTTAATGGTTTTTGAATGATCCGATTTTGATAGATAGTGGCATATCCGAGTTTTTAAACATGACACTTGGTCCGACTTTCACTTGTATAAGTGTTGGGTTCGACTTTTATACATAATGTGCATGATCTGACCTTGGTAGATTAAGTGTTAAGTGATGTCTGATATGATAACTCACATGCTTGATAACCTAGCCGAGTTTCATTACCTGTTTGTATGTTAATGCTGTGGATATGATAACACTGTTACGTATGTAAACTCTCATATGCATGCTAGATCTGTAATTCTGAGCAACGATGTAACACGATTAAAATTACTAAGACTGTTGATGAATAACGGAGTTAAAACGACTGAGAACAACCCTGATTGTAAAGCTTAAGCTGCATAAATGTGATTAGCTGTTTATGTGATACATGATGATAACTGTCAAACGCCTTGTGACATAGATTACCTGCGTGTCGTTACGAACATGAACTGATTTAATATACATGCATACTATAGGACTCGATTAATTAATTGCAAGCACATAGTTAAGCATACCGAGCAAACCAAGGTGAGTTCACACAGCCAAGGCATGGGGTTCCCAGGGTGGGAATGGGATTGGATTACTTTATTGTACATACTCAGTTGATAGAACCTAACGATAAGAATACGACTAGACTAGTAACACTTATTGAACTGATCTTCGCACACCTGCCAAGGGTTGGCCGCGATATTATGACTGACTTCGCACACCTGCCTTTGGAAGGCCGCGAACTGAAATCTGCGAATCTTCGCACACCTGCCTGGTAGGCCGCGATACAAACAAACCTAGTCTAGAACACTCGGGATGAACATCCCCTAATATCTTCGCATACCTGCCTGGGAGGCCGCGATGGAAACTAATACCATACATGACATAACGAACGAACATACTACTACTCACACTATACTATTACTGAACTGTTAACTGTGAACTCGCTCAACTAGTTGTTGACTCGTTGCTGCATGCCTTGCAGGACCTTAGGTAATTATGGAGCTTGCACTGGAGGCGCGGTCGTTGTGGACAAGGATCGTGATTACTACGTTGAACTGTTATGACATTTAAAACTATTAACTATGTTGGGTTACTTACTTGCTTCCGCTACTTAAACTATGTTTTGTTGGAACATCAATTCTATTGAATTGGGTTTATGAATTTCTTTAATTATTTATATTGTTCAATATGATTGGTGGCTTGATCCTGGTCATGTCACGCCTCCTAGCGGTGGTACTCCGCGTGTGGATTTTGGGGGTGTGACAACAACGAACTCCCAGTGTTTCCTAAGCTTATCAGCTTTCTTGGCGGTCACGTTTTGCCGCCAAACGATTTCCGATCTAAGCAATCTTCCCAAGAGTTTCAAGTATAAGTCCTGGACCTGTGATTAGATTGGCATTATCGTCCATGCAATGTCTCAAACAGAACTGTCTGAATACTAGAATGGTAACTGCTGCAGTAGAACTCAACCAAAGATAAGTAGCCTTCCAAAAATTATTTTTATTATTTTTTTATTATTTTTTTTACTAAAGTCAATCAGACACATGCTCGCAGCATGTCTTCGAGTGTCAGGATGGTTCGTTTACTCCGACCGTTTATCCTGCGGTGATAAGCAATGCTCATGTCTAGACATGAACCAAGGGTGTTGTGTATTGCCTGTCATAAATCAGGTATAGATCAAAATCAGAGGTAACGAGCGTTGGCAACCCATGCCTAGAAACCGCCCTTCACAGATAATTACTCACAGGATACGAAGACTTGTCAATTTTCCTTGATTGCAAGAAAGTGTACTGGTTGCATAAGACGATCAGCGATCACCGAGGTGATATCGGTTCCGTTCTGAGATTTAGGTAGGCCTGTGACAAAATCCGTGGCAGTCTGTTCCCATTACCAAACGAGTGTTTCTGGTAGTTGACACCACTAGAAGGTTTCTGTTATTCCACCTTGACTTTCGCACGAGTCAACATCATCCATATACATTGCTAGGTGGGCTTTCATACTCGATCACCAATACAAGACTTAGAGATCCTAATATCTCTCATCAAAACCCAGACGACTAGAATTTCAAGGCCGGTGTGCTTGCTCACATAAATTCCCTACAGTTGCCGTATAATGAGTCCCACATTCGTTCCATGAGGTAGCGAATATCGTCCGACTTGCCAACGGTCGCTTCTCCATGCCCCACATGGCTTTAACTTGAAAATTCTCTTCCTCCAGTTCCCCAGTTTGAACAGAGCTAGTCTGATCAGGTAAGTTAGAGTTGATAGTGAGTTGGAAAGCTCATGCACGTTCAGGTTTCACGGCCATAATCGTCCAAACGTTTCATCCAGTGATATCATTACGTGCTTAGCTCCTCCTAAACCAATATACACGGGAGGCCCTTGTGATCTGTCTAAGTGGTGCATTCGGTATCGTCCAAGTGATGCTTCCAACTTAAATCCAAAGTCCATAGTTTCCACCGTCGGTTATGACTGGCGCGATTCTTCTTGTAAACCCACTACGTAAGCCATCACTTTTCCATGTTGCATTGGTGCGTAATTGGGATTCTGACTCGAACCCTTACGCTGTACCACTAGATCTCCAGTACCCTCGGGTGAAGACGATGCTCAGTGCATTGTAGAGTTGAATTTCATAAGCTGAAAGGACGTCTTCCTGTTTTGTCTCCCACGAACACAGCACCCTGTTGTGCTAAAGAGGTCTAGGCTGTGCGATTTTTTTTTTGAAAATCCTGTGATGAATCTACAACAGCATCCACCGAAACCAAGAAATTGTTGTACCCTCGAAGGAATCTTTGGTGTCAATCAGTTTCTAACAAAATGGATCCTAGCACGATCCACACATATTCCCATTTCGTTGATTATGTGATCAAAATGCATTTCTCGATTCTAGATGTTACCTTTAACAAGACTTCACACGTAATGACTCCTCCCTCAGGAGCTCTCAGATAAGATATAAGCGTCGTCCATGATGTTCCTTCCTCCAGGAAATGAACCAAAACGTCATCAATAAATACGGTCGATTCTTGTGGTCCATAAGCTGCTGGTGTGTTGATTATCTCGATGGTCATGCTGTACAAAGTCGCACTGGCCGCATTGCGTTTGATATGCCATTCGAAGAGCATTCTCCCATTGGACTTCCGTCTGATGATATTTCGTTCGTTAGCCAATTCTCGAATGAGAGCTTGATCCTCGCTACTGGTTGATAAGTTGGCAATACATGGTCGAGGCTATGGTTCTTGACCGTCACCTTGCTGAGTTCTCGATAATCAGTACACATATGGAAAGGCTTATTTTCACGGATATAACTGGGGCTCCCCAAAGCGAAAACTATGTCCAACAAGACTCATGTTCAATAGTTCCTGTAGTAGACTAGGTAGTTCTTGCAACCCTCCTGGTGCAAGGCGGTAAGAAGTACGAGTAGTCAGAACTGCCTCTGGCACAGGATCAAACTGAGATTCTGTCTAACAGCTGCAGAAATAAACCGAAAAGTTCCTCGGGTAGCATACTGAAATAATCACGAACAACTGGTGGATCCTCGATCCTCTTTTCCTTTGCCTTATCATCAGTGGCGCATGCTAACATAGCGGGGTGATTCTTCCATAGGCACTTCTGGCCTTCACAGCTGAATTGATGCTAGCCTATGCCCCAATCGGATACTTTATGACAGACGACAACTTTCCCTTCACAGTTTATAACTACGCGATATCTAGTTAACCAATCCATACTGACTATTGCATCAAAACTATCAAGGTTAGCAGAAGGGAGGTCGATGCTGAACACTTGTCCCACAGAGTCAAGTTTGCATCCCAACGAACATATGAGGCTTCAATTGACTTGCCATCAGCCGATTCCACAACAAGTTCGATTTCGAGAAGTATCAGGGTTGAACAGAACAGGGACGAGACGATTAGTTACTAAGAATGTGTAGGCCACCTTGTTGCTATAATCCTGGCGTCGCCCACGCCAATCCTAAATGCCCTTCCACGAACATCATTCCCAGTGTCATTGTTTTCGTTACGAGATTTTTCAGTACTGTCGCCGTTCCCTTAGTTATTGACATCTTGATTTGTCAATGGCCAATCTACGTCGTAGGCACCTTCATTTCCATATTGTCGGCTACAATTACGAGTAGTTTGATATTGTCGTAACTGTTGCCTCTAATGTCGTTGCTTGAAACAGAGTCCTGCGATCTTTCACCAACCTAGTCCATCTTTTCACATTCTGTGCCACGTCCTATCGCACTGCTCATAGTACTGGTAGTCATACATTCCACACTATAATCCGTTGTCATCGCTTATGTCCCGATTGATTCGCAAGTGTTGACTCCCATAAGTCGCTTACTAGTGTTAAGGATTTGTTCGAAGCCAATCTGCTGTGTTCGTCGCCGATAATCAGGGTCGTCCCAATACTGAGGTCGGTAAAGTACTACGCTCATTCTCTTGTCCATCGATGTTGCAAGTTGCTTGTGTACTGCCCGGTTTGTTGCGAGAGTGTTGCAGAAGTGATCACGCTTCGAGATATAAGACGTCAATTCATGAGTTCCAGCAAAAAAAAAAGAGGAGTGAGGAAGGTATAGACCAATCATTGACGTTGCAACATCCACTCAGGGACATTCGTACAAGCACCTAACATTCTACACAGTTTGCTAGGTGTTCAGATGGGTGTTCAGGTAATGCTCGAGTAGGAGACAATCACTGCTACGACTCCTATAGGCTTGTTACGTTTCACATTGATCAAATAACAGAGCAGAACCCCCTTTTCACTTGTTAGGCCTTACTGGGACTCACATGCACCCCCACATTATTATTATGTGTGCACCTACAATAATATTGTGATTTGCATGCTCATCTCAGCTCCTCCTAACTCATGTCAAATGGTTCCTCAAACTCGAGTAGCAAAAAAAAAGCATCACGGAACGTATGTCATGAATGTTTAGGGAAATACCACCCTATAAGTCACATAACACATGCAAGTAATACAGGAATTCATACTGTTGTGCTAAACGTGCAATCACATGCAATATCATATGTAAGTGTTCACCAGTTATGTAGTACAATGAGTATACGAGGGACGAACCTTGCAATCTGGAGCTGAGTGTCATGGTCGTATTCATGTTTTCAGAACTGTTCGGTTATAGTCTGGTTTTATTAAAATCTTTTAAAACCAAGTTCACTATAACCAGTGGCTCTGATACCAAACTATCACACCCCAAAAATACCACATGCGGAAACCCCCGCGTGGCGTGTGACGTACCAGGATCCAAGCCACCAATCACATTGAACTCGTAAATATATTTAAATAAAACTTTCATTCATTAACAGAAAGTGTTACAAACGTTACATATCATTCGTTGTGTACAGCGGAGGCATAATCATTTGTTAAGAGTTTCATAAACCAAATGTACAAAACCGTTAGACTTGTCTTGTGATTCCAAGTATCTCGACCCATGACCACTCCAGCATCCCAGATAGCAAGTCCCAATGATATAAACCTATAGACCTGCAAGCATGCAGACAAGTGTGTCAGACGACACTGGTGAGTTCAAAGTTTTGTTAACGCGTTTAGTTACCAGATATGTGTTTAAAACAGTTCAACGATATGTTTTGATGATGTTATTAACTCGATTACCGGATGTGGCTACTAGATGTGTTTGCTCAAACCCCAATGCCTCTATCAAAGCATTGGTCAGGTGGTCAAGGTAAATAGTTCACGCCCGTCCATTCTGGCCCGGTGTGAGGGTGCCAAACCTAATAGCGCTATCAACTGAATACCTCGTTGCCTTCCTGGCAACAATCGGTAGATGTAAGGGGTCTTATATGATAGAAACTGAGTAATAACAAACATCTCGTTAACCTGACATTCTTCCCTAAAAACGTTACCCGATATCCCTTCCTGGGATGCATGCCTGGGAAAAGAGTAGTGAACTCACCTTCGTTTGCTCGGTTTGATAATGTGCTTCTAGCGTTAATTAATGGTTAGCTCCGTTACACGCGACCTAAGGTACATTACACATAACCTCAATGTAAGTGTTTACGTTCAAATAGGGTTTATATAGGATTTGCAATCCCTTAGTGTCCAAACATCAGGGTCCTTTATGATTATCGTTTACAAATTTCATCATACAAGACTGAACATACAACAGTAGCACACAGTGGCATGTCAGGTGTTTTCCATGCCACATTTAACAAACACGAACCAAACCCCCACTTATTAAACTTGGACAAGGCATCACCATACAAACTCGGAGCCAACAAAATCCATAAAACTTGGACTAATGTGAGAAGGATATAACTTGGACTAATGTGTGAAGGATAAAACTTGGACTAATGTGTGAAGGATAAAACTTGGACTAATGTGTGAAGGATAAAACTTGGACAAATGTGTGAAAGATAAAACTTGGACTAATGTGTGAAGGATAAAACTTGGACTAATGTGTGAAGGATAAAACTTGGACTTGATTTCATAGCAAACCCGGACACCCTCTCCCAACTAAACTCGGACCATATACAAAACAATAAACTAGGATCTTATTCCAATCATCAAAACTCGGACACTATGAATCATATGAAACTCGGATCTTATTCAGGGTTTTCATTGTCAAAACTCGGACACTATGAATCATATGAAACTCGGATCTTAAGAAATTTGCAAACCCTGACTACGAACTTCACAGTCGACCAAACCCAAATTGCAGTTTTTCTTTTCAGCACTGATGTGCGTAAGTGTGTATATGTTTTAGGTATATATTTTAAGCCCTTTTACACTTTTTAGCCAAGTTTTAAATTTATAAAACACGATATTTACTAACACTAAACACACATATGGGCAAGTGCACCCATCATGGACGTAGTATAGTGTTGGTAAGATACCGAGGTCGTCCAAGGACACAAGAGCTTTTAGTACAGGTTTATCCTCAACGTTTAATCAAATCAAAAAGTTAGAAAAAGGTTTTTGAAACTATGAAAAAAAACTATCTAAAATGCTGAAAAATAAAATAAAAATAGAAACAGATAGACAAGATGAATCACTTGGATCCGACTCGTGTGTAGTGTAACCTTTGATTATTTTCGAACTTTTACACTTATTTAAGAGATTATCTTAGTTATTGTAGTAGGCCCCTCTTTTGATGTCGACGTTACCCTCAACCCAGTAGTTTGAGTCAGCAAGGATACAATCCTAAAGGGTCGGATTATTGAAAGATAATTAATTAAGTTATTAATGCATAATGTGGTAGGCCCCTCTTTTGAAGGCAACGTTACCCTCAGCTAAATAGTCTGAGCCAGCAGGGATACAGTCCTAAGTAGCTGGGTTAAAGTTTTAATAGTAGTTTACTTATGAGGGGATCAAAGAGTTTGGACCCCCGCAATCCAATACCTTTGGGTATTGAAGGAGGTCCCACTAAATTTGACCCAGGTCCTTTGCAGGATCTATACACTGAACAATGGCAAGCCTCTTACCAAACCGTTCCCTTAACCCCCGACCAGTTAGCCAACATACCTCCATATAGACCGTGGAGATATGAATGGTGAAAATCTTTTATTTTATATAGATAGTAAAATAATGCCAAGACACCACGGACAAACGTTAAGGAAGAATCACCTTCAACATAAGAAACTAGTAATTAAAGTCATTAATACAAAACCAATTAAAAAGTGCAAAAGATTAAAAATAAAAAGTATTACACTAGACACTTGTCTTCACCAAGTGATGTATGAACTTAGGCAAACATGGCCTTTGATTGTCAAGAACTCTTACGATCAATCTTGGATCCCGAGACGACTCACACACTCTATGATGGACAATGGATGATGGTGGTGGATGATGGTGTTATGGTGGTGGTGGGTGGTGGGTGAAGTGTGAGAGAGGTGGTGTGCCAAGGGATGAGTTACAAGAGCTCCAAACACTCCTATTTATAGGTTGAACAGAAGCTCGGGCACGGCCCCGTGTCCGCTGGGCACGGCCCCGTGTCCATCTGACTCTCTCTCCTCATTAATTGTAATTCGCAATTACAATAAATGCGCCTGCAGGAACTTGACCACGCCCCCGTGTCCGCTGGGCACTGCCCCGTGGAGGGCAATAGAAGCTTCTATGAGTTTGTCTTTTCTACTGGCACTTGGGCACGGCCCCGTGCTCACTGAGCACGGGGCGTGTTCAGTCTTCTGTCTTCTTTGTTTTGCTTGGGAAGATGCTGTCGAGAGGTCGGGCATGCCACTTTTGTTCATTTTCTTGTATTTATGTTAGATTTTGCTGTCTTTTTGCTTCTTTTGTTATTTTGAGCTCATTTAATCCTGAAAATACAAAAGGAAGACAAAAGCATACTTTTTCCAACATTAGTACTATAAAGGGGTTAGTTTCATGCCACAATTGATGTAATTTATATGTTGCATTTTGTGCACATCAAATACCCCCACACTTGAATCTTTGATTGTCCTCAAGCAAAACTCTTTATAATGTGGCTTACACACCCAAATGGAATGGGTAGAAGAGAAGTTTTGGGCTTGTCATAGAGTGTCGGGATTTCCAAGATTCTTTATTTAGGTTTTATTTTTATTTATTTACGATCCTATTTGTCATGATTTATTAAAAACATTTCATAAGATAAATTACTTATTAGGGTACCTCACGGGGAATCACTCAACACTCGGCCGAAGGTGTATTTTTAGTGAATCACTCGAGAGCGGCATGGAACTTACTCCTACAATAAGCTTGCCAAGCAATCAATCCTCCTCCTTTTTAACTATATACCTTTGTAAATATCAAGAGGACTTTTGGGGTGAAGGGTTAGGCTTGGGCTAAAGGTGGGTGGTTGGGTTAGTGGTTAGTAAAAAGGGCGAAAAAGCGTAACAAACGTCGGTTTTTGAAAGACTTTTTATTTTTCACTTTTTATTTTATTTTGATGAACCATTTATTTCAAACAAAATTATTTTTGATAAACTTGTTTGTTTATTTGGTTTCATCAATATATATATATATATATATATATATATATATATATATATATATATATATATATATATGGGAGAGTCATTAGAAAAACGAACGTTGTTACTAAAAGAAAGGGTTAAAAATAAAAAGGTTTTGGTGCGTAAAAAGGGTGATTGTTTTGGGTTAAGAAATGAAAAGGTTTAGGCTCAAAGGGGTTAACTAAGGGGATTTTGGGTAGATGGTAAAAAAATGAAAAATAATGGTGTAGAAAGAAAAAGAGTTAGTCCTAATGCCTCCATCATTTACTTACTCGGGTTTAAGTTAGTAAGGACCGGGAATGTATCGTCGTGGCAAGTTCTAGAGTCGTACGAACCAAGCGGCTATTCACACAAGAAACAAAAAATGAGCATTTAGTGTAAAGATATGTATTTGTATGCTCGATTAAAGGCTCAAAACTCACTTTTGTGGGAAACGGTTTTTATGTGATCAAGTATATATAATCAAATTTTAACTAAGTTTGTCATGCCTTTTCATAATTTTCTTATGTTGGTTCTTTTTATCACGACGCTATCGGTTGTAAACTTGTAAAAATATAACCTTATTAGAACTTGAATTCCCAACTTAAACTTAGACAAGTAAAAAAAATTAAAAAAATTTTTGAAAAAAATTTGGGGTGATTAGCGGTTCCAATAGAGTTTTGTGTAAGGCTTGTTATTACGACATGTAAGATTCAAGGTTTTAGCATCCCCCCCACACTTATATTACACATTGTCCTCAATGTGTCCCAAAAATAAGTTTTTAGGTTGATTGGATGTGTAAAATGGTGTTAAAAGCAAAATTTTATGTTACTGGCATCCTGGACACGACCCCGTGTTCAGGTGCCAGTGACAAAAATTAATGAAAAGAAACAGAAGCCTGGACACGGGGGCGTGTTCAGCGAACACGGCCCATGTCCAGTTACCTGAACTGGGCAATTTTCTGCAGAGTGTGCAGCACGGGGCCGTGTTGGGCGGACACGGCCCGTACTGAGCTTACTGTAATGAAGAAATTGTTGTCGGATGGCCTTGTTTTCGTGCATGGGGCGATGTTTCTCATTTCCCTTGTTATCCTTCACCATCACGCGTGTGATTTATTCATTACAACATCATCCAAACCTTAAAACCATCATTTCATTAAAAACCATCATAGAGAGAATTACATAGTCCTAGGAAATTAAAAATAAAGAAGAAATAAAAAGTTAAAAGTCCTAATTTAGATAGGTCTAGTGATACATAAAATCATCATAAGGAGTCCTATTTTCTCATTAAGAACCAAAATCCCGAAAATAGATTCTCGGTATGCTAGTAGGACTCTTAGCCGAGGGTTTAAAGCCATTCTTCTATTTCTCTTGGGAGGAAGAAGGTGGCCTCGTTCTCCTCAACATCTTGCTAAGGAGGTGAAACACCAACCGGGACTCCTTGCAATATGTCTCGAGGGGGCCCCGGGTGCATGGCATACCACTCGGTTGGTATGATGACTTTAGGCACCACGTTCCATGCCCTTTGGGTTATTATAGGCACAAAAGGAGGAGATGCGAGAATGTTCAACCACTGGTGCAAGAGGTTGACCTCCCAGAGACACCCTTCCAGTCCCACCGTTAGATGGTTGATACGGTCGACCAATGCTTCTTCCACCCCTGTCATTTCATCAATAGCCTCTCTTAGGGCGTAAACATAGTTTACAAGAGAGTCTTCCGCCGTTGATGACCTCCTCCCCTGTCAGTTGCTCCTTGAGTGCGATGTTCTGCTTGTTCTGCTCGCCATTCTGGGAAAACAGACCGAAAAGAGCTCAATTTTTGCAAAACAGTCCCTCGGACACGGCCCCGTGTTCAATGAACACGGCCCCGTGTCTAGGCGTCTGTAAGTTTTTAAACCTAGGAATCTTGGAGTTTTAAATTATTTTTCTGGTTCATAGGTTAATTTTAAGCACAAATAATTTAAAACAAAGTTTGCATAACTTATTTTAGACAAGATTCTTTGAATAAGAACTTTACAAACACTACAATAAAGGTTGGAAACATGAAGCTTCCAAACTTTAATGGAGGTGTTGATTGAAAATTGAGGATGAAGGCAATGGACAAAAGTGGAAAAGACAAGATGGCTCTTGAGAACCTCCTTTTAGAACATACCTAGGATAGTATGAGTGAAGATCTCAGGAATCTCTTGTTGATGCACGGAATGTCTGTTGACTGCGTCTATAAGAAGTCTAAAGTCAAGATTGGTCTATAGGGGGTCAAAGTGTAAATATTGTGTAAGATAGACTTAGGATCGCTTATGTGTCAATGATACATTGTGGACCGCTTTTGTGTCATTGTGGACCGCTTATTAGGCAGTAGCCTGGATCGCTTATAGGACAAGTATCCTGGATCGCTTATATGGCATGTCATATAAGCGACCCAAGATCTCTATAAATAGGCTGGAGCGGTTCATATGTTGTAACGATGTATGTGTGTGCTACGGTGCTGAAACTCTGCTGAAATTTTATCAGAAAGCAATATAAACACAAGGAATTGAAAGGATTAGCTGTTGTTACTTTACTTACATTGATTCCGCCTTCGTATGTAAAGATGAACTACTTCGACTGACTTTTCGGGTCATAGAACGGTCCAACAAGTGGTATCAGAGCTCAGGACGAGGAGTTCATACTACGACAGCATAGATCTGCAGAAATTTCTCTTTTCTACTCACTTTCTCTCATACTTTTTTGGTTTTCAGTGGTTCCAACGGTTGAAATTGTCTGAAATTCGAGTATAACGTGTAAAATACACTTTTAACAAACCCTAGAAAGAATCAGGTGAAAATACGGATTAAAAATGGTAAAAACAAGATAAAAACTTTGGTCCGCTTTTTCGAACATCGAGGACCGCTTGAAATTCAATCTTGAACCGCTCGAAATAACCATTCAGGATCGCTTATTTGAAAATAATTGTGTCTGAATCGCTCGAAATTACAACATTGTTGAACCGCTCGAACGGACGTATCTTAGACCGCTCGAACGGACAGTATTTGAACCGCTCGAACGATCATTCTCTGGATCGCTCAAACGAACATACTCTCGGTCGCTTATTTGACATATTGTGGATCGTTCGAGAGGACTTAGTCATTACTGTCTGGTCCGCGTATACAAACATATATTGGACCGCTTTTCTGTCAGACTGTTTAGACAGGATCGCTGTTGTGATTCTGTTGTTTTTCAAAATCAAAAATTTTTCTAAGTGTTGTCTGATTTTGCAGGTACGTTCACAATGGATGATATGTTCTTGAATCCATTTAGCGACATGTACGCATTCACAGGAAGTTCAGGAAACAACGATTCGACATCGAACAATACGAACGAAAATCAACCAAAAGAGAAAAAGAAAGAAGCTTGGGAGTCCGAAAGTGCATTTGGAACATTTAACAAACCTCCTAAGTTGATGGCTATAGAAGATTACAGCAGGTGGGCAACAAAGTTTGAAGATTGGTTGATGGCATTCGCCTTTCCCAGTTGGAAGAGTATGAAAACTGGTTATGCTAATGGAAAGAAGAATGGCGAAGCATTGAGATCAGCTGAAGAAATTGATAATTTTGTGGCTGAACAAAAGTGTGTTACTTTGCTGTTTCAATCGGTTTGGGAGGATATTATCTCTCTAATAGATTATACAAATGCTAAAGATTTATGGGATAAACTCAAGAAAAAGTGTATAGGGAGTACTGAGATTATAAAAAATAAGAAGAAACTGCTTAAAAAAGAGTTTGACATGTTTAGTTGTCTTTAGAATGAATCGGTGTGCAAAATGATTAAACGGTTCGGTCATCTGAAGCTGGAACTGGCACGACATGATATTGAGTATTCTCCGGAAGAACTTGTGGATAAACTGTTTGATTCATTACCAGACGAGATGGATTGGAGATATTATGCGTTGATGTTGAAGAACACTATTGCTCCTGAAGATTTGAAACCAGATGTGGTGATTGAAAGACTTGAAAGCCATGAGCTAGAGTTGAAGAAAACATACAAAGTTAATCACTCATCCTATCAGCAGAATATGGATCTGTATTATCCAAAAAGCTTGATCCCGAAAGCTACTTCTCCGAAAACGGCATTTTCTGCTGAGAATGTTTCTTCAACAAACAAAGAAAGTCAAAGCAGTTCAAGCAGCGGAAGCCACAGTGGTTATCACAGTGGATCTACGTCTTCTGCAAATCGTTCTGATGCGAAGTTTTCTTGTAACATCGCGATAGATCTAAAGAACACACAGAATTTTGATGAAGAGTCGGCCAAGCAACAAATGGTTTTTCTGGCATCTGTGCTAGAGTCCTATGAAGGATTGGTGGCTGGAAAGATCGGGAATACAAATCTGACAAAAGAAGACTACGATCAGATAGACCCCGAAGAAATGGAGCTTATTGACATTCGTTGGGCAATGGCAAGTGCTGTTCGACGTGCTCAGCGTTTTATGGAAATTACCGGGAGGAAATCAATTGGTGGTCCGTCGACAAAGCTTGGGTTCGATAAGTCAAAAGTGACGTGTTTTAAATGCAAACGAAAGGGTCATTTCAAGCGAGAATGTCGGAATGCATACATTGATGAATCTGAAAATCCATTTCGTGACGATTATTACCAGAAGGCAATCTACCATCAGAATAAATCGGAGCCGCCCAGACTAAAGCAGTCTGATGATAACAGAGATAAATCAAGGGCTTTGGCAGTGATCTATGATGACGAAGGGTACGATTGGAGTAAAGAAGTGTTACCGGAAGAAGATGCGGTTGGTTACGCATTCATGGCAAATAATGATGAACCGATTCCATGGAAGGATGATCGTACAGAGGAACAGAAGTACCAATACAGGAAGATGACTGCTGAAACAAAGATTATCAGACTTTCTGGTGTATACTTGGAAGCAAGAAGAGCAAATCGTTGGGATTCGGACAGAGAGTGCTATCTTGATCGGTATGGCAATGTGGCGATTGATGACAAAACGCTAGATATTGAAGCCATCATTCAGGAGTACAAAGAAGAGGATGAATACTGGCAGCATAAGTGGTGGGGAACACCAACTTCGAAGATGATTGAGGAGAAGAAAGAAAAAGAGAGAAAGGAAAAAGAAGAGAGAGAGAAGAAAGAAAACGCAGAGACTGAGAGATCGAAGATGGTTGATATGGGGTTGATCGATGTGACTCGGAAGTTGACAACTGAGAATTTAGAGAAAATGGCTGACAAAGTGCTAGCTGCGAAAGCACTTGAGGTAGATTCTAATTCTGTCTCTGAGTCAAAAGGGAAGGTCAGTCAAAGTGAGTCAACATCCAGGTCAGGTAATAAAGTCGATGGAAATGTTGACTGCAAAAATTGCACCAAACAATGCAATTTTTGTAGTACTGTCACGTATTTGAATGATGAGAAATTTAAGAATCTGAAATCAAAAGTTAAAACTTTTGAAGATCAGATTCTCGATCGTGACACAGAGTTAAAAGTTTCAACTGAACGGTTTAATGAATTAACAACTAAATTTGACAAAATTACAACTGATAATGAAAAGTTAATTCTGGAAAACCGTCAGATCTCTGAAAAATTTGAGAAACGTAAAAGTGTTGTGAAAGACAGTGATGATCGAAACGGCAAAACATTCAAAGAAAACGAACATCTAAGAGCTGTGTTGCAATTCAAAGAAAAATCAATTAATGAACAACTGGATGAGATTGCAAAATTAAAACTTAAGGTTAAAGAAATTGAGATTGAAAATGAAAGAATTCAGTTGAAATTAAATAGCTATAGCTCAGCTAGCTTTGTTTTGCAGCACATCGTTCCCAAACCTATAGGAAAAAACAAAGCTGGTGAGGATGTGTTTTCTGATGGAATGGGTGTAGGGTTTCACAAAGTTCCACCGCCAATTTTAGACAACTACACGAAAAAGCAGTCTAGTTAGGTGGAAATTGAGGAAGAAAGTGATGTTACACTTCCTGAGAACATTGATGTCACGTTCACGTCTTCCAATGAAGAGGGTGTCCAAAATGATGTGGTGAAAAGTGTGATAGACAAAGTGCTTAAGCCGGATTGTGACACTTCTGAGGAGGATGGGTGTTTTCTAGATAAATACATTCCGAAGCAAAAGTCCAAAAACAACTTATATGATGAATCTGATCTTGTCATGTACAAAATGTCGGGATCGGATAAGTTGTTTTCGGATTCTGAGTTTCCTTTAGAGAATGTTAATCTGAACAAATTGACAAATGTTTTCAAACTGGTCGAAGTTGAGTTGTCAGCAGTGAACAATCTGAGTCGAAAGAAAGAGAGGGTTTACAACAAGAAAACTGTTTATCCACCACGTTTTTACAATAACAACAGAAACAATTGGTCGGGTGGTTATCAGGGGGGTAAACCATTTCATAAAAGAAATGTTGCAAACAAGAGGTTTGTCGAAAAGAAAAAGTTTGTGAATAGTTCAAGTTCACTTGCTGATGAAGAAAAAGAAATTTTTACAAAATCAAACAAAGAATTTTTTGAGAAGAGAGCTTCACAGGCTCAGTCTGAAGGCACGAGTAAGGTAGCTGATACTCGTACGTGTTTTAGATGTGAACAGGTTGGTCATATTGCACGAAAGTGTACATATGTGAAGCCTAAGACTGAAGCTGTGAAGGTTCAACAAAAGAAAGTTGATGTGAAGGGTAAAACACCGATGTATGTTGAAAAGAAAGTTGTTGGGAAGAAAAATGTTCAAATTGACAACTTGAAAGTAAAAACTGAACCCGTAAAGAAGTTGGTAAATCAAAATGATACATTTTATAAGAGGGTTGCAGTAGTTCAACAGGTGTGGAAACCTAAAATTGAACCTAAAGTTGAGAAGAAAGTTTCAACTTCTGAGGTGAAAAAGGCTGAAGAATCAATTACGGTTGATTATGATGCACAATTTCCACCTCTTAAGTCTAAGAATTTCAAAATTCAAATTGCCAAAGTCACAGTTACACCTAAGGCTGATAAGGCCTGGGTGGACACCATGTTTGACTAAACAATTTGAATTGCCGGAGCTTCCTGGATTGCGAAGCATGAATCGGCATCTTTCTTGAAGTTGTTTAAATGATGATCTGTTATGTACAGGATCTTCCAAAACTTGTATCCAGGTGGATAATGGATAGTGGAGCGTCAAGGCATATGACAGGGAAGACCGCATTGCTGTATGATGTGAATGACATTAATGGTGGTTATGTGGGTTTTGCGGGTAATCAAGGAGGAAGGATCATAGGTGAAGGAACATTATCTAATGGCATTATCACGTTTGAGAGAGTTAACTACATCGCTGAGCTGGAGAACAACCTGCTGAGTATCTCCCAGATTTGTGACAGAATGTATACTACTCATTTCACCGACAAAGAATGTTTGATCTTGAAACCGGGATTTGTGATACCTGAAGAGTGGATCATCATGAGGGCACCAAGAGTCAACGATCTGTATGTGTTGGACATGAGCGTTGCTACTACAACCACGGGTCAGGCTCATTGTTTTGTGTCCAGAGCAACGGAAAAAGAGTCAAGGTTATGGCACAGAAAGATGGGGCATATTCACCTAAGGAAAATGAATCACTTAGTGCATAACGACTTGGTTACTGGAGTGAATATTAAAAGTTTTCATCTGGAAGGGGAGTGCATAAGTTGTATCAGAGGCAAACAGAAGAAAAAGTCACATCCTTCAAAACAAGTCAATTCAGTTTCAAGACCTTTGGAAAGACTTCATATGGATTTATTTGGTCCAGTGAACGTCAAAAGTATAACAGGAGATTCATATTGTCTGGTCGTGACTGATGACTACTCCAGATTTTCGTGGGTCATGTTTTTGAAAACGAAAGACGAAACCTTTGATAGTTTGATAGTATTGTTTAAGAAAATTAAGAATCTGTACCAGAGACCGATTTGTAGAATTCGAAGTGATAATGGTACTGAGTTCAAAAACAGTAAGATGGAGGAATACTGTGATGAAAGAGGTATACTGCATGAGTTTAGTGCTCCGTACACTCCTCAGCAAAATGGAGTTGCAGAACGCAAGAACCGGACGCTAATCGAGACAGCCAGAACGATGCTTGCAGATTCCAAGTTACCTATTAATTTCTGGGCTGAAGCTGTTTCTGCTGCATGCTATACTCTCAATAGAGTTCTTACTGTGAAGAAGTTCAACAAGACGTGTTTTGAGCTAATCAATAAACGCAAGCCGAATTTGAAGTATCTAGAACCGTTTGGGTCACCCTGTACGGTAATAGAGCCGAATGGCAAGCTTGGTCCAAAGAACTTTGAAGGAATATTTGTTGGATATTCAGGTCCTACACGGCGTGTCTTTGTTCCAAGTGAAAAGCGTATTATTGAAGCAACAAATGTTGAATGTCAGGGTTATACTATGCCGCCTCAGAATCCTGGTGATTCATGGCGTTTTCATTATGACAAACTTTGGGAATCGTTTGACATGAGAGAAGAATCAGAGGAAGAGGAAGATTTCTTTAATGAGCTGGATATTTTACGAGAGTATGAATCGTCGCTCAGGTTTCCAGCAGAGTATTCTAGCAGACCTCGGGAGACTTCAAATGATAATGAAGCAGGTCCTAGTAACACTGGTGAACATGATGATGAAGTTGCTCCTGGTAATCAGTCGGAGGTAAATGATGATCAAGAAGCTGAAAACATGCCAGTTTTTGACCATGGTGATTCAGATCTTGAGGGGGAGTAGATCCAGTTGTCAAGTCAAACAAACCAAGTTGGTGAACAAGATGCAGAGCAGAATGTTACTAATCTGGAAGGAAATGTAGATGTTCCAAGCGAAGGGATGCCGCGAACTCTTTCTTATCATCCAGAGGAGTTGATAATAGGAGAATTGCAATCGGGCGTTCGCACGAGACGTCAAATTGACCAGGGCTTAACATGTTTTTATTCTACAGTAGCACCTTTACAAACTGAATTTTCATTAAGTTGTTTTATCTCGCAGGTCGAACCGCGAACTTACAAAGAGGCGCTTACTGAAGACTCTTGGGTCATAGCGATGCAAGAAGAATTAAGTCAGTTTGAGAAGTTAGGTGTGTGGAAGTTGGTAGATTTACCGGATGGTCAAAGAAAAATCAATACAAAATGGGTTTTCAAATGTAAGAGGGACGACAGAGGAGTGGTTGTAAGGAACAAAGCTCGACTCGTTGTTCAGGGCTTTAGTCAACAGGAGGGGATTGATTTTACCGAAGTCTATGCTCCTGTCGCACGACTAGAGGCTATCAGAATTTTCCTAGCATTTGCGTCTTGGAAGAATTTCAAAGTATTTCAGTTAGATGTTAAATTAACGTGTCTTTATGGGAAGGTCAAAGAGGAGGTTTATGTTGGTCAGCCGCCGGGCTTTACTGACCCAATCCACAAGAACAAAGTTTATCTGCTGGACAAAGCGTTGTATGGTCTACATCAGGCGTCGAGAGCCTGGTACGAGACTTTGTCTCAACACCTACTCACTAACCAGTTCATACGTGGAAAAGTGGATGCCACTCTCTTCACTAAAGTCGTTGATGGTCATCTTCTGATAGTACAGATTTATGTAGACGATATAATTTTTGGGTCAACGAATGAGAAATTATGCAAAGATTTCGAACAGGTGATGAAGCAGAAATTTGAAATGTCTTCAATGGGGGAGATAAAATTCTTTCTGGGATTACAAGTTGAACAACTTCCTGAAGGGATTTTCATTCATCAAACGAAGTACGTACATGATATTCTGGAGAAATTTGGAATGTCAAGTTCTACTCCAGCTGCTACCCCACTTGCGACTAATCATGGAATTCACCCAGATCTCACCGGAGACAAGGTTGATGAGACACTTTATCGATCCATGATAGGTTCTTTGATGTACCTAACTGCTTCAAGTCCTGACATCATGTACCCAACGTGCCTCGCAGCAAGATTTCAGTCTAACCCGAGAGAATCGCACATGATTATTGTGAAGAGGATTTTACGTTACTTGAAAGGCACACCCACATTGGGGTTGTGGTATCCTCGCAAAGGCGATTTTACACTAGAAGGGTTTTCCGATTCAGATTTCGGATGCTGCAAAATTAACGCGAAATCAACAACTGCAGGATGCCAGTTCTTTGGTCCGAGATTGGTTACTTGGCAGTGTAAGAAACAAACATCTGTGGCGCTATCTACATGTGAAGCAGAGTATGTTTCTGCTAGCAGTTGCTGCTCTCAGATCCTGTGGATACAGCAACAGATGCGCGACTATGGTTTGCAGTTTCTAAACACACCTCTGTTTGTTGATAATGAGGCCGCAATTAATATAACTAAAAATCTAGTACATCACGCTAAAACTAAACATATCGAGATTCGTCATCACTTTATTCGCGATTGCTTCGAGAAAAAGTTGATACGAATTGAGAAAATCCACACTGACGAACAAAAAGCTGATTTGCATACCAAAGCTTTTGATAAAAATAGGTTTCAATATTTGTTAAAACTTAATGGTATGAAATTGCTTTCGGTGTCGGATGGAGTTGTGAGCGTTGATGAGAGTACTGTTGCGGATGAAGATGAGAAATAATCTGCGATGGTTTGTCGATTTTTTACGTGTTTTGGTATTTAGGGGGAGATAGATAGTTGTACATATTTTATTTTCAGATAAATACAAAAACAGTAAAAAAAATGCTAAAATACAAAAACATGATAAAATTGAAAAAGAGCTTGTGTATATAGGGAAAATGATAGTACATCAGCTAGACAATTACAGTATGCTAAAGATTTGGAAAGAAAAAATGAGTTAAACAGTCTCACTAATGATGTGTCGATAGGTTTTTGTACATTTAGTAGATTTATTCGGGATATAAACCTAAAAATTCAAACTTGTGAAATTTGTGGGGAACACTACTTGGATATATAGGTAACCCCTGAAATCTCGTTTGAAAGGTCTCGTATTTTGATATACTAGGTGGTTATACTCTATGATGTCTGGGGTATTATTCCGGGACTTCTGCTGAATGGTAGTTCTGACCTAGTCCCTGGCTAATACTTTCACCAAAATGCTTGAAATATAGCATAAAGCCCTCAGCTGATTAGACAATAAAATTGATAATCAGTTGTTGTAGCTGAAAAGATTCTCTAAAGGGAACACACTGCAAAGTCGAAGCTGATATCTCTCTGCTGAACGGAAGTTCTGACCTGAGATCCCTCAGTTCTCGCATACCCTAATTTATGTACAGACATCATTGTAGTATTTTTGCCTGTAAGACTGAATATTGGGATTCTGGATACGGGAGTATATTCAAGAGGTGGGACACATGGATTGATCTAAGTTCTTAAAACACTTAAATAGTATCCTGAATAGATTGAAGTTTGTATGAAAATTTAAGATGGATCAGTATATTGACAATCGAGGTGAATTGTTTAAATCTGAGTATGTAATGTAGCTTAACGGTACTTGTAATCTGTCTGAAAAGCTGATATGATTCCCTGACACGCTCGCCAAAAACAAACCTGTAAATAGTTTATTTTCTGCAATTTAAGTTTTCTGTTATTTCATTTCTTAGTTTAGATCATCTTAAAATCCAAAAAGATTTTATTTCTGCTTTATTTTAGACAAACCAGAGTGGAAAGTTGATTGTCGGATTCTGGAAAGATGAAGTAGATGCAGGAGATTCTGAGCTGAAGAATGAGGGAGCTTACATTGATGGAAATGTGTTTGTTTTCAAAGTCACAAACAAGTTCATTAAGTTGATACTTGGTATTTTCAGAAAGAAAATTGGAAAATAGTTTTACTAAATCAGTTTGATTCATCAAAGATCAACCAGGGTCATTAATTTGAATTTGGTAGATTAATCAAGTATTCAGGGTCATTAACTTGAACTTGAAAACTTGAGTGGATTTCTATAACTGATTGAATTTGTGTTTATTGTTTGAAAAGATAGATTGTAATGTTATTGGTTGAGTAACAGGTTTGGACAATATTTCCCAACGGAGGCAAATTGCAAAAGCTTGAACCAGATATCTCAAGATTCTAGCATAATGAGAGGGGGAGTCAGTGAGAGGGGGAGTCTGGGTCAACAGTTAATGGGAAGTATGGAGTCGGTTCTAGAACCTGTGAAGAATGCTGGTGAAGATAGACAGAGTTGGTGAAAAGACAAAGACTGAAGACTACGGATCTGAAGATGCTAAAAGACTACGTCAACATCCAAGGGGGAGTCTGTTGATGCACGGAATGTCTGTTGACTGCGTCTATAAGAAGTCTAAAGTCAAGATTGGTCTATAGGGGGTCAAAGTGTAAATATTGTGTAAGATAGACTTAGGATCGCTTATGTGTCAATGATACATTGTGGACCGCTTTTGTGTCATTGTGGACCGCTTATTAGGCAGTAGCCTGGATCGCTTATAGGACAAGTATCCTGGATCGCTTATATGGCATGTCATATAAGCGACCCAAGATCTCTATAAATAGGCTGGAGCGGTTCATATGTTGTAACGATGTATGTGTGTGCTACGGTGCTGAAACTCTGCTGAAATTTTATCAGAAAGCAATATAAACACAAGGAATTGAAAGGATTAGCTGATGTTACTTTACTTACATTGATTCCGCCTTCGTATGTAAAGATGAACTACTTCGACTGACTTTTCGGGTCATAGAACGGTCCAACATCTCTGTCTTTTGAAGTGGTCCAAATGAGCAGGAATCATGCTGCATTTATAGAAAACGATAGCACGCTGGACACGGCCCCGTATCGGCTGGACACGGCCCCGTGTGCAGACAGAATCCTGACACATTTTGTCCGTATTTTGATAAAATCAGAAGAGAATCTTTGGGTGGACACGGGGGCGTGTTGACCTGGGCACGGCCCCGTGTCTGGAAGCTGTCTTATATAGTTTGCTTATTTTCAAGGAACTTATCTGGATCGGGTGGTTCCTTAATGGATGGAACAACCCCAAAGTGCCTAAGATACCTTAATTGATCTAGATTAAGACGAGAACGCAAGAGGTTGTCGCTGAGGGTGATTCCTATGCTAAATGTAGGTCGAAAAGTCCAACCCTTTTCCAGGCTCTTGTTAAAGAAGGTGTATGCCGAATGGCTCGGGTCTATGTATGCATCGAACGAAGTCGATGGGGAGTCCTTCACGGCACAATCAGCACAGGGATGACTATCGTCCAAGTCTTCGCTAGAGTTGAAGGTATTATCGAGAGCATCGAGGTTGTTTGAATGCGATCCCAACACTTCTTCTTGGTCATTGTCTTGAGATGAATTAAGGAAATCCATCTTAAGTTCTTCTAACCAATTAAGAATCAGATCTTCTAATTGAAATAGTTCATCAAGAAGCATTTCTCCTAAAATATCTGGTTGGGCGCCTTCGAGGGAGAGATAAGGATTATTTTTACTTTCGCCCCTCTTAAGGCTACAGGCAAACAATGGGTCTATATAGTGGGGCTTATAATTTAGAAAATAACATTCTAATTCTTTATGACCGCCTCCACACAATTGACACCACGTACCATAAGAGTGCCGAAAGTAAAAAAAAAAAAAAATCATTATCACTCATTTTTGTGTCAGAAATTACCAACCGTCGGGATCTTACGGTTCTGTTTTCAGTAACTGAATCTTGGGCACGGGGGCGTGTTGAGTGGGCACGGCCCCGTGTTTAGCTTACTGTCTGACTTAAAACAGGATTGCCAGTTCCAATGATTTGGCAAGGGGCGTGTTCAGCGGGCGCGGCCCATGCTGAGTTCTGCAGAAGCTGAAAAACTAAGAAAATCCTAAAAAAATAAAATGGAAATAAAAAAATTATTAGGCTGTTGATTCCTAACTTTCTTAAAATCCTTGTGTCCCCGGCAACGGCGCCAAAAACTTCATGTGCGATAGTGTGTATATGTTTTAGGTATATAATTTAAGCCCTTTTACACTTTTTAGCCAAGTTTTAAATTTATAAAACACGATATTTACTAACACTAAACACACATATGGGCAAGTGCACCCATCGTGGACGTAGTATAGTGTTTGTAAGATACCGAGGTCGTCCAAGGACACAAGAGCTTTTAGTACTGGTTTATCCTCAAGGTCTAATCAAATCAAAAAGTTAGAAAAAGGTTCTTTAAACTATGAAAATAAAACTATCTAAAATGCTGAAAAATAAAATAAAAATAAAAACAGATAGACAAGAGGAATCACTTGGATCCAACTCGTGTGTAGTCCTGTAATTTTTTTTGCACTTTTGCACTTATTTAAGAGATTATCTTAGTTATTGTAGTAGGCCCCTCTTTTGAAGGCGACGTTACCCTCAACCCAGTAGTTTGAGTCAGCAAGGATACAATCCTAAAGGGTCGTATTATTGAAAGATAATTAATTAAGTTATTAATGCATAATGTGGTAGGCCCCTCTTTTGAAGGCGACGTTACCCTCAGCTAAGTAGTCTGAGTCAGCAGGGATACAGTCCTAAGTAGCTGGGTTAAAGTTTTAATAGTAGTTTAACTTATGAGGGGATCAAAGAGTTTGGACCCCCGCCATCCAATACCTTTGGGTATTGAAGGAGGTCCTACTAAATTTGACCCAGGTCCTTTGCAGGATCTATACACTGAACAATGGCAAGACTCTTACCAAACCATTCCCTTAACCCCCGACCAGGTAGCCAACATACCTCCATATAGACCGTGGAGATATGAATGGTGAAAATCTTTTATTTTATATAGACAGTAAAATAATGCCAAGACACCACTGACAAACGATAAGGAAGAATCACCTTCAACATAAGAAACTAGTAATTAAAGTCATTAATACAAAACCAATTAAAAAGTGCAAAAGATTAAAAATAAAAAGTATTACACTAGACACTTGTCTTCACCAAGTGATGTAAGAGACTTAGGCAAACATGGCCTTTGATTGTCTAGAACTCTTGCGATTAATCTTGGATCCCAAGATGACTCACACACTTTATGATGGACAATGGATGATGGTGGTGGATGATGGTGTTATGGTGGTGGTGGGTGGTGGGTGAAGTGTGAGAGAGGTGGTGTGCCAAGGGATGAGTTGCAAGAGCTCCAAACACTCCTATTTATAGGCTGAACATAATTTAACAGTTTGTGCATTCACACATAAGGCAATCACACATTCAACAGACAAAATCAATTAATTACAGAGATTGTTTGGATGTCTAGGGTTTGCATAAATCGAAGGAACAGAAACAACAACGTATAACACAAACATTACCTTGGGTTGATTCTACGGTTTGTTCTTTTAAGGATTGAAAGATCAGAGAGTAGAGTGAATGATTGTGTGGGTTTTGTGTTTTATTATACTTCCCTAAAATCCATAATACACCCCTAACTATGCAATTTTTACATAAACCATATAATAACTTGCAATTTACAAATAAAGCTTATAATTCACGTATTTGTCATGCATCACATAAGTTATCATGTATGTGTTCTGGTAATTTCCCGAATTACCAACGTAGACTCATTTAACTAACCCTAGTTAAATGCAGTGATATGAGTGTATGATTAAATTAACTATGGTTAGGTTAAAGTAGTAAACTGAAGTTGCGGGTTGTCACAGAAATCCTCGTGGAAGGCACACCACTTGAATTTATCCTTCCGAGCAGCTTTTTGTTGGTTTTTCCGGGGCCATCTTGCTTTGTCTCCTAAACCCCGCATAGCATACATCAATTCAAGTATATTAACAGAAAAACAATATTCATGTCACACCCTGGCTTTTGCGGAAGCGTGGGTTTATTTGGTGTGACTTCTTCATGCCATAGCAACAATCATAACAATGCTATATGAAAATAAAACACAAGATGTTCATCCATTCATTAAGTTTAATACCAAAACATATTTGTCTTGAAACAACTACCCAAATCTGGTTACATTCTTGACTTGCTTAAAATAAAATGAGTTCACAAAGGACTCAACCAAAGACCTTAAATAAAACGGGGTTTGGAGACATGTGACCCGCCCAGGCAAGGGTTACACCTCCCAAACCCTACACCCCTGAATGACATCTTTATTTAATACGCAGCCTAACGTGCATCACCTGCCAGATCCGTTCAATTCCCTGAAATACATGTAGTTTGAAAAATCAACAAAAGTTGAGTGAGTTCATGTGTATTGTGAGTATGTATAAACCTTTGTAAATGGTGTATGTATGAAAATCCCTGGTATGTAGCAATAAGGAAAAAGAGATCACCAA
Organism: Helianthus annuus; assembly: GCF_002127325.2. Classification (NCBI taxonomy): domain Eukaryota; kingdom Viridiplantae; phylum Streptophyta; class Magnoliopsida; order Asterales; family Asteraceae; genus Helianthus; species Helianthus annuus. Next base: position 109,342,590 of record NC_035443.2, read on the forward strand.
TGGGTTACAAAGCCACTGGTATGTGTGAAATGGTGCAGGAAGTACTCAAACCTAGCAAATTTGTACCGGGCTTCCGGCTGGAAGACATAGTCACCACTATGGGCCTCCCCGGCCTCACGGGTGTGGGCTCGCTACACCCAAATAGATCTATCACTCATGTCCCTCGGTCCTACAACGAGGATTAATGGCCTTAAGTGTTGTACCCACCACTCACATGATCTAAGTAGTAAACCCATCTTAAGCTAACCATACCATGTATAAAAATGTCTGTATACTTGTAACATATATTTCACCCACGAAGTTGAAAAACTGAAAACAGTTAAAAAGAAAAGGGGGACATGAACTCACTGAAGTGCGTCTCCTGTATCGTACTCAAATCTCCGGTCTCGTCAGCAAATACGACCCCCTACAATGTACTAATGTCTATTAGACGAACGGGCCATGCCTTGCTTTTGTATTTTGGGTTTGAGTTACGTTACTTTGTTATTGTTCCAAGTTATAACTTCTTGCTAAAATTACAATAATTATTTTAACTTAAGTTTTATTTTTAGGATTTCGGAATAATAGTTAGGCAACTATTTCGTGTTCATACTTCTCAAGTATTTTATATGTGTATTTCCTTCCCAAGGATGGGGGTATTTATACATGTATTTTGGTGGTTCCAAAAATAATATATTTTTAAACTCCACTTAGAAAAATATATTTAACACATTTGTCGAAAATAATGTATTCCCAAGATATATATATATATATATATATTTCCCAAAAATAATATATTTTCATTCTTTGTGTCCAAATAATATTTTCCCAAAATATATTCGTGAAAGTATTTCCGGAATTATAAAACGTGATGGCATTTTGCTAAGTTACATTATTTTCCCCTAAATAATATAACTAGTTCACAAAATAACAAATAATCACACAAGCGTTTTACTATAAAAATATATATTCAAAATATATATTTATCCATTTTTATTTCAGAAAGTCAACCTCCGACACTTGTATTTTGTTACAAAAATTATGGCGAAGTTTATATTCGAAACACAAGTTATAAAATATACTTGTAACATTTTCTTGGAAAAATATTTTCCTAAGTCTTGAAATTTTTAGAAAATTTCGCCAGAGTTTCCCCTAAAAACGGAGGTGTCCATGCTTACTAGCATATCGTTTTCTTTTCAAAATCAATCAACAATCATCAACAATCAATCTTTACATTACCAAGAGCAAAAATATATGGGTTACACACTAATCATGAACTTGATACATTTCGAAAACGCGTAGTAACTTGGTAATGCTTTTATTGGACTTAGTTACCTTCCAAGGCGTATTTATTTCTTTAAAAATCATTCTTTTAAAATAATTTAGTGTTTACAACTTGTAAACAATTTTTACAAAAATAAAACTCTTGAACTCTTCTTGTAAATAAAAGATTTTCACACTTATTTCACTTCAAAAAATATGTAAGTGTATGTAAAAATCATAATCTTTTAGAGATCGTTTCTTGAACTTGGTTTGTTTACAAAAATCTTTTGTAAAACTTGGATCAACATGATCATCCATCAACTTGTTCACTTATATTTTAAGAAAATCATTTTTATTCAAGTTCATGATCAAACTAGAAGGTGGTTATTTTATGTATCACATAGCCACTTTCTATTCTTGTTAAATCATATTACTAAATATTATTTAACAATATTCATATGGTGATTAATCAAGAATCATCATAAAATTAACAATATGTTCACTACAACATCATACTATCAACATTTCATCTTCAAGTAACTTTCATGTAAAGCTTCATGTTTCTATTTTTGAGTTCTTGTTCTTTTAGTGTTTTAAACATACTAGTCTTACTACAACTTTTAACCATAAAAGCAAGATGATCAAGAGTTAAACAAGAGCTTACTACTAGCACAAGGCTAGGGAAGAATCTAGTGAAGAAGATGATGAAAAGTGATGTTGAAAAAGCAAGAAACAAGGTCCTTTGAAGCTCCACAAGTTGCAAGCTCCTTTAATCCTTCTTCTACACTTGAAGGAAGCTCAAAAATGGATGAATGGGGTGGTGGAATGGTGGTGATGGTGGCGGTTAGGTGTGAGTCGAGAGAGGGAGAGAGGAGTGAGGGTATGGTGGTGATGATGAGAAGTAATGTAGTAATCTTAGGGCCATGCTTTATATAGATATGTTCATATATTTTGATCATCCTTACAAGCAATAATCTAATAAACAAATGGATATAATCTAGCACAAGATATGAGAGCATGGTGTGGTTGATTTTTGTGGGTCCATATGGACCGAATTCTGTTGAGGGGGGGGGGGGGGTTAAGGGTATCATTTTGCAACTAAATGGTAAAGACTAGTTAGATTTCCAAGTATGCTCTTACATATGATATTTATTTGATATTTAGTGGGTGTTAGGGTGTTCGGGGATCATGATAAGCCAAGAAATAATGAAACAATGTGTTTGGCAAAAAATTGGTGTTCCAGGTAATGTTCGGTTATCCAGTTAGATACTGTTCCGTTAAAGCATTTAATTATTCCTTAAAGTGTCTTTTATATATATTGTTGCAACACAATTAATCCCCGGCACTTAGGAAAGTATACAGGACCATTATGCCATATTTTTACACTTTACTAGTGTGTTACAATGCTGAATTTATAAATAAATGCAGAATTCTGCATTTAAAGTGTGTTTTAGGCACTTCCCGGCACTATAACTATCACCTAGTGACGCAGTTATATGGTCCTCACTTCTCTACACTCCATACTAGTGTAGTACCTTATCCCTGGCTCATACTGGGCCTTAAAAACATTGTCTGTCTATTGCTGGCATTGTCAGCATGTTTCTGAATTATATGTTCAGTGTGCTAACTGTGCTTTGTGCATCAAGTATGTCACTAATGTTTGTGTGTCATAAATGGAGTGGCTGTATGCAATATGATGCATATGTATGTATTATGCATAATTCATAAGCAGTTCAAATCGTCAGTTGTAATCAAGCACAGTCATTAAGCACATAATTAAAATTAATTAATTGTACAGTACCTGTAATTGTGAGGGTTGTCACATTCTCCCCCCGTTAAGAAAATGTCGTCCCGAAATTTTAGGTTCTGCTTCTAGTTGCAGGGGTCTTGGGGAACAAATGTGGGTATTTTTCCTTCATTCGATCCTCACATTCCCAGGTGAATTCTGGCCCGTGCCGTGCATTCCATCGAACTTTGACGAGTTTGACACTACTCCGGCGTGTCTTGTTAACTTTCCAATCCGTAACCTCAACTGCTTCTTCGATAAAATGGAGTGTGTTGTCAACATGAATTTCATCGGTAGGAATGACAACTTTTTCTTGAGTTGGACTCTTTTTCAAATTTGATACATGGAATGTATCATGAACGCCATTAAGTTCAGCTGGTAATTCCAACTTGTATGCTACCAAACCAACCCTTTTCTGAATTTTGAATGGACCGATGTACCGCGGATTCAACTTTCCACGCTTTCCGAAGCGTGCCACACCCTTCCAGGGTGAAACCTTCAATAAAACCATGTCTCCCACCTCAAATTCCAGAGGTTTCCTTCTTAGGTCCACATAACTCTTTTGTCGATCACGAGCCGCTTTGATGCGCTCTCGAATCTGTGCAATCTTGTATGTCGTTTCCTGGACCAATTCCAGACCAACTAGTTGTCTATCACCTGCGTCAGCCCAACAAATCGGTGATCGACATTTGCGTCCATAGAGAGCTTCGAACGGTGCGGCTTGAATGCTTGCATGATAACTATTATTGTAAGAAAATTCAACCAGTGGTAGGTGAGTGTCCCAACTTCCACCTAAATCCGTTATGCAAGCTCGCAGCATGTCCTCTAAAGTTTAACTCGTCCATCGCTCTGTCCGTCTGTCTACGGGTGAAATGTTGTACTCAGATTTAACTGAGAACCAAATGCTTCTTGAAAGGATTGCCAAATCCTTGACACGAATCTTCCATCTCTATCAGAGATAATTGAGAGAGGCACTCCATGACGTGCAACAATCTCTCTCATGTATATCTCAGCAAGTTTGCTTGTGTTGTCTTTTTCCTTGTTAGCCAAAAAGTGTGTAGATTTCGTTAGACGGTCTACTATCACCCAAATCATATCATGGCCCTTGGGCGTCCTTGGCAATTTTGTTATGAAGTCCATGGAAATCTGTTCCCATTTCCATTGGGGTATTTCGGGTTGTTGTAAGAGACTTGAAGGCTTCTGGTACTCGGCTTTCACTTTGGCGCATGTTAAGCACTTACCCACGTATACCGCAACATCGCCTTTCATTCTTGGCCACTAATAGAAATCCTTAAGATCTTGGTACATCTTATCCGCTCCTGGATGAATCGAGTACCGTAACTTGTGAGCCTCATCAAAAATAACCTTTCTCAAACTACCAAACAAAGGTACCCAAATTCGTTTCATGAAGCACAGAGTTCCTTCCCCGTTTGGTACCAACTGTTTCTACATCCCACGGAGATACTCATTCTCGACATTCCTTTCTATAAGAGCTTCTCTTTGCACGGCGTGAATGCGCAATGAGAGGTCCGTTTGTATGATCATCTCCAAAGCCCTAACCCTTATGGGCTTGATCCTTTCCTTTCGACTCAGGGCATCGGCGACCACATTCGCCTTCCCTGGGTGATACTTGATTTCACAGTCGTAGTCGTTCAATAGTTCAACCCAGTGTCTTTATCTCATGTTAAGCTCTTTTTGATTGAAGATATGTTGTAGGCTCTTGTGATCCGTAAAGATCGTGCATCGCGTACCATATAAGTAATGTCGCCAGATCTTTAAAGCAAACACCACCGCACCTAACTCCAAGTCATGCGTGGTGTAATTTTCCTCGTGGACCTTTAGTTGGCGAGAAGCATATGCGTGGTGTAATTTTTCTCGCAACCTAATCCCTGACGCGAGGCGTCGCAATATACCACGAAGTCGTTCGTGCCTTCAGGTAGAGATAAGATCGGTGCGTCACAAAGTTTGTTCTTCAATAACTGAAATGCTTCTTCTTGTTTGTCTCCCCAATCAAACTTCTTATCTTTCTGCATAAGGGAGGTCAAGGGTTGAGCGATTTTTGAGAAATCCTCAATGAACCTTTGATAATAACCAGCCAAACCTAAGAACTGTCGAATCTCGGTTGGCGTCTTTGGAGTCTCCCATTTCTTAATCACCTCGATCTTTGCGGGATCCACATGAATTCCATCTCCATTAACCACATGACCAAGAAACTGGACTTCGCGTAACCAGAACTCGCATTTCGAGAACTTTGCGTACAACTTCTCCTTTTTAAGTAGCTCTAAAATGGCTCTTAAATGCTGCTGATGCTCTTCCTTCGTCTTTGAGTAGATCAAAATGTCATCAATAAACACAATCACAAACTTATCGAGGTACGGCTTGCAGACTCTGTTCATCAAATCCATGAATACAGCTGGCGCGTTTGTCAAACCAAACAGCATAACCACGAACTCATAATGTCCATATCGAGTCCTAAAGGCAGTCTTGGGAATACTTTCCTCTTGTATTCTCAATTGGTGATAACCAGATCGCAGATCGATCTTTGAGTAAAAACTTAAACCTTGCAATTGATCGAATAAGTCATCAATTCTCGGCAAAGGATATCTATTCCTGATAGTCAACTTGTTCAGCTCCCGGTAGTCGATACACATGCGAAAACCACCATCTTTCTTCTTGACAAACAAAACTGGAGCTCCCCAAGGTGAGAAGCTTGGTCTGATAAATCCTTACCTAACAACTCCTGAAGTTGCGTTGACAATTCTTGCATCTCCGAAGGCGCAAGTCGATAGGGTGCTTTTGCCACTGGTGCGGCGCCTGGAATAAAGTCAATGCGAAATTCGACTTGTCTTTGTGGCGGCAATCCGGGCAAGTCTTCTGGAAAGACTTCAGGATATTCCTTTACGACTGGAATGTCCTCTAGTTTCGGCTCAACGGCTTCTTTGTCCACGATGTGTGCCAAGAAAGCAACACATCCCTTCCGTAAACACTTCCTAGCTTTCAGACAGCTAATGATCCTCAAAGGCGTATCACGCTTCTCTCCGTGTACTATGATTGTTTCTCCATCCGCCATTGGGATGCGAATGGTCTTCTCGTGACAAACAATCTCGGCTCTGTTGCTGGACAACCGATCCATCCCTACCACCACGTCGAAGCTTCCCAACTCGACTGGTAGTAGATCTAGTGTAAATTCGTGTTCTCCCAGCTCTATCACGCATCCTCTGATAACTTCATTAGTTTCCACTTGCTTTCCATTAGCCAGTTCAATTGAGTACGGAATGTCTAACTTACTAGCAGTTAACCCAAGCATATTCTTAAATTCTAGCGATACAAAACTATAGTCGACACCAGTGTCAAATAGAACAGATGCAAAGCATTAATTTATAGGGAACGTACCAGTGACAACATTCAGGTCCTGGCATGCTTCCCTTGCTCAAATGTTGAATACCCTGCCTTGCGCTTGATTCAGTTTTGGGCATTCCCTTTTAAAATGCCCCATGTCTCCACAGTTGAAACAACCTGGTCCTCGACCATTCCCATTTCCATTTCCACCTTGCGCATTGCCTTGGTTGCGATTCCCACCTCCAGCTTGATTCCCAAAATTTCCCCGATTGCCATTTCCGTCGTTCCCTCCTTGTGGGCGGTTTCCATTTCCATTACCCCCATGGTTGTTGTTACCAAAACCCCTTTGGCCACCACGGCCAGCACCAGTACCAACCCAGTATGTATTCTTCGAATGACCATCCTTCCCACAAGCCTCACATCTCCTTAATCTGCACTGGCCGAGATGGTGGTACTGGCATGTATCACATTTGGGCAGAGCGCCCATATATCCTTTCCCTTTTTGTTCACCGCCAGCCTTTACTTCAGCTAGCGGTTTTGTATCCCTCTTCTTGCTGGCACTGCCGGTACTTTTCTTAAAGTTGGAGAATTTCCTCTTGTTCTCCCCTGAGGATTCGACGTGTGTCTCCTTCTTCTTTGGTTCAGAAACTGAAAACTTGTTCAACCGAATGGCTTCTTCGGTAAGTGCCACGCTGAGATCAATGCTTTAGTAATCATTGAAGGCTTGGACGTGGTTACCATGCTCATGATCTAGGGTGCCAATCCCCAGATGAAGCGCTCAATGCGTTTAAATTCGGGCGTGACCATGTACGACACCACATGGGAAAGATCATGGAACCTCTGAACATACTCAGCGATTTTTGGGCCTTCCATCTTTAGGTTCCAGAATTCCGTTTCTAGCTTTTGTATTTCTGCCCATGAACAATACTTCTTCCTCATGAGCTCTTTCAGCTCAGCCCATGGCAGTGCATACGACGCCGCTTCTCCCAATGTTTGCACTTGCAGATTCTACCATGATAGGGCACCATCAAGAAAAAGCCCTGAAATGTACGTAACTTGTTGCTCGGGAGCACACTTGCTCATCCTTAGAATAGAATTTGTCTTTTCTGCCCACCTAACGAACGCAACAGCACCTCTAGTGCCGTCGAAGTTTAGGGGCTTACAGTCAAGGAATTGTTTGTAGGTGCAGCCTGTACAGGCAATATTGTTAATAGTCATTATTAGTAGATGTGTAAGAAGTATCCAAATGTGACGTAATGTGTCTCAAGCGACTTAACATTACCATTGGGTGGGTTGTTATTGTTGTTGTTGTTGTTTGAAGTATTCCTGCTTGTTTCTGCTTGGGAGGCCGCATACTGTGCTATAGCTGCGGCAATTAGCCCCTGAAGTTCAGCCTCAGAAGTAGGTAGTTGTGCGTTTCGTCGTGGAGGCATCTTCTAAAAGATGATCATATTGGTCAGATCATAGTAAGTATAGTAATATGCATACGTAATAACATTCATCGATGAAATAACACATAACATCCCATGTTATAATATAAAACAAATAATTCAACAAAGCATGTAGTGAGAACGTTGCCATTGGGCTTTCATTAATCATGACCACAATATAGTTTTACATGTTTTACAGTACATCAAAATAAGATCATAGGGTTACATCACCCCCAAAATACAAGTCAATCTACACTAATCATATACAAAAGTGTGGTCTTCCAAAAGTCTTTGTCTGCTGGCCCAATTTCGACTATCTCACCAAAAACAATCTTCCTGCACCAAACCAAAATGTAGCTACGCTGATGGCGGAGGAGGAGGAGGAAGATAAGAGAAAAGCAGACGGCGCATTGGCACTCAAACCTCCTCAAGGGCATGAATAACGCGCAGCAAATAGGCAATCTGCTGCTCAGGTGTAAGGAAACGAACATCTGAATCAGGGGGTAACGGGAGGGGAGCGTGTGGTGCGGCAAAAGGAGTCTGACAGTGACATGGGGGAGGACGTGGAGTCCTCTCTAACTCCCTGACTCGATGACTCAGGGCATCCTGCTGCATCTGCAGGGATGTAATTATGTCCTCTGTAGTGTATCCAACATGGAATGGGTGATACGGGTCTGATAACGGCATAACATTGGGCGAAGACCACAGAAACGGCTCGCCCGAAGGTACAAAAGATGGTGTAGTGTGAGGGAACTAGGACATGAACGGAACACATGACGATACAGGTGGAACAAAAGCAGGCTGCTGCCTCGATGAACCCTCCCCAGGACGAGGTGGAGGAATATCCTGGAGGAATGTGATGGGAAGGTCGGAGCGATGGACATCAGAGATGTGTGGGTGGAAAAACGGAAAATCAATAGGTGCGGAAACAGGTACTACAGGAGGAGTGACTGGTAGCACGAGTGGGGGATAATCATCATCGTCGATCCACCCGTTGTGGGTATCGGCGTATCGAGGGTCGACATGCGTGGCAAATAGTGCATGGTCGACAGCAGGTGGTGCAAGAGCGGGTGCATCAGCAATAGGAACATCCACCACTGGTGGCGCAACAATGGGAATATCATCAATAGGTGGTGCAAGGGCTGGTGCATCCACAAGAACAAGGTCGTGTACCGGTACAGGATCAGGAGTAATAACAGGCTCTGGTGCCACGACAGGCTCAGGGTCTACAAAGTCCATATCAAAGTCGGCAGGTACATCAAGAAGCTGATCAATAGGAACCACTAGTGCCTCCAAGGGCTGGTCAACAGGAATAAACTCGATCTCGTGATCGGGATCAAAATCAGGAGGAAAAACTGGATCAAACTCGTCCTCGAACTCATTATCAAACTCAAACTCGTGAGGTGAACCAGGTACAGCTGACATCGCCACGTCTGAGTCAGCGCCATGAGAGTAGTGTTGCACGCCCCGATCGTGTAAGGAAGCGGATGCCACAGACTCAGACGGTCTGGACCAGGTGAATCAGAAGGAGCCTCCTCCACAAGAGCCTCAGCAATAGGAATGACGACATCATCAGCAATCGGGGCCCCACCCTCATGGTCGTCCTCTGGGGGACCCTCAACGAAAAGATCGATGTCGTCATCAGACACAACATCGAGTGGCAAGTCCTCCACGGGAAATGCGGCAAGTGGAACAGGAGCAGGGATCTCAGCAAGAGGTAGATCCCCAGCTAGAATGCCATCAGCGGGCTGAACCTCATCCCCGAAGTCGGGCAGAGCGAAAGGCTGAAAATCATCGTCATCCGTGCTCGTGGTATCCGACGTGTAAACCTCTCCCTCGGATGGTACCTCATCATCTGATACGATCGCCATGGGGTCCAATGTATCTGATACTCCAGTATCGGGAGAAGAAGCCATAGTGTCTGTAACACAACCACACATATGCACATATATCAACATATAATCAAGTAAACATGTAAGTCTCAATAATGCAAGCAAGTACTCATCCTAGTCTTCCCCAGACTATCCCACCCAGTCTCTTAGACTAACTCCCTGGTCTCTAAGACCAACCTCCCATTCTCTAAGACTAAATCCCTGGTCTCTAAGACCAACCTCCCAGTCTCAAAGACTAAACCTCCCCAATCTCTAAGATTGAACCCCTTAGTCTCTAAGACTGAACCTCCCCAGCCTCTAAGGCTGAACTCCCTCAATCTCTAAGACTGAACCTTCCCAGCCTCTAAGGCTGAACTCCCTCAGTCTCTATGACTGAAATATAAATTTTGAAATATGTAATTGTGCCCTTTTGTTTGTAAAAAGTTTCTGCCCCGGATCTGGACTTTTAGTGTATGTAATGTAAAAATGTTTTCGTCAGAGCCCTAGTGATCATAGTCTAGACTCGAGAAAGAATCCTAGCATATTGAGAGGGGGAGTCTGTGAAAGAGGGAGTCTGGATCAACAGTCAAATGGAGGTATAAAGATAGAGCTAGGAAGTGATCATGAACCTGTGAAGATAGAGTTTTTACGATGAAAAGACAGAGTTGGAAAAAAGACCAAGACTGAAGACTCGAAGCCGAAGACTTCGTCAACATCCAAGGGGGAGTCTGTTGGTGCTTAAAATGTATGTTGACTACGTTTGTATTGAGTCTTAGGTCAAGATAGGTTAGATTGGAGCTTGAAAGTCAAAATAGGGTTTAACTTGTTAATTTCGCTCATGTGTACATAGTTAGAAGTGATTTCGCTTATTAGGTCAGCTTGAGGTTTCACTCATTAGGTTAGTTGGTGATTTTGCTTATTTGGTCACATGGGATTTTGCTCATAGGTCATGTAGTTAGGAGCGAAATCAGCTGCTATATAAATACCCTATCATGTGATCTCATTTGTAACTTGGAGCGAAATCTTGTCATATGCTAGGTGACGAAACTCTGTCAAAATTCATTCAGAAAGCATTAATAAAGAAGGAAATTGAAAGGAAAAGCTGTTGTTACTTTGTCTACACTGATTCCGCCTTTGTACACAAAGATGAACTACCTTAACTGACGGGTCATAGAACGGTCCAACAAGTGGTATCAGAGCTCAGGACGAGGAGTTCATACTACTACAGCTTGATTCTACCAGATTCTCTTACTTCTACTCACTTCTTCTCTTACTTTTCTGATTTGAACTGGTTCCTACGGTTGAAATGTGCTGAATTTCGAGTATAACGTGTAAAACATAGAAATAACAAACCCTAGAAAGAATCAGGTTAAAATTCGGACTAAAAATGGTAAAAATTGACAAAAAACCTGATTTCTCTTTTACGGCATCGAAGGGGTTTCGCTTTTTAGTGCTTGATTTCGCTCAAAAGTATACCTAATTTCGCTCATAAGGACATAAAATTCATAATTTCGCTTGTAGGGACATAAACTTTCTGATTTCGCTTTTAGAAACATTCTGATTTCGCTTTTAGGGACTTAATTGGTTGATTTCGCTTTTGTGACATTCTACTGATTTCGCTTATCAGTCAAATTACTGATTTCGCTCAAGTGAACATCTAGTTTAGCTCGAGTGTACATCTTGATTTCGCTCATAGGTGATTTCGCTCGAAATCACTGTTTTTCAAAATTTCGAATATTTTTCTAAGTGTTTGATGATTTTTCAGGTACGTTAAAGATGGATGATATTTTCTTGAACCCGTTTAGCGAGATGTACGCTTTTGCTGGAAATTCAGGAGACGATACATCTACAAGCAACAACAATGAGAACCTGCCAAACGCCAAGAAGAAATTATCGGATGCTTTGGAGGTTGAAAGTGCTTTCGGAACTTACAACAAACCACCGAAGTTGATGGCTATCGAGGAGTATAGTCGGTGGGCAAAGAAATTCGAAGATTGGTTGATGGCTTTTGCGTTTCCGAGTTGGAAGAGTCTCAAAAATGGATATGATAATGGAGGCAAAGAGGGTGAAACTTTATCAACATCTGATGAAATAGAGTCGTTTGTTGCTGAGCAGAAATGTGTGGCATTGTTGTTTCAATCTGTTCGTGAAGATATAATCTCTCTGATCGAATATTCTAGTGCAAAAGATCTCTGGAAAAAGTTAGAAAAGAAATGTTTAGGAAGTACTGAAATCATGAAAAACAAAAAGAAACTTCTTAGGAAAGAATTTGATTTGTTCGGGTGTTTAAAGAATGAATCAGTTTCAAAAATGATCGAGAGGTTTGCGCATCTGAAGCTGGAACTAGCTAGACATGGAATTAAGTATCCCGAAGATGAGCTAGTAGACAAATTGTTCGATTCATTGCCAGACGAAATGGATTGGCAATATTATGCGATGATGCTGAAAAATACTATCAAAGAGCCAAAAGTGTTGACTGTAGATTTGCTGATTGAGAAACTCGAGAGTCATGAGTTGGAATTGAAGAAGACACACAAAGTCAATCACTCATCGTACCAGCAGAACTTGGATTTGTATTATCCAAAGAGCATGATGCCAAAGAACAATTCGCCCAAAACTGCGTTTTCTGCTGAGAATGTCTCCACACCGAACAAAGAAAGTCAAAGCAGTGGATATCATAGTGGTTATCACAGTGGATCTTCATCAAATTCAAACCAGTCTGATGTAAAGAACTTGTTTCACTGCAACCTTGCTGTAGACATGAAGAATGCTCAGAATTTCAGTGAGGTTGATGGCTATCGAGGAGTATAGTCGGAGGGCAAAGAAATTCGAAGATTGGTTGATGGCTTTTGCGTTTCCGAGTTGGAAGAGTCTCAAAAATGGATATAATAATGGAGAATAGAGTCGTTTGTTGCTGAGCAGAAATGTGTGGCATTGTTGTTTCAATCTGTTCGTGAAGATATAATCTCTCTGATCGAATATTCTAGTGCAAAAGATCTCTGGAAAAAGTTAGAAAAGAAATGTTTAGGAAGTACTGAAATCATGAAAAACAAAAAGAAACTTCTTAGGAAAGAATTTGATTTGTTCGGGTGTTTAAAGAATGAATCAGTTTCAAAAATGATCGAGAGGTTTGGGCATCTGAAGCTGGAACTAGCTAGACATGGAATTAAGTATCCTGAAGATGAGCTAGTAGACAAATTGTTCGATTCATTTCCAGACGAAATGGATTGGCAATATTATGCGATGATGCTGAAAATACTATCAAAGAGCCAAAAGTGTTGACTATAGATTTGCTGATTGAGAAACTCGAGATGCATGAGTTGGAATTGAAGAAGACACACAAAGTCAATCACTCATCGTACCAGCAGAACTTGGATTTGTATTATCCAAAGAGCATGATGCCAAAGAACAATTCGCCCAAAACTGTGTTTTCTGCTGAGAATGTCTCCACACCGAACAAAGAAAGTCAAAGCAGTGGATATCATAGTGGTTATCACAGTGGATCTTCATCAAATTCAAACCAGTCTGATGCAAAGAAATCTGTTATTCCACCACGTTTTTATAACAACAAAAATCGAAACAATTGGTCGGGTGGTTATCAGGGTGGTAAGAGTTATCAAAAGAAAAATGTTCAAAACAAGAGGTTTGTTGAAAAGAAAAAGTTTGTGAACAGTTCGAGTTCACTTGCTGATGAAGAGAAAGAGATTTTTTCAAAATCGATTAAAGAGTTCTTTGAGAAGAGAGCTTCACAGGCTCAGTCTGAAGGCACAAGTCGAGTGGTTGATACTCGAACATGTTTCAGATGTAATCAAATTGGTCACATTGCACGAAAGTGTACCAACGTGAAGCCTAAGACTGAGACTGTGAAGATTCAAAAGAAGAAAGTTGACGAGAAGGGTAAAGAACCAATGGTTGTTGAGAAAAAGAATGTGAAAAATGACAACATCAAAGTGAAAAATGAACCCGTAAAGAAAGTGGTAACTAAAAATGACAAATTTTACAAACGGGTTGCTTTATCTCAACAAGTTTGGAAACCTAAAACTGAGAAAAAGATTTCACCTTCTGAGGATTCAATTCCGATTGATTATGATGCAAATTTTCCACCTCTGAAGGCTGAAAACTTTAAAATTCAAGTTGCGAGAGTTAAAAGTGTCAAGGTTACACCCAAGGCGGATGAGGCTTGGGTGGACACCATGTTTGACTAAAAAGTTTGAATTGCCGGAGCTTCCTTGATCGCGAAGCATGAATCGGCATCCTTATTGAAGTGTTTGAATCATGTTGTTATATGTGCAGGATCTTCCGAGATTGGTTTCACACTGGATTATGGACAGTGGAGCGTCTCAATGGAGGTTATGTTGGTTTTGCGGGTAATCAAGGAGGAAGGATTATTGGTGAAGGAACGTTATCCAACGAGATTGTGATGTTTGAGATAGTTAACTACATTGCTGAGCTGGAGAACAATCTGCTGAGTATCTCGTAGATCTGTGACAGGATGTATACTACTCACTTCACTGATAAAGAATGTTTGATCTTGAAACCAGGATTTGTTATCCCTGAGGAATGGATTATCATGTGGGCACCGAGAGTTAATGATCTGTACGTGTTGGATATGAGCGTCGCTACTATAACCACGGGTCAGGCTCATTGTTTCGTGTCCAGAGCAACTGAGAAAGAATCGAGATTGTGGCACCGGAAGATGGGACATATACATCTTAGAAAAATGAATCACTTGGTGCACAATGATTTAGTTCTTGGAGTTCATGTCAAAGGTTTTCATCTGGAAGGGGAGTGCATTAGTTGTGTTAAAGGCAAACAGAAGAAAAAGTCACACCCTACAAAGCAAGTCAATTCAGTCTCAAGACCCTTGGAGAGACTTCACATGGATTTGTTTGGTCCGGTGAATGTCAAGAGTATTATGGGAGACAAATATTGTCTTGTTGTTACTGATGATTATTCCAGATTTTCGTGGGTTTCTTTCTTGAAGACGAAAGACGAAACGTTTGACAGTTTGATGGCGTTGTTCAAGAAGATTGAGAATCTGTACCAAAGGCGTATCAAAAGAATTCGATGTGATAATGGTACTGAATTCAAGAACAGCAAAATGGAAGAATTTTGTGATGAAAGAGGTATATTGCATGAGTTTAGTGCTCCGTACACTCCGCAGCAGAATGGAGTCGTAGAACGCAAAAACCGGACACTAATCAAGACGGCTAGAACTATGCTCACAGATTCAAAGTTACCGATTAATTTTTGGGCTGAAGTTGTTTCCGTCGCATGCTATACGCTCAACAGGGTTCTCACTGTCAAGAAGTTCAACAAAACATGCTTTGAGCTAATCAATAACCGCAAACCTAATTTGAAGTATCTTGAACCGTTCGGGTCACCCTGTACTGTTCTAGAGCCTTATGGAAAGTTTGGTCTGAAGTGCACTGAGGGTATATTTGTTGGTTATTCAAGTCCTTCACGCCGTGTCTTCGTTCCAAGTCAGAAGCGGATTATTGAAGCTGCGAATGTTGAATGTCAAGGTTATACTATGCCACCACAAAGTCCAGGAGATTCATGGCGATATCATTATGACAAGTTGTGGGAATCATTTGACATGACAGAAGAAGAAGAAGAAGAAGAAGAAGATTTCTTTGATGAGTTGGATATTTTGCGCGAATACGAGTCACAGCATAGGTTCCCAGCTGAGTATTCGAGGCGACCACGGGAAACTTCAAATGACGATGAAGCAGGTCCGAGTAATGCTGGTGAACACGATGATGTCCAACAAGATGAAGTTGCTCAAGATAATCATACAGTTCAGAATGATAATCAAGAAGCTGAAAACATGCCGATCGTTGATCATGGAGATTCAGATTCTGAGGGGGAGCAGATTCAGGATTTAAGTCAAACAAACCAAATGAGTGAACAAGGTGCAAATCAAAATGTTACTAATCTGGAAGGCGATGTGGATGTTCCAAGTGAAGCAATGCCGCGAACTCTTTCATATCATCCAGAGGAGTTGATCATAGGAGAATTGCAAGCAGGCGTTCGCACGAGACGTCAAATTGACCAGGGCCTAACATGTTTTTATTCTACAGTAGCACCTTTACAAACTGAATTTTCATTAAGTTGTTTTATCTCGCAGATCGAACCGAGAACTTACAAAGAGGCGCTTACTGAAGACTCTTAGGTCTTTGCGATGCAAGAAGAGTTAAGTCAGTTTGAAAAGTTGGGAGTGTGGAAGTTAGTGGATTTGCCAAATGGTCATAGAAAAATCAATACGAAATGGGTATTTAAGTGTAAGAGAGACGATATAGGAGTTGTTGTAAGGAACAAAGCTCGACTCCTTGTTCAGGGCTTTAGTCAACAGGAGGGGATTTATTTTACTGAAGTCTATGCTCCTGTGGCACGACTAGAGGCTATCAGAATTTTCCTTGAATTTGCGTCTTGGAAGAACTTCAAAGTATATCAGTTGGATGTAAAATCGACATTTCTTTATGGGAAGGTTAAAGAGGAGGTTTATGTCGGTCAGCTGCCGGGCTTTACTGACCCAATCCACAAAAACAAGGTCTACTTATTGGACAAAGCGCTGTATGGTTTACATCAGGCCCCGAGAGCTTGGTACGAGACTTTGTCTCAACACCTACTAGCCAACAGTTTCATACGTGGAAAAGTGGATGTCACTCTCTTCACTAAAGAGGTCGACGAACATGTTCTGATAGTTCAGATTTATGTGGACGATATAATTTTTGGGTCGAAAAATGAGAATCTATGCAAAGATTTCGAAGAGGTGATGAAGCAAAAATTCGAACTGTCATCAATGGGGGAGATGAAATTCTTTCTGGGTCTACAAGTTGAACAACTACCTGAGGGAATTTTCATTCACCAGACGAAGTACGTGCATAATATTCTTGAGAAATTTGGAATGTTAAGTTCTACTCCAGCTTCTACCCCACTTGCAACAAATCATGGGATTTACCCAGATCTCACCAGAGACAGGGCTGATGAAACATTCTACCATTCCATGATAGGTTCTTTGATGTATCTAACTGCTTCATGTCCTGATATCATGTACCCAACGTGCCTCGCAGCAAGATATCAATCTAACCCGAGAGCTTCGCACATGATTATTGTGAAGAGGATATTAAGCTACCTGAAAGGAACTCCTTCATTGGGGCTGTGGTATCCTAGAAAAGGCGACTTTACGCTCGAAGGTTATTCCGATTCGGATTTCGGATGCTGCAAAGTCAATTCAAAATCAACAACTGCAGGATGCCAGTTCTTTGGACCTAGATTGGTTACCTGGCAGTGTAAGAAACAAACGTCTGTGGCGCTACCTACATGTGAAACGGAGTACGTTTCTGCTAGCAGTAGCTGCTCTCAAATCCTGTGGATACAGCAACAGATGCGCGACTACGGTTTGCAGTTTCTTAACACACCTCTTTTTGTTGATAATGAGGCCGCTATAAATATAACAAAGAATCCAGTACATCACGCTAAAACTAAACATATAGAAATTCATCATCACTTTATTCGTGATTGTTTCGAGAAAAAGTTGATACGAATTGAGAAAATCCACACTGACGAACAGAAAGCTGATTTACATACCAAAGCTTTTGATAAAAATCGGTTTAAATATTTGTTAAAACTAAACGGTATGAAGCTTCTTTCGGTGTCGGATGGCATTATTGGCGTTGATGAGAGTACTGTTGTGGATGAAGATGAGAAACGATCTGCAATGGTTTGTCGATTTTTTACTTGTTTTGGTATTTAGGGGTAGTAGATGTAAATAGTATATTTTTCAGAAAATACAAAAAACAGTAAAAAATGCAAAAATACAAAAACATGATAAAATTTCAAAATCCAAAAACAATAAAAAACTGAAAAAGAGCTTGTGTAAAAAAGGAAAATGATAGTACATCGGCTAGACAATTACAGTATGCTAAAGAATTGTAAAGTTTAAATGAGTTAAACATTCTCACTAATGATGTATCGATAGGTTTTCGCACATTTAGTAGATTTATTCGGGATATAAACCTAAAATTTCAAACTTGTGAAATTCGTGGGGAACTCTACTTGGATATGTAGGTAACCCCTGAAATCTCGTTTGAAAGGTCCCATATTCTGAGATACTAGGTCTTTATACTCAGTGATATCTGGGGTATTATTCCGGGACTTCTGCTGAATGGAAGTTCTGACCTAGTCCCCGAATAATACTTTTCGCATTGCTTGAAATATAGCAAACACCCTCAGCATAAAAAACGATGAAACATTGCAAAATGCTAATCGTGTGCTGTTGTAACTAAAAGATCCTCTAATGGGGACACACCGAAAAGTCGAAGCCGTCATCTCTCTGCGTATACGGAAGTATCGACCTGAGCTCTCACGGCCCTCGCATTTAACCCCTGACAGATATCATCTGTGGTATACTCACCTATAAGACTGAATATCTGGGATTCTGGATACGGGAGTATATTCAAGAGGTGGGATACATGAATGAGCTAAGTTCATAAGACATCTAAATAGTATCCTGAGTAAATTGAAATCTGTGTGAGAATTTAAGATGGATCAGTATATCGACAATTGACGTGAATTGTTTAAGTCTGAGTATGAAATGAAGCTTAACGGTACTAGTAATTTGTCTGAAAAGCTGATATGATTCCCTGACACGCTAACCAAAAATATGTTTGTAAATAGTTTAATTTTTGCAATTTAAGTTTCTGTATTTCATTTCTTAGTTTAGAACACTTTGATAAAATCCAAAAAGATTTTATTTCTGCTTTATGTTTTGACAAACCAAAGTGGAGATTTAATCGTTGGATTCTCGAAGATTGAAGCAGATGCAGGAAAAGTTCTGAGCTGAAGAATGAGGAGAGCTTACTTTGTCGGAGTTTGAGATGTTAAAAAGTTAAAACAAGTTCATTAATTTGATGCTTGTTATTTTCAGAGAATGTTTGAAAATGTTTTACTAAATCAGTCCGTATTGTCAAAAGATCAACCAAGGTCATTAAATTGGACTTGGTAGATTAATTGAGTAATCAAGGTTATTAACTTGGACCTGAATACTTGAGTGGATTTTTAGTACTGATTGAATGTTTGTTTTTGTGAAAAGATAGTTTGTAATGTTTGATGTTTGAGACACAGGTTTTGGACTTCATCATTCCCACGGAAGTTAATTGTAAAAGCTTGAACCAGATCAAGACCTCAGATTCTAGCATATTGAGAGGGGGAGTCTGTGAAAGAGGGAGTCTGGATCAACAGTCAAAGGGAGGTCTAAAGATGGAGCTAGGAAGTGATCATGAACCTGTGAAGATAGAGTTTTTCGATGAAAAGACAGAGTTGGAAAAAAGACCAAGACTGAAGACTCGGAGCCGAAGACTTCGTCAACATCCAAGGGGGAGTCTGTTGGTGCTTAAAATGTCTGTTGACTACGTTTGTATTGAGTCTTAGGTCAAGATAGGTTAGATTGGAGCTTGAAAGTCAAAATAGGGTTTAACTTGTTAATTTCGCTCATGTGTACATAGTTAGAGGTGATTTCGCTTATTAGGTCAGCTTGACTTTTCGCTCATTAGGTTAGTTGGTGATTTCACTTATTTGGTCACATGGGATTTCACTCATAGGTCATGTAGTTAGGAGCGAAATCAGCTGCTATATAAATACCCTATCATGTGATCTCATTTGTAACTTGGAGCGAAATCTTGTCATATGCTAGGTGACGAAACTCTATCAAAATTCATTCAGAAAGCATTAATAGAGAAGGAAATTGAAAGGAAAAGTTGTTGTTACTTTGTCTACACTGATTCCGCCTTTGCACGCAAAGATTAACTACCTTAACTGACTTTTCGGGTTATAGAACGGTCCAACAAAATGAGTTCACAAAGGACTCAACAAAAGACCTTAAATAAAACAGGGTTTGGAGACATGTGACCCGTCCAGGAGAGGGTTACACCTCCCAAACCCTACACCCCTGAATGACATCTTTATTTAATACGCAGCTTAACGTGCATCACCTGCCAGATCCGTTCAATTCCCTGAAATACATGTAGTTTGAAAAATCAACAAAAGTTGAGCGAGTTCATGTGTATTGTGAGTATGTATAAACCTTTGTAAACGGTGTATGTATGAAAATCCCTGGTATGTAGCAATAAGGAAAAAGAGATCACCAATGGGTTGCAAAGCCACTGGTATGTGTGAAATGGTGCAGGAAGTACTCAAACCTAGCAAATTTGTACCAGGCTTCCGGCTGGAAGACATTGTCACCACTATGGGCCGCCCTGGCCTCACGGGTGTGGGCTCGCTACACCCAAATAGATCTATCACTCATGTCCCTCGGTCCTGCGACGAGGATTAATGGCCTTAAGTGTTGTACTCACCACTCACATGATCTAAGTAGTAAACCCTCCTTAAGCTAACCATACCAAGTATAAAAAATGTATGTATACTTGTAACATGTATTTCACCCCCGAAGTTGAAAAACTGAAAATAGTTAAAAATAAAAGGGGGACATGAACTCACTGAAGTGCGTCTCCTGTATCGTACTCAAATCTCCAGTCTCGTCAGCAAATACGACCCCCCTACAATGTACTAATGTCTATTAGACGAACGGGCCGTGCCTTGCTTTTGTATTTCGGGTTTGAGTTACGTTACTTTGTTATTGTTCCAAGTTATAACTTCTTGCTAAAATTACAATAATTATTTTAACTTAAGTTTTATTTATAGGATTTCGGAATAATAGTTAGGCAACTATTTCGTGTTCATACTTCTCAAGTATTTTATATGTGTATTTCCTTCCCAATGATGGGGGTATTTATACAAGTATTTTGGTGGTTCCGAAAATAATATATTTTTAAACTCCACTTAGAAAAATATATCTAACACATTTGTCGAAAATAATGTATTCCCAAGATATATATATATTTTTCCCAAAAATAATATATTTTCATTCTTTGTGTCCAAATAATATTTTCCCAAAATACATTCATGAAAGTATTTCCGGAATTATAAAACGTGATGGCATTTTGCTAAGTTACATTATTTTCCCCTAAATAATATAACTAGTTCACAAAATAACAAATAATCACACAAGCGTTTTAGTATAAAAATATATATTCAAAATATATATTTATCCATTTTTATTTCAGAAAGTCAACCTCCGACACTTATATTTGGTTACAAAAATTATGGCGAAGTTTATATTCGAAGCACAAGTTATAAAATATACTTGTAACATTTGCTTGGAAAAATATTTTCCTAAGTCTTGAAATTTTTAGAAAATTTCGCCAGAGTTTCCCCTAAAAACGGAGGTGTCCATGCTTACTAGCATATCGTTTTCTTTTCAAAATCAATCAACAATCAATCTTTACATTACCAAGAGCAAAAATATATGGGTTACACACTAATCATGAACTTGATACATTTCAAAAACGTGTAGTAACTTGGTAATGCTTTTATTGGACTTAGTTACCTTCCAAGGCATATTTATTTCTTTAAAATCATTCTTTTAAAATAATTTAGTATTTACAAATTGTAAACAATTTTTACAAAAATAAAACTCTTGAACTCTTCTTGTAAATAAAAGATTTTCACACTTATTTCACTTCCAAAAATATGTAAGTGTATGTAAAAATCATAATATTTTAGAGATCATTTCTTGAACTTGGTTTGTTTACAAAAATCTTTTGTAAAACTTGGATCAACATGATTATCCATCAACTTGTTCACTTATATTTTAAGAAAATCATTTTTATTCAAGTTCATGATCAAACTAGAAGGTGGTTATTTTATGTATCACATAGCAACTTTCTATTCTTGTTAAATCATATTACTAAATATTATTTAACAAGATTCATATGGTGATTAATGAAGAATCATCATAAAATTAACAATATGTTCACTACAACATCATACTATCAACATTTCATCTTCAAGTAACTTTCATGTAAAGCTTCATGTTTCTATTTTTGAGTTCTTGTTCTTTTAGTGTTTTAAAGATACTAGTCTTACTACAACTTGTTGGTGCATCCGTCTGTCGTCTTCATCTTGTATCAAGTCTTGTTTAGAGTTAGGTAGTTTAGGGCTTGGGAATCGAGGAAATGAACTTGTAAGAGATTCCGCTTGAAATGACATTGTCATTTCAAGCGAAATATCACATATATCCTGATTCCACTCGAGATGTCAAAGATCATGATTTCGCTTGAATGGTTAGGATGTGATTCCGCTTGAACCAAACATACATGTTCAACTGGAATATCAAGCCCTATATATAGTCTGTCTTGGAGTGAAATCATCATCATTGTGTTCCGGTTTGCCACGAAGTGCTGCCGAAGTGTTATCGTGCATGTAAAAGGCTTTCTTATCAACAAAATCAACAGTTTAAAGTGAATACGGCTGAAAAACACAGATTCATTAGTTTCCGCCTCTTGAATTGGTGGATTACTCTTCTAATCGACTCATTCGGGTCTGAAAACGATCCTACAAGTGGTATCAGAGCTTAGGAGGAAGAGTTCTTGCCATTTCAGCTGTGTTTTCTGATTTTCTACACCTTCTTCTTAAAAATCAAAAATTTTTCACGGTAAAATCGGCTCAATTTCACACATAACACTCGCAATCATGTATTAACTAATTCTTGAAACTTTCACAATTAAAATCGAGCTAAAACTTGATATTTTTGAGATTCCGCTTGAAATTTGATTCGGATTAGTGACGTCACATTGATTTCGCTTGAAATCATCTTCTGATTCCGCTTCAATTTCGAGGTTCCACTTGAAAGTTTGGGGTTGATTCTGCTAGAGACATAGGTTTCGCTTGAAAATCATTTTTGATTCCACTTCAGAGACAGATTCCGCTTCAAACTCAGCTGGTTATTCCGCTTCATAATTTCAAAAGAGGTTCCGCTTGAACAGAATTTGGTGATTCCGCTCCAGATTCTGATTTCGCTTAAACTGTTAGTGTTGATTCCGCTTCAACAGAACTTTGATATTTCGCTTGAAAGTGTACCCTTGCTATTTCGCTTGAACTTGGGAGTTTGTGAACTTTTGGAAATTGAACGATGGACAATGAGTTCTATAATGCCTTTACCGGTCCAATGAACATTACTTAGAGTGCATTGCTTGAGAATGAAATGGGGACATCACAGAAACCGCCTAAGCTCTTGGATATTGATGATTACAATGCTTGGTCCGAACATTTTGGAAATTGGGTTGGAGCTTATCACTTGGATGTTTTGGATGCTTGGGAACACACTGAAGTCCCATATGAAAGGCCCACAAGGAAGGTAATCAGTTACCGCCAATCAGAGAAATGAGTGCTGATGAGAAAAAGAAGTATAGAGATGAGAAATTGATGGTGAGTCTGCTTCAGCAAGCAATTAAAGAGGACATTTTTATTTTGCTTCAACATGATGGAAGTGCATATTCAATCTGGACTGAATTGGAAGCAAAGTCTATAGGAAGTGATGATATGCTTAAAAACAAGATGTCACTCATGAAGAAAGAATTTGATCTATTTCGTGGGTTGAAATCTGAAAACACCAAGCAAATTATTGAGAGATATTGTAACTTGGTGAGAAATATGTCAAAATTAGGGATCAAAAAGGATACTGATGAGCTGATTGAGAAACTTGCTGATGCGTTACCACATGATATTTGGGGAACTTATCTGATGATGTTAAGAAATAATAGAAAAGAGTATAAAAAGCTAACATTAGGTGAGTTCATCAAACATTTGGAAGCTCAAGAGATGGAGCAAAGGAAGATTGCTAGGATGAAGAACTATGATGGAGAACAGGACATTGGTTTGTATTTTAAGAATGGTGTTAGTGAAAAGACAAATCTCTTTCCAAAGATTGAAACTGCTTATAATGCAAAAGGTTCTTCTGAAAGTTCATCTCAGGGATCAAGCAGCACAATAGGATTCTCTTCATTTCCAACATATGATCCACAGTTTTCTACGACAAAGAGTGGCAAAGTTCTTCAATGCAACATTGCTTTAAAGCTTGAAAATAATCAAAATTATACTGAGGAAGTTGCTAAAAGTCACATGTCTTTGTTAGTGACCGTGCTTGAATCCTATGGAGGCTTAGTTGCAGGGAGGATCGGGAATCCAATGCTCACGAAAGAGGATTACGATCAAATTGATGCCGAGGAAATGGAATTGATGGATATTAAATGGTGCATGGCTAGTGTGTTGAGTCGGGCTGAAAAATTCAAACAAATTACAGGCAGAGATGATTTTCGCGAGGCACATGTTTCAACTTTAGGTTTTGATAAGTCTAAACTTACTTGTTTTCGTTGCAGGGAAAAGGGGCATTTCAAGAGAGAGTGCACAAATCGTGAAGCGAGTGGAGCTCAAAATCCTTTCGGAAACAACGACTACCACAAGAAGGCGATTTATCATCAAGTCACACCACAGCCATATGAACAACAACAGACACCTCATCAGGCACAAAATGCACATGGCAGAAATGTGATTGAAGATTCAAAGAGAGCATGTCTGGTTAATCAAGGCAAGGATGGTGGATTCAGTTGGGATAAATATATTTCAACAGACAGCAAAGTGTGTTTGGTAGATCAAGACGATGAAAAGTTGGCTGAAGGTTTCAGTTGGGACAATTTTTGCCCAGACCAAGAATTCATGGCCAAAGAGATGTCCAAAGAGATGTCAAATGTTAAAGCCTTTGTTGCTAATGCTTATGATGAATATTGGGCTGCAAAATACAGAAAAATCAGGGAAGCTGAAGAAGAAAAATGGAGAAAAATTGAAGAAGAGGAAGAAGAAGAAAGGATAAAAGCTGAAGCTGAAGTAGAGAAAAAGAAAAGAGCTGAGTTATTCCAAGTGAGAAGAACAGTCAAAGAAGTTCCGAAATTTGAAATCAAAGCTGATACTGAAGCAGTCAAAGTTCCTGAAAAGTGCTTGAATTGTGATTCTTTGATCAAGCAAAACAATGAGTTGCTGCACAACATAAAGAGATTAAAAGAATCATATGATACATTGAACAGAGAGATCAACAAGTACACTGAGTCGAATTGTGAACAAGCTGTAGCATTAAATACACTCAAAGGAGCTTACATGAGACAGCTTGATGACGTCAACTACTACACAGAAAAGTGTGCTGAGCTTGAATTAAAGTTGGCAACCCAAAGAATTGAAACTGCAAGAGTCAACAATTTATTGAAAAGTTACTCATGTTCTACTTTTGTTGTTGACAGAATTTATCCGATTGTGGAGAAGTTGAAGACGTTTGAAGAAGAAAAGACTTAGGAAGATAAGAAGTCTGTGACAAAAGACGAGGATGAAGTAGAAATTTCTGGTAAGAAACCAAGTGTTGTCTACAATAGATGTCCACCCCCGGTCGAAAATGGATATTCGCCTCGAAATCCAAATTCCGAAAGAGTCAAAAAGGCAATTAACTTACAATGGGAGTCTGTGCCGTCAGATAACTTGCCAGAAAATATTGATGTCACGTACACATCGTCTGACACTGATCATGAGTGCGAATTTATAAAAAGTGTGGTCCATCAGGTGTTGGATAAAGATGACATTGAAGAGTCTAAAACGGAATCCAAAGCTAAGTCAAAGTCTGAGTCCGATACGTCAAAGCCAACAATCAAAAAGGATAAACGGGTTTATGATAAGGAATTTTTGCTATCAAAATCTAATTTGAATGATGAACCGGTCAAAGTAGCATATACTTTGAAAGATTCTGACAAATTATATTCTGATGAGATTTTTCCAATAAGGAGTGTGAAAGTTGAAATGATTCAAAAGGTTTTCAAAATCACAGAAATTAACATTTCTAAAATAAAAGATTTAAATCTTTCTGGAAAACCTAAACAATACACTTCAAGAGACCAACAAAGAATTAACAAGAAAATGGGTTACAATTGTGGTTATAGTTTCCAAAAGAAACCAAACCATAATGGTAATGTCAAAAAGAAAGGTCTTGGATTTAATCAACCGAAATATCATAAAAATGAAAAAGTTTATAAACCAAAAACTGTGTTTGTTTCAGGAAAATCTTCAGAGGCTGAGAAAGAACAAGCATTCAGAAAGCAAACAAACCAAGAATTCCTTGCCAAGAAGCAAGGGGAATTAAAGAAGTGTGTTGTTCAGAAGAAGACAGAAACGCGAACCTATTTTCAGTGCAAAACTGCTGGTCACGTTGCTAGAAATTGTCCGAAAACATTCAAACCAAAACAGGAAGTTTCTGAGAAACTTAAGGAAAAGATTGTTGAGAAAATCGAACCACCAACAAACAAACTTAAAGTTTTTGTAAATTCAATTTATGAAGTTGGTGAATGTTCGAAAAATGTTTTCAAAAAGAAGTAAAAACTTAACAACCAAAAATGGGTTGTTAAGAAATCAAGGAATAGTTCTGGTGATGAATCTGATTCCATAAAATCAGAGGAGCCGCAAGTTGTTGTGAAAGATGAAAAGAAGGTTCCGATAGTGGATGATGTTAATTTTCCACAACTAAGTGCTAAAAACTTCAAATCTAAAATCGAAAAAGTTGAAATTTCAAATCAATTCTTTCCTAAAAAGAAAGAATTGGATGTTGAAAAAGCCTTTAACCCAGCAGTGAAAAATATTTTTGGAAAAATGATTGAGGGGAAGGCTAAAGGGGTTAAGGAGTTTTATAAATCAAAAAGGAAAGATGTAACCCCAAATGAGACTGAAAAGGTTACACCCAAGGCTGGTCAGGCTTGGGTGGGATATATTCTTTGTTGAATAGAAACCTGACATGCCGGAGCTCCCAAGTTGGTAATCGCGGAGCATGAATCGGCATCATTCTTGAAAAAAAATTGAAAATTTAAAATTTGAGAAGTGTGAATTGCCGGAACTCCTAGGTTGGTAAGTGTGGAGTAGGAATCGTCACTTTGAGAATTCAACCAACAGATGGTATTTGGTTGAAAATGTTTCATAGTTGATCTTACAAGTGGTTAATCAAGGTCATTAAATTGAACTTGATTTAACTATCATTTAAAAGTTTTGGTAAACAAAGTGATGAAGGATCTCCTGGGAAGAAAGAAAAACAAGGGTCAGGATACTGAGAAAGATCCTGAACGAGCAGCATCACCTCCTGTGGATGCCAAGATAATTAACTTTATTTCAGGAGGATCCGACATTTGCGAGACTTCATATTCTGCGGCCAAGAGACATGCAAAGGAAGCTAAAGCCGAAAGAGGGGAAAGACCAACCAGGATGACGACCCTCACAGCTGATAAAGTGACCACTTTTGATAATGATGACAGGGATACTGTCCAGGATCCTCACCATGATATGTGGCTAACCATTTTGTACACAGGATATTGGTGGACAATGGAAGCTCTATCAACATAATCCAACTAGAAACGTTGAAAAGGATGAATGTATCTCCAATGGATATCACTTCAAAATCCGTTGAAAAGGATGAATGTATCTCCAATGGATATCACTTCAAAATCCACTGTACTTGTCGGCTTTAGTGGAGAAGCTAGGAATACCGTGGGAGAGATTAAACTACCAGCATATGTTGAAGGGGTCAATTCGATACAACGCTTCTATGTGATGGACTCCTTATCCTGCTATAATATCATATTGGGCAGGCCATGGATCCATGATATGAAAGTTGTGCCGTCAACTTATCATCGGTGCATCAAGATCCCAACACCCTGGGGAGTTGTCAAAGTAGATAGTGACCAGCAGAAGGCGAAGGAGTGCTACTCATCCTCCATGAAATCCTCCACCAAGCCTAATGCAGCATAGCAATTAAAGATACGGGCCCAGGATATTGCGGAGGCTTCAGAGCAGGATGTAAAGAAAATTATCCTAGATCAGGATAATCTGGATATCTCGGTGCTCGTGGGAACCAACATCCCTCGGGATATTGAGGACCAATTAACTAATTTTTTGAAATGCAGGATGTCAACATGCGCATGGAAGCACGAGGACATGACAGGTATTTCCAAGGATGTTATAACACACAAGCTTGGTATTGATAGGTCATTCAAGCCTGTCCAACAGAAAATAAGGAAATTCGCTCCAGAACGAAATGCAAGTATTCAGGAAGAAGTAGACAGATTATTGAAGTCGAAAATGATCAGAGAGGTCAAGTTTCCAAGGTGGCTAGTAAATGTAGTGGTGGTATAGAAGAAGAACGGGAAATGGAGAGTTTATGTAGATTACACAGACCGAAACAAAGCTTGTCCAAAAGACCTATTCCCTCTTCCTCATATTGACCCAATGGTAGATGCTACTGCCGGCCATGAAATGTTAACCTTCATGGATGCATCCTCAGGATTTCAGCAGATCCAGATGGAACCTTCAGACCAGGAGGATACTGCCTTCATGACACCAACAGGTATTTATTGTTATACTGCTATGCCTTTTGGTTTGAAAAATGCAGGTGCAACGTATCAAAGATTGGTAAACATGATGTTCAAAGACAAACTGGGGGACACTATGGAGGTGTACATCGATGACATGGTAGTGAAATCAAAGAAGGCTGAGGATCATCTCCAGGATATTGAAGCAGCATTTGATATCCTGGATCAGTATAACATGAAGCTGAATCCTGCTACGTGCCATTTTGGAGTAGGGGCAGGAAAGTTTCTAGGATATATGGTAACTAAAAGAAGGATAGAAGCGAGCCCAGAATAGATCAAAGCCATCCTAGATATCAAATCACCTTCTAACATGAAGGATGTTCAAAGACTGACAGGACGAGTAGCAGCATTAAACAGATTTATCTCAAGATCCTCAGAAAAATGCAAGGAGTTTTATGATATCCTGAAGAAAAATAAGAAGTTTGAATGGGGGGAGAAGCATGAAGCAGCCTTACAGGATTTGAAGCAATACCTCTCAACTGACCTCTACTAATGAAGCCTGAGGATGGTGAACCATTATCCATGTATCTTGCAGTATCAGGGAATGCAGTAAGTGCTGTCCTTGTAAAGGATCATGAAGGTCAGCAGTATCCTGTTTATTATGTTAGCAAAAGTTTATTAGATGCTGAAACTAGATATTCTCATTTAGAAAAGTTAATATTGGCTCTAGTTATGGCATCAACAAATCTTAGACATTACTTTGAGACACATAAGATTCATGTTAAAACCAATTATCCTGTTAAAAATGTGCTTAGGAAACCCGAGATGTCAGGTAGAATGGCTAAATGGTCAGTAAAGTTAAGTGCCTATGATCTAGTGTACGAACCTAGAAATGCCATAAAATCTCAGGCTTTAGCCGACTTTGTGGCTGATTTCAGTAGTGATATTTAGGGTGAAGTAGACCTAGAAGTTCAGCAATTAAGAGAATCCTTAGGATCCTGGACACTATACACTGATGTTGCCTCTAATGTTAGAGGAGTAGGATTGGGTATACTACTAAAATCGCCACAGGGGGACATGATACCCCAGGCTATTAGATGTGAATTTCATGCCACTAATAATGAAGCAGAATATGAGGCTTTGATTGCAGGATTAGAATTGGCTAAGAACATGAATATTAAAAGTTTGCAAGTATATGTTGACTCCTTGTTAATCACTAATCATTTTAATGGATCCTATGCAGTTAAAGGTGAGAAGTTAATCGAATATCTCAATATTCTCAAAAAATTAGCAGGATATTTCGATGTTTTTACACTTGAACAGGTACCAAGAGAGGATAATGCTGAAGCAGATGCCTTGGCAAACTTAGGATCATCAGTCAGGATACCAGAGGGAACCCAAATACCGATACTTCATATCCTGTATCCTGCCATGGATCCCTTCAAAGCTCAGGATAAAGAGGTAACAAGCGTTCAGGATCCTGGTCATGATCCTGAGAAGGATACTGGATCCTGGATGACTCCAATCATAAGATATCTCAAGGAAGGACACATTCCTGAAGACGAAAAACCTAAGGCATTTAGGATGAAGGAATCACGATTCACCATTATAAATAATATTTTGTATAAGAATCTCTTCCAGCTCCATACCTAAGATGCTTGAAGGATCCTAAGGCCATGGAAGTGCTTCAGGATATACACGAAGTGGATTGTGGTAACCATACTTAGGGCAGATCTTTATTCTCAAATGTGTTGAGAACAGGATACTATTGGCCAACAATGAAGAAAGATGCTGCAGAATACGCTCGAAGATGTGATGCATGTCAGAGGCATAGCAACATATTGCATCAACCGGCTGAACCATTATATCCTATAGCTTCCCTTTGGCCATTCATGAAGTGGGGAATGGACATAGTAGGAAAGTTGCCAAAAGCTCCAGGAGGAAAAGTTTTTATGCTAGCGATGACCGACTATTTTTCTAAATGGGTTGAAGCTGAAGCATTTATCCAAGTTAGAGACCAGGAAGTAGTATCCTTCATAAAGAGAAATATCCTGACCAGGTTTGGAGTACCAGCCGAGATAATCTGTGACAATGGTTCTCAGTTCATAAGCAATAGGACTACTGACTTTTACAAGAGTTGGGGAATCAAAATGATCACATCTACTGTGACACCTGTGTCACTGTGACCGTCAAACAAATGCCAAACCAATGAAATTTTGTATTTCATACTTGGGAATTGTGAAAATATGTGTATCATTTGCACATATCAATTCTTGTTCGATTTCGGGCTTTAAGTCGCTTTCTGGAAGGTTATACACGATCTGATGCGTAAATATAACCAGTTTAATGCAACAAACACTCCGGAATAGTGACATAGGCTTAACATACCTTAAATAACCTTTACATAACTTAGAAATAAGTTTTGGATGGTTTGGTATGCCGAAATCAAGTTTATTCGATCGCAGGGACTATTTGTGTCAAACTGCGAAACTATACCGATTCGTATGGTGTCGAACAGTCCGGAACTTGATCATAAGTTAAACATACCATATATAACCTAAATATGGCTTAGAAATAAGCTTTGATAGGTTCGGTGTGTGAAAACATGCTTATATGATCTTACAGGGACTAAAAGTGTCATAAACGGCGTAAGTTTGCATTTTCGCGCATATCTTACGTTCTGGACACATCTGGACATCCAAAATTTGTTGTACACACTAAAATATTTTTGTTTTAGTGATCGCCATGCAAAAAAATTCCATTCGTCGCTTAATTTGGATCGTTTTCGCGTCCGTTCGAGTTTCGTCGTAAATAACCGAACAACGTGACCGTACGACCAAACGAACCGACATCCGAGATATTTTTGAGCATGTTTTGAGTCCCCTATGCTTTAACTTCATTTTAGAGCCTTGAAATGAGGTTAACGGGGTTTAAACGCATCGAAAAAGGCTTTAAACACGTGCAGGGACCATTTCTGTCAATTTTGAAACTTTGCTGAACCTGATACATGCTAGCGTAGCGCGAGCCCTAAGGCCTATGCCCTAGCGCTACGCGAGCGCCTCATCTGGGCAGAAAGTGTGTTTTCAGCATCTGTTTGCAAATTCAGGGGCTGTTTTGGTAAATTCTTGGTGTGTTGAGCAAGTTTAAGTGTTCTCCAAGGCTTTGCACCTGCTCCTAACACTTGTATGGATGAGATTTATTCCTTAATGGCTAAACAAAATACTTGTTGTGATCCTATGAACTTCCCTCAAGTATAAATAGCCAACACTTTCATTGTTTCATTTGCTCATTCCTCATTTCCTCTCTTCACATCTGCTTTGGAGCTCTCTCTCAAGCATTTGGGACTTGTCTTCTTTGTAGAAAAGATAGCAAGGACTATTGTGAGCCTTCTTTCATTCTTTTTCTTGCTTTTTCCTTATATAGTGCAGAAAGTCAAACAGTTTGGCCAACAGTTTGACTTTCGGTTTTGACCATCAATTGGTCAAGTCAAAGTTCAATTGAACTTTGAAACGTGATTGTAATCACGATAGTTATAATCCTTCGCGATTATAACCGCTGATTACCACGTTATCTAGTTGTAGTGTCGAGTCAAAGTTTCGGTCAAAATGCGTTTTAGCACGCATTTTGCCTCGGAACTACTTTAGGGTATCAAAACACTTTGTTTTGATACCAAATCAGTAGGTTAGACATGTTTTGACATGTCTAACTCGACACTATTAGTTTGTGCTTGTTTAGGGTCGTAAGATAAGCGGACTAAACAACCGCTTATACTTCCGAACCCGACCCGTTTGGTCGATCGTTAGGATCCGACCAAGCTTAGTTAGTGATCATAGTTGCATAGGGAATAACCACTGAGGTTATACCTTATGATCACATAGGATTGGTTAGTCATTTGCTTGTTAGCTTGTATGCCCATAGGAAATGACCAAAATACCCTTTTGAAGCTAAAATCCGTATTTTGCCTATGTGAACATATTTTTGACAAGTAATCTGATTTAGTAACATGTTTAGGGATAATTGGGCATGTAAGACTTGGCATAGCACATAGTTAACCATCCGAACATAGTTTTACGCTAACGACGCCTTATAGTAGCTTATGTTACCATAACGTGTCGAAACGGGTCAAAAGCACTTAGGTAGGCCTTTCAATCAGAATGTAGGGTCTATTAAATCACACCATATGAGTTCAATTACTCATTTGATTTATAGAACCTCATTCTATCCTATCTCCCGATTTAGGTCCGGTTATTTACATAGTTACCTATATAGGGTGCCGTTTGATTCCCTGATCACTCTAGCTTTGCTTGGTTGTTGTTCAAGACTTCTAAGCACCCTCAGGTGAGTACATAGTCCCCTCTTTTACTGTTTTCAAACTGTTTTGGGGTGGAACACATGTGCCTACTTGATACTTTCATGTTTCCCATGTTTTTATATCATATACTTACTATGTTCAATAGTACATTATTAGTACACGATTTCATTGTGTTTTGCTATGTATGTTCACGTAACATGCTAGCACATTGATTTCCATATACTACATTATGTCGCATATGCTCATCCAGCATATGGACACATTGTTTTACATTTTGAACCGTTGTAACCATATGATCATTTGAACCGTTGTAACCATTTGATCATATGAACCGTTGGTAACCATTTGACTATGTGAACCGTTAGTAACCATTGATTATGTGAACCGTTTATAACCGTTGACTAGATGATCCGTTGGATTATGTGAACCGTTTGTAACCATTTGACTATGTGAACCGTTAGTGACTATTTGACTATGTGAACCGTTTGTAACCGTTGATTGACACGAACTGTTTGAATCTGTTTGAACCGTTGGGTTAGGGAAGTGATTAGGTAACGGGGCGGGTATAATGTGTTAAAAGCATGGTGGATACGCCGCTGGTACTTCCTATATATAAGTGCTTTTAATACATTATATATCGTTGCGTTATCTAGATCACTTGGGCAATGGTAAACAAAACAAAGTTGTAATACAAGGTTTTCCAACAATATATTATACTATTCGAGTTTTATTCCATAAACGATTTACAAATCTGGATTTAATTAAACAAATGTTTTGGAGTTAAGAATCATGGCTACGAGATTTTTATAAAATATAACCAATTTGATTTGAGTTGGTTATTTATGTCGCAATACTATACTTTTCAAAACAAGGTTTTTAAATAAGTATTGCAATATGTAAAACGAGCCATGAATCTGAAACTCATACAAAACCTATGTACTCGCCGGCATTTTTATGCTGACATACCTATTTTCACATGTGTTTCAGGTACATTAGTTGATGGCATTTGATGATGATATTGGTGTATTCTCACATAGGAATGGACAAGGCCTTAGCGACTTTAAAACTTGGAGGATAATAGTTGTATTTATCTAATTTGTATCAAAACATTTAGTTCAATAATTCAATAAAACGAAACTATTTATTCCATGGTTGTGAAACAATGATTCTGTTACAACACTCCCCGACGTTTCCGCCACGTTTTGTTGTTTTACGTGGTCGGGGTGTGACAGAAAAGTTGGTATCAGAGCCAATGGTTATAGGGAATTAGGTTATTAGTAATGCTTTGACCTAGACTATAACCTTCCTAGGACCCTAACGCGAGTTTACTTGCGTTTAGTCATAAAGCAATACCGTCACTTATCCTTAAGTGACAACCACAATAAGAACATAAATTGATCTGCCTTGAAAACTAATCATCTGTTCTAGGATGATTTATTATAAGGTTTTGAACCCTTCCAGTTTGACTCATATTTGGCTTAGTGCCTCTTGAGTTTTCAAACTCGTCAAAGTTTGGGTCTAAATAATGTGAACACGTGCAAACTGGAAGAGTGGATGCCTGTACCCTGGGTCTTCTGTCTAAGGCTAGAGTGTTCGTACAAATCCGCAGTATCGGACCAGTCACTCTTACCTGGGAACTCTTGGGGTGAGTGTCCACTTATAGGCGAGCATGTCTTCGCGATACATTATATTAACCCGCTTACTTTGATTAGTCACTGTCTCATTTGTTTGCCTTTGGTAACAAACAAATGGTCACAATCTTCATGTGTTGTCATTCTCTTTTGGCTATCTTTTGCTTGTTTCCTCCTATGCCTTCCATTGTCTTCTAGATGCCTCTTCATCGCAACAACACCCAAATGTCCGAACCAGGTGCTGCAACTACCCAGTAAGTAGGCGTCGTACTCCAGATGACCGTTGTTTTAGCTATCACCATGACTCGCCTCAGGGATGAAGCCGTATAAGGGAACTGCTCCTTGGTGCAATCAATGCCACCGTCATCACCCAAATCAAATACCCTGTTTCAAATGTACCCACGGTGGACGATGGGGACATTTGGTTAACATCTGCCGCTTTGCGATCCAAAGCAAAGTTGTTACCAATCCTGCTGCTACTCAACCTTCAAATTCTGCTTCATATGTCGCCTTGGCATATCTAGTGCCTCAACCTCATGAACTTTCTACCTTGTGTATCGACGTAAGCACGCCTAGTGCAAGGTGTCGGAACACCTCTCGTTACACAAATTCCAAAATCCATGTAGGATCTTTCTATCCTCATAATTAGATCCTTGTGGATGGGTATCGTTCATCGGAGCCCTTAATTGAATTCTTTGTATGATTCAATACGTACATTACAATTCAATAAGGACAAAGCCGAATTCCTATTAAGATCTTTCTATCCCCATAGTTAGATTCTTATGATTAAAGTGCCAAATGAAATCCACGGATTGGATTCCTGGTATGCTTTAAGTATCCGCGTTCAAAGATAACAATTTAAAGGCCAAATTAAACAATTATGTGATTATATGCTTATGTTCTCCCTTTTATGTTTTTGTGATCCAATTTTGTTATCCAAATCCTCGTAGAATCTTCCATATCTTCGTATAAGGGATTCATAGTAGGATATCCAAAGGTACTATCTTAAATCCTTAATGGACTTCTACGTTGGAGTTGAGTCCCTTGGGTTATGAAGTACTATTCCATAATTAGACCCCTTGAGTGGTCTAGTTAAACAGATTGATCCAAAATTCTGGTTAGGAATATCATGTGATGATATAGCTGAAAAGACTCCTTGAGTGGTCTAATTAAAGAGATCTTTTGTTGATCTAATTAAAAGGACCCTATGTTAGTCTAGCCACACTCATCACAAGTTTGATTTTTCTTCCCCTACACATTATGAAATGAACTGTGCAGACTGTGCAAGGAATTACGTAATTATGGAGGCCTACATAATTATGGAATTTAGTGCACAGAAACCACAGCGAGTTTTGTCATGTGCCTTGAGTGAACCTTGTTCATTTCCAATTCTGATGAAGCACCCGTTGAAGAAAAATGAACTAGCTACTCATTTTTCACTTCTGAAAGAATATCCGTTGATGGAAATGAATATCCGTTTGTTTAATCCTTCATTTCCGTTCTGATGAAGAATCCGTTAAAGAAAATGGATCATCCATTCATTTTCGCTTCTGAAGAATATCCGTTGATGGAAATGAATATCCGTTTGTTTAATCCTTCATTTCCGTTCTGATGAAGAATCCGTTGAAGAAAATGGATCAACCATTCATTTTCGCTTCTAAAGAATATCCGTTGATGGAAATGAATATCCGTTTGTTTAATCCTTCATTTCCGTTCTGATGAAGAATCCGTTGAGGAAAATGGATCATCCATTCATTTTCGCTTCTGAAGAATATCCGTTGAAGGAAATGAATATCCGTTTGAATATCCTTCATTTCCGTTCTGATGAAGAATCCGTTGAGGAAAATGGATCATCCATTCATTTTCGCTTCTGAAGAATATCCGTTGAAGGAAATGAATATCCGTTTGAATATCCTTTTCATTTCTGTTTTGATGAAGAATCCGTTGAGGAAAATGGATCATCCATTCATTTTCGCTTCTGAAGAATATCCGTTGAAGGAAATGAATATCCGTTTGAATATCCTTCATTTCCATTCTGATGAAGAATCCGTTGAGGAAAATGGATCATCCATTCATTTTCGCTTCTAAAGAATATCCGTTGAAGGAAATGAATATCCGTTTGAATATCCTTTTCATTTCTGTTTTGATGAAGAATCCGTTGAGGAAAATGGATCATCCATTCATTTTCGCTTCTAAAGAATATCCGTTGAAGGAAATGAATATCCGTTTGAATATCCTTTTCATTTCTGAATCTGAGGAAGCATCTGTTGAAAATGGATCATCCATTCATTTTCGCTTCTGAAGAATATCCGTTGAAGGAAATGAATATCCGTCTGATTATCCTTTTCATTTCCGTTTCTGAGGAAACATCTGTTGAAAATGACTCCGTCTGTTCATTTTCGTTTCTGAAGAATGTCCGTTAAGGAAATGATAGGATTATGCTTTGCATATCTCTAGGGGTTATTTGACACAAAGTCACAGACAGACTCCTACGAATAAATTTCGGGACGAAATTTCCTAAAGTAGGGGAGACTGTGACACCTGTGTCACTGTGACCGTCAAACAAATGCCAAACCAATGAAATTTTGTATTTCATACTTGGGAATTGTGAAAATATGTGTATCATTTGCACATATCAATTCTTGTTCGATTTCGGGCTTTAAGTCGCTTTCTGGAAGGTTATACACGATCTGGTGCGTAAATATAACCAGTTTAATGCAACAAACACTCCGGAATAGTGACATAGGCTTAACATACCTTAAATAACCTTTACATAACTTAGAAATAAGTTTTGGATGGTTTGGTATGCCGAAATCAAGTTTATTCGATCGCAGGGACTATTTGTGTCAAACTGCGAAACTATACCGATTCGTATGGTGTCGAACAGTCCGGAACTTGATCATAAGTTAAACATACCATATATAACCTAAATATGGCTTAGAAATAAGCTTTGATAGGTTCGGTGTGTGAAAACATGCTTATATGATCTTACAGGGACTAAAAGTGTCATAAACGGCGTAAGTTTGCATTTTCGCGCATATCTTACGTTCTGGACACATCTGGACATCCAAAATTTGTTGTACACACTAAAATATTTTTGTTTTAGTGATCGCCATGCAAAAAAATTCCATTCGTCGCTTAATTTGGATCGTTTTCGCGTCCGTTCGAGTTTCGTCGTAAATAACCGAACAACGTGACCGTACGACCAAACGAACCGACATCCGAGATATTTTTGAGCATGTTTTGAGTCCCCTATGCTTTAACTTCATTTTAGAGCCTTGAAATGAGGTTAACGGGGTTTAAACGCATCGAAAAAGGCTTTAAACACGTGCAGGGACCATTTCTGTCAATTTTGAAACTTTGCTGAACCTGATACATGCTAGCGTAGCGCGAGCCCTAAGGCCTATGCCCTAGCGCTACGCGAGCGCCTCATCTGGGCAGAAAGTGTGTTTTCAGCATCTGTTTGCAAATTCAGGGGCTGTTTTGGTAAATTCTTGGTGTGTTGAGCAAGTTTAAGTGTTCTCCAAGGCTTTGCACCTGCTCCTAACACTTGTATGGATGAGATTTATTCCTTAATGGCTAAACAAAACACTTGTTGTGATCCTATGAACTTCCCTCAAGTATAAATAGCCAACACTTTCATTGTTTCATTTGCTCATTCCTCATTTCCTCTCTTCACATCTGCTTTGGAGCTCTCTCTCAAGCATTTGGGACTTATCTTCTTTGTAGAAAAGATAGCAAGGACTATTGTGAGCCTTCTTTCATTCTTTTTCTTGCTTTTTCCTTATATAGTGCAGAAAGTCAAACAGTTTGGCCAACAGTTTGACTTTCGGTTTTGACCATCAATTGGTCAAGTCAAAGTTCAATTGAACTTTGAAACGTGATTGTAATCACGATAGTTATAATCCTTCGCGATTATAACCGCTGATTACCACGTTATCTAGTTGTAGTGTCGAGTCAAAGTTTCGGTCAAAATGCGTTTTAGCACGCATTTTGCCTCGGAACTACTTTAGGGTATCAAAACACTTTGTTTTGATACCAAATCAGTAGGTTAGACATGTTTTGACATGTCTAACTCGACACTATTAGTTTGTGCTTGTTTAGGGTCGTAAGATAAGCGGACTAAACAACCGCTTATACTTCCGAACCCGACCCGTTTGGTCGATCGTTAGGATCCGACCAAGCTTAGTTAGTGATCATAGTTGCATAGGGAATAACCACTGAGGTTATACCTTATGATCACATAGGATTGGTTAGTCATTTGCTTGTTAGCTTGTATGCCCATAGGAAATGACCAAAATACCCTTTTGAAGCTAAAATCCGTATTTTGCCTATGTGAACATATTTTTGACAAGTAATCTGATTTAGTAACATGTTTAGGGATAATTGGGCATGTAAGACTTGGCATAGCACATAGTTAACCATCCGAACATAGTTTTACGCTAACGACGCCTTATAGTAGCTTATGTTACCATAACGTGTCGAAACGGGTCAAAAGCACTTAGGTAGGCCTTTCAATCAGAATGTAGGGTCTATTAAATCACACCATATGAGTTCAATTACTCATTTGATTTATAGAACCTCATTCTATCCTATCTCCCGATTTAGGTCCGGTTATTTACATAGTTACCTATATAGGGTGCCGTTTGATTCCCTGATCACTCTAGCTTTGCTTGGTTGTTGTTCAAGACTTCTAAGCACCCTCAGGTGAGTACATAGTCCCCTCTTTTACTGTTTTCAAACTGTTTTGGGGTGGAACACATGTGCCTACTTGATACTTTCATGTTTCCCATGTTTTTATATCATATACTTACTATGTTCAATAGTACATTATTAGTACACGATTTCATTGTGTTTTGCTATGTATGTTCACGTAACATGCTAGCACATTGATTTCCATATACTACATTATGTCGCATATGCTCATCCAGCATATGGACACATTGTTTTACATTTTGAACCGTTGTAACCATATGATCATTTGAACCGTTGTAACCATTTGATCATATGAACCGTTGGTAACCATTTGACTATGTGAACCGTTAGTAACCATTGATTATGTGAACCGTTTATAACCGTTGACTAGATGATCCGTTGGATTATGTGAACCGTTTGTAACCATTTGACTATGTGAACCGTTAGTGACTATTTGACTATGTGAACCGTTTGTAACCGTTGATTGACACGAACTGTTTGAATCTGTTTGAACCGTTGGGTTAGGGAAGTGATTAGGTAACGGGGCGGGTATAATGTGTTAAAAGCATGGTGGATACGCCGCTGGTACTTCCTATATATAAGTGCTTTTAATACATTATATATCGTTGCGTTATCTAGATCACTTGGGCAATGGTAAACAAAACAAAGTTGTAATACAAGGTTTTCCAACAATATATTATACTATTCGAGTTTTATTCCATAAACGATTTACAAATCTGGATTTAATTAAACAAATGTTTTGGAGTTAAGAATCATGGCTACGAGATTTTTATAAAATATAACCAATTTGATTTGAGTTGGTTATTTATGTCGCAATACTATACTTTTCAAAACAAGGTTTTTAAATAAGTATTGCAATATGTAAAACGAGCCATGAATCTGAAACTCATACAAAACCTATGTACTCGCCGGCATTTTTATGCTGACATACCTATTTTCACATGTGTTTCAGGTACATTAGTTGATGGCATTTGATGATGATATTGGTGTATTCTCACATAGGAATGGACAAGGCCTTAGCGACTTTAAAACTTGGAGGATAATAGTTGTATTTATCTAATTTGTATCAAAACATTTAGTTCAATAATTCAATAAAACGAGACTATTTATTCCATGGTTGTGAAACAATGATTCTGTTACAACACTCCCCGACGTTTCCGCCACGTTTTGTTGTTTTACGTGGTCGGGGTGTGACAGAAAAGTTGGTATCAGAGCCAATGGTTATAGGGAATTAGGTTATTAGTAATGCTTTGACCTAGACTATAACCTTCCTAGGACCCTAACGCGAGTTTACTTGCGTTTAGTCATAAAGCAATACCGTCACTTATCCTTAAGTGACAACCACAATAAGAACATAAATTGATCTGCCTTGAAAACTAATCATCTGTTCTAGGATGATTTATTATAAGGTTTTGAACCCTTCCAGTTTGACTCATATTTGGCTTAGTGCCTCTTGAGTTTTCAAACTCGTCAAAGTTTGGGTCTAAATAATGTGAACACGTGCAAACTGGAAGAGTGGATGCCTGTACCCTGGGTCTTCTGTCTAAGGCTAGAGTGTTCGTACAAATCCGCAGTATCGGACCAGTCACTCTTACCTGGGAACTCTTGGGGTGAGTGTCCACTTATAGGCGAGCATGTCTTCGCGATACATTATATTAACCCGCTTACTTTGATTAGTCACTGTCTCATTTGTTTGCCTTTGGTAACAAACAAATGGTCACAATCTTCATGTGTTGTCATTCTCTTTTGGCTATCTTTTGCTTGTTTCCTCCTATGCCTTCCATTGTCTTCTAGATGCCTCTTCATCGCAACAACACCCAAATGTCCGAACCAGGTGCTGCAACTACCCAGTAAGTAGGCGTCGTACTCCAGAGGACCGTTGTTTTAGCTATCACCATGACTCGCCTCAGGGATGAAGCCGTATAAGGGAACTGCTCCTTGGTGCAATCAATGCCACCGTCATCACCCAAATCAAATACCCTGTTTCAAATGTACCCACGGTGGACGATGGGGACATTTGGTTAACATCTGCCGCTTTGCGATCCAAAGCAAAGTTGTTACCAATCCTGCTGCTACTCAACCTTCAAATTCTGCTTCATATGTCGCCTTGGCATATCTAGTGCCTCAACCTCATGAACTTTCTACCTTGTGTATCGACGTAAGCACGCCTAGTGCAAGGTGTCGGAACACCTCTCGTTACACAAATTCCAAAATCCATGTAGGATCTTTCTATCCTCATAATTAGATCCTTGTGGATGGGTATCGTTCATCGGAGCCCTTAATTGAATTCTTTGTATGATTCAATACGTACATTACAATTCAATAAGGACAAAGCCGAATTCCTATTAAGATCTTTCTATCCCCATAGTTAGATTCTTATGATTAAAGTGCCAAATGAAATCCACGGATTGGATTCCTGGTATGCTTTAAGTATCCGCGTTCAAAGATAACAATTTAAAGGCCAAATTAAACAATTATGTGATTATATGCTTATGTTCTCCCTTTTATGTTTTTGTGATCCAATTTTGTTATCCAAATCCTCGTAGAATCTTCCATATCTTCGTATAAGGGATTCATAGTAGGATATCCAAAGGTACTATCTTAAATCCTTAATGGACTTCTACGTTGGAGTTGAGTCCCTTGGGTTATGAAGTACTATTCCATAATTAGACCCCTTGAGTGGTCTAGTTAAACAGATTGATCCAAAATTCTGGTTAGGAATATCATGTGATGATATAGCTGAAAAGACTCCTTGAGTGGTCTAATTAAAGAGATCTTTTGTTGATCTAATTAAAAGGACCCTATGGTAGTCTAGCCACACTCATCACAAGTTTGGCTACCCTTTGTTTTGTGGGCTGATAGAACAACAATAAAGAGTGCAACTGGCCAAACCCCTTTCTCCTTAGTATTTGGAGTAGAGGCGGTGATCC
This sequence comes from Helianthus annuus, assembly GCF_002127325.2. Lineage (NCBI taxonomy): Eukaryota > Viridiplantae > Streptophyta > Magnoliopsida > Asterales > Asteraceae > Helianthus > Helianthus annuus. The sequence continues at coordinate 109,384,134 of NC_035443.2, forward strand.
CAACAGAAATGGTGATACCTACGGCAAGATCCAATCTCCAGGATCCTGGGCAGAATCCTGAAGCAATGTGCCAGGAATTAGATACTGTGGATGAAACAAGAGATGCAGCAAAGCTAAGGATGGCAGCATATCAACAGAGGATATCCAGAGCATACAACAAGAATATAAGGACTAGGAGGTTTCAAGTCGGGGATTGGGTGTTAAGAAAAGCTTTTCTAAATACTACTAATCCTGCTGATGGAAAATTAGCTCCAAAGTAGGAAGGACCCTATGAGATCGAATCAGAGGCATGAAAAGGAGCCCATCGACTCAAGAATATGGAAGGGGATATGCTACCAAGATCCTGGAATGCTATAAATCTAAAGCTTTATTTCAAGTGAGTTTAGAATTTAATTTCTAACTCATAATGGTATGAATTCTATCTTTTTTCAATATATTTGAGTTTATTTATTCTTTCGAACCCAATACTGACTTAAGCATCGGAGGGGTGTTAGCCAAGCTAACACCCGCCTTAGTTTAAGGTTGTTTTGCAGGATATGCTTCAGGATATACACTCAGGATAACTCGAAAGATTAGAGGATTGGCCCCCTCTCTCACGTTTAAGGGATCCTGATCCCTTCACAGGTTTAAAGGTATTCACCTTTCTCTCGAATTGGGTTTAAACACCCTGCCCTGAGTGCAAGTTATCTAGGAATAGTTCAAGGTAGCGGGACCAGTTCATGTAAAAGTGGCTGATAATTTCGTTACTATTGGCTATATCCTGGATCCTAAAGGTATATGAGGATTGATCACCCTCTCTCACGAAAGGGTATTTTCATACTCTCTAAGGTTTAAAGGTTTTCACCTTTCTAAGTCTTGGAGTTTGTACACTCTCGCCTGTAGCGCATGAAAATCAGGGTTTATCCCCAGGATATTAAGGGTTTATCCCAAGATATTAAGGGTTTGTCCCAGAATATTCAGGACGTACTCGGTGAAGCTAAAGTATGACTTGTGTTTGCATTCCTAAGTCTTCAAATATATTGAACACAGGGGACATATATTATACGACTTAAAGGATGGATTCAAACTTATAAGTGTGCACTAGGGACATTCCTATAATTGAAGATCTGAATTGAATCCTTAGGAATCTCTGGTATGATCTCTCCTTTTTATTTGGATAATTTGGGTTTAATAAGTTATGCGTCAGTATCCTGAGCAGGATATCTCTCAGGATACCTCTATAATGTGTTCCCCATAATGTTCAAACAAAAACTGTTTTCATAAATAAAATTCGTACAATAAAGGTATAACAGCAGAGATAAAGCCAAAAGAAAGCCATATTATTAACATACCAAAAGTTGTGCTTTCGGTTTCACCTCAAACCAAGGTCCATCCACTGAAAGCACTCTTAGTTCCTTACCATATTTACTTAACAGTTGAAGGTTTTGTCTCAAACCGAGACCCATCTACCTCCAACTGTTATATTGTCCAAAAGTAAAGCATACTAACGTTGATGACCAAGGGCTTCGTCCTGAAACTCAGGATCCCTCCACCTTTGGCCATCATATTGTTTTTTGGGTAAAGGGTTACCCCGGTGATTCTATAAAATTCCAACGCAAATAAGTACAAGTAGTGAGGATGAATTCCACACTAGTTCATATACAGGACATGCCCCATATATGTAAACCAAAGCAAACAAATTACCTATGACATCCCATAACCTAGCCTACTATACATCAAAGAAAAGATCTAGTAGACGAGACAATGCAAAACAAAAAACAAAATCTCAACCGCCATCATCAAAAATAAAGCTGCCACAAACCGGCAACCCCTTCAAACGAACCAAAGACAGCCTATCCATTTGAGAATTTTGTGGAAGAGGTGCTTGCCCCTGCTTTCGAAGAAAAAGGATGTAGACCCGATGTCATAAATTTACTCGTTTCATTGTAGACTTCAACTACCTCCTCTTCATCCGAATCCTGCCTATCAGTCACCTGTTTCTCTTTTTTCTCTATTCGCCCCACAGTTTTACCTTCCTGATCACCGTCATCATCCCTAAGGGCATCAAACGGATTTGAAGTTGAAACCCGGTTCGAACTCTTCACGACCGGTTTTGGTTTAGGATTGGTAACTGGTCTATAAACAAACTTTGGTTTCTGATTTTTCATGTGTAGACCTTGGATGTTAGCTTTCTTCTTTCTCGCACCCACATCCTGGAAATCATCCACATTCTTTCCAGACTCCACATTTGGAACAACCTGAGGATTCTTTGGACACGAGCAATCATCATGTCCAAAAACACAGCAAGATGAACACCGTAACGGCTCCCAATCATATTCAATCTTAACTTCCACCTTAGAATATCCATTACCATCTACACATGGAATTGCAACAGTGACATTTCTTTTTAAATCAGCCCCCGCCTGCACTTCAATCAGAGCTCTGGCATAACTACTTCTTCCCCAAGATTCAGCACACATCGTAGCAGTATACGTATCCAACATCTTAGGCACCCCTATCTTTGAAGCAATCAAACTAAGACCATCCTCAGTATATGCCGTTAACGGCACATCGTGCATCTTAACCCACACCGGAATAGCTTTGATATCCTCTTTTTCCAGTTTGATAGAGGCCGACCACATCTTCAAAATAATCGGAACATTTCTTATCATCCATGGCCCATCCTCTAACATTTTATCCATCCCTTCCTTAGTTTTAAACTTAAAGAAAAAGAAGCCATTCGCATTCATCATCAATCTAACCAGACCGTACTTAACCCAATTGTTCTTAGCAAAGTAATCCACCACCGGAAATGCTAGCCGTTTACCCAAGAAATACCCATAGAGGGTGTTTGCATACCTGTCCGTGACTTGCTGAACCGAAGCCAGCGGAATAACAACATCAGCTCCTTCGACAGCCTCAGCAGATTCCATCTCCCTAAAGTTGACCGTCACCTTCTCCTTCGAGTTCTTAACAGCATTTGCAAATGATACCGGTTGCGGATTACCATGGCCTGCCAAAGCAGCAGCATTGGAATCTAATCTTTGCTCATATCGCTTGGTAGCTTGCTTAATCCCTTCCCAATCCGAAACTTTAGTTGTTGACCGCATGTTTTCAGCTTCAAAAGGAACTGAATTCTCTAACAATTCATCAATAATGTTAACCTTACGAGGTTCAGTTTGAGCCGATAGATCGCCAATGATTTTAAACCTGGCTGCAATTTCTTCAAACGTTGCCCTCGGTGTCGCATGAGGATCATGTTTCTTTCCACCAGAACCACTAACATCATCCATGACAAACGATGTGAATGCCGGTTGGAAATAGACACACAGTGGTTGACGAAAATAAAATTCTAGCAGCCGTCTGGTCAACCTCGAAACAAAGAAACAGTCAAGAAAATTTATGTATCCTCGTAAAAGAACAACCTGTCTTTGTCAAAGTGAAAACCCTAGCAGCCGTATGCAACAATCTCGATAAAGGGAGCAAGAATCAGACAAAGAAATTAAATGCAGCCTCGTAACAAACAAACTGATTTATCAGCCCCACTTGCTATGAAACCCTAGTCAAATAAAAGATACAGCCGCTGACTTTAACCAAGAAACGGATCCCAAGAACTCAAAACCCTAAGCTGAATCAGATTAACAGCCGTCAAACAGATGAAAGATCTGATTATCAACCGGAAACCAATCACAGCCTCTTGATAACGAATCAGAAACCAAAACGTAATCAACCAACAATCGTGATGAAACCAAACCTGATGAAACCCTAGAATGATCTTGAATGATTAGCGCCGTTGAATTGATTCGTAAAAACTAACCGAAGATCAATTGAGAACCAGGAAAATTCTCCTAGAGTTTCTTGGTCGCCGTTTTTCGCCTAGGTTACGAGCTCACCGGTTGTTCAATATTGTTTCGCTATACAGAAAGTATTGGCCATCATATTGTTCAAGTGTAGGAAAAGTAAAGTGCAGAAAAAGTAAATTGTTTTGGGGTTACAAGCCAACATTCAAATTTAAAAAAAAAAGTGGGCTCCGGCCTAGGCATCAATATCCATCATTGCCCACTTGAATGCCCTCACACAACGGCATCTTCTCCAGCTTTCTCCGTCTTCTCAGCTCCAGCATCCTGCGCAGCATCCTGACCAGCATCCGTCCAAGCATCCTTGTAGGATCGGTTTCGACCTGAATGAGTCGTTAGGAAGAGCTCTTGTACGTTTCAGAGGCGGAAACTAAGAAACGCACTACAAAACAACTTGAACTACACTTAAAACCTCTTGTATATTCGATTGACAACGTTTACAGTGAGAGGAAATGCCGGCAGCACCTCGGTATAACTTTGTCTGACCGTTACAAATGACATCGTATGAACAACTATTTATAGAGACACCCTAACCGTTTGAAACATCTCAAATGGTTACATTAATTCAAACGGTGACCTTAACTCAAACGGTTATCTTCAAACTGTTGCATAAACTCAAACGATTGGCTCTTTCAAACGGTTGGATTCTTTAAAAAGTCAACATCTTCTTCAACCAAGTTATCTCCTCATTGGACCATCACCTTGTTGTTTCTCATTGGACCTCCAAGCTTTTGTCTTACATGGAACTTATTCAGTGATGATGTCATCATATGATGTCATCATCAAAGATGATGACATCATGTTTGATCCAAAACCGCAACGAACCCGAGACACGATATTAAGACGAAGACGACAGATGACTGCACCAACAGACTCCCCCTCAGATGTTGACGAGTCTTAAGTGTCGAGTCTTCAACGACTTCAGTCTTTTTCACAGTGTAAGCATCCTCAAATCTTTCTCTTTTCTTTTCATCATCAATAGACTCCCCACGAACAATCTCTACTTGGATGTCTTCAGACTCCCCCTTTCGATATGCTGGGATCGCAGTCTGGCTTGTTGAAATCACACAGTCTTCAGCTATCGGAACCTGGCACTCTATCTTCAGATAACCTGCATATTCTCTACCCAAAAATAAATTTTCTGATGATAACTTGTAAAAACAATCTCACCAGCTAATGAACCACTTGCAGGAATAATACAATCAAAGAATGATTTTACAATGTTAATTTTGATAAACCACTTGAAGATATATTTTAATTTTTCAAAACAACACACTCTCCCAAACCATTTGTTCATCATGTTTAGCACTCGGAATTTTGAAAATTAGCTCTTCAATACCAGTTGTCGAAAATCTTTTTGAATTTTTCAAAATTTATGTTAAAACACACTAAAAATCTTTTTGGATTTTAGAATGTATAGAAATGAAATGCAGAGAAAACAAAATATTTACAAACAATATTTTTGTGAGTTTGTGTAAGAGGATCATATCAGTTTTGTGACAAATCACTAACACCATTAAGCTTTAAACATACTCAGTTCTAAACAATTTACCTAGATTGTCAGTATATTGGTCCACTTTAAATTTTCACACAGATTTCAATCAATTCGAGATACGATATTAGTGTTTTAGAAACTCAAACTTAATTGTGTATCACTCCACTCGAATATACTCCTGTATCCAGATCCCAATATTCAGTCTTACAGGTGAGTATACCACAGATGATATCTGTAAAGGGGTTATGTGCGAGGGCCATGAGAGCTCAGGTCGATACTTCCGTACACGCAGAGAGATGACGACTTCGACTTTAGGTGGGTCCCCTTTAGAGGATCTTTTATTTACAACAGCAGCGACTATCAATTTTATTGTTTCATCAGCTTGCTGAGGGCGATGCTATGTTTCAAGCATTTTGCAGAAAGCATTATCCGGGGACTAGGTCAGTACTTCCATACAGCAGAAGTCCCGGGATAATACCCCAGATATCACTGAGTATAAAGACCTAGTATCTCAGAATATGGGACCTTTGAAACAAGATTTCGGGGGTTACCCATATATTCAAGAATAGTTACCCACGAATCAAGCAAGTTTGAATTAGGTTTATATCTCGTTTCAATTTACTAAATGTGCAAAAACCTACTGACACATCCGCAGTAAGATTGTTTAACACTTTTAAACTTTCCAATTCTTTAGCATGTTGTGATAGTCCACTGATGTACTATCATTTCCTCTTTTTCACAACAAAACTCATTTTTGATTTTATCATGTTTTTGACTTTTTCAAATTTTCTAATGTTTTTGGATTTTCTAAAAATTCTTACTCCCCCTAAAATTCAAATACATCTAATGAAAATTGAAAACAAACTATACAGAACATGACAACCGATATCAAATCGCCTCAATTCGCCATTCGCTTGGCATAAACAATCAGAACTCCCCCTATCAACAAACTATTTTCCCATTTAGATTTCAAAACACTTAAGTTTGTTTTAATCAAAATGGTTTTTTCGGAAAATAAGTTTGATTGATTTTATCACTTGTAGATTTATCAAACAAATGTTCGGGGATGTGGTTCATCATCTTGTCTTCCAACCAGATGTAGGAAAATACAAGTACAAATTAATGTCCTTGATTTACCATTTGCAGTTCAGAAACCTCTGTACCACTTGTAAGAAATACACAAACAAACCTTTTACCGATTGTATGATTGACGTTACCGAATAAAATTCAAGAAAGATGCCGATTCATGCTCCACGCTTACCAACCTGGGAGCTCCGACAAGTCCTGAGACTTACTGTTCATAATATGTACCATCCCAGTCACAAACCAGGGATGGTTCAACCTTTTCTTTCTTTGTTTTCTTCTCATATAATTCTTTAACCCCTTTGACTTTTCGATCAATCATCTTTCCAAAGATATGTTTTACCTTGGGGTTAAAGGCCTTCTCAGCATCAAATTCCTGTTTATCATTATAAAATTGATTAGAAATTTCAACTTTACCAATTTTCTTTTTATAGTTTTCAGCCCGGAGTGATGGAAACTCCTCATCATTCACAATCGGAACTGATTTTTCATTTTTTTTCATTTTTTTCTTCAGCTTCACATTTTGAAACAACTTGTGGCTCAACTGACTTTGTGGAATCAGTTTCATCGCCAGAAGATAGCTCCTCTGATTTTGACTTATCAGAATCATTGCTAGAGCTTTCACCAGCATTCTTAACAACCCATTTCTAGTTGTCAGACTTAGCTCTCTTCTTGTAAAACTTGTTCGAACTCTCACCAATTTCAAATATAGAATCTTGAAACAATTTTGTTCTATCAATTGGTGATTCGAACGCAAGCACTTTCTCTTTGACTTTACGAAATACTCCCTGTTTCGATTGTATTGCATTAGAACAATCTTTTTCAATATATCCAATAGTGTTGCATCTGAAACAGGTTCTTGTATCTCTCTTCTGTTCGTCTTGCTTCTTCGCAAGGAACTCACTATTTGATTCCCTCCAGAAACTTGTCTTTTCTTCTTCATCAGTTGATGTGCCTGAAACAAATGACATTTCGGATTTAAAATCACGAACATATTTTTCATTTTTCTGTTTTTCTGTAGGAATAAAACCTAAACCTTTCTTTTTGAAATTACCGTTATTGTTTGATTTCTTTTGGAAACCTGAACCAGAACTGTAATTCTTTTTCTTATTTAATCTCTGTTGAACTCTTGAGGTGTAATATCTTGGTTTTTCATTAAGACATAAGCCTTTTATTTCAGAAATATTAATTTTTGTGAGTATGAAAACCTTGTTTATCAATTCAGTTTTGACACCTCTTATTGGAAATTCTTCATCAGAATATAATTTGTCAGAATCATTCAAAGTGTAAGCAACTTTAAACAATCCATCATCCAAATTAGATTTTGACAATAGAAGTTTTCTATCATAAACTAATTTGTCCTGTTTTTCTGTTTGACACTTTGTGCTTGACCCAGACTTTGACTCTTCAATATCATCACTCTCTAACACTTGATCCATGACTTTCTTCATCAATTGAGACTGTTGATCAGTGTCAGATGATGTAAACACAATATCAATACTTTCTGGAAGATTGACTGACGACTCTGACTCCCACTGTAAATTTGTTGCCTTTTTGACTCTTTCATCGTTTGGATATCTAGGCAAATATCCATTTTCCAGTGGGGGTGGATACTTGTTATAACTGACACCTTGCTTCTTACCAGATGATGTCTTTTCGGTGTCTTTTTTCTTGTCATTCTTCTTCTTGTCAGCAATCTTTTCATCAGCACCTTTTCCAGCTGCTTTCTCCTCAGTTACTTCATCGTCTTCCCATACCTTCATGCTTTCAACTGTCGGATAAATCCTGTCACACCCCGACCACATAGAACATACAAAACGTGGAGGAAGTGTCGGGGAGTGTTGTAACAGAATCAATTGTTTCAAATCCATGGTAAACGAAGTTTCGTTTTATTAATCAAACATGAAAGTTTACATTGTCTTAAACAAGAACCAAAGAATACATAACATAAATTAACTAGTTCTTGTCTCGTTTTAAGTCACTAAGGCACAGGTCCGCCTAAGTATGTCTTGATAAGTCCTATGCATCATCTCCTGAAAACACATGTGAAAATAGGTACGTCAGCATAAAAATGCCTGTGAGATACATTGGTTTTGTGAAAACGAAATTCATGACTTATGTTTGAGAAAATGTTTAGTCATGAACCTTGTAATTTGCTTTGTCTTGTAAATCATTTGAAAAACGGTAAGATCAGATGATATGTATAAATAAGAGAACAATGCATGGTTAACTGAATAACCATGTAAAAATGAGTTTGTATAAGATGTGTTGTTTGTAATTCAGTGTCTTGTGAAAAGCGTGTTATTTGTATAAAATGTTCTATGTATCAAATTGAAATGATTTAAATAACGCTACGATATGTAATACCATACAAACACTTATATATAGGAAGTACCAGCGGCGTATCCACCATGCTTGTATCATATTACACACGCCTCGTTACTTAAATCACTTACTCAAACCAAACCATCAAGATGAAATGTTTAACAACGGTAGAAATGTTTATGTATAGTCAAATGTCTATTGTCAACTGTAAGTCATGTCAACGGATACAACTGGTTTACACGGTTCAATGGTTACAAACGGTTCGTATAATCGAAGGGTTAAGACGGTTCACATAGTCAAATGGTTACAACGGTTCAAAATGTAGTATAATGTGTTCATATACTAGATGAGCATATGCAACAGAAATGCAATGTGAAACAATGTACTACGTATGCACACAATGGGCGTACGTAGCATGAAATGTATTGTAGAGTACAACGGTTCAAAATGTAGTATAATGTGTTCATATGCTGGATGAGCATATGCAATAGAAATGCAATGTGAAACAATGTACTACGTATGCACACAATGGGCGTACGTAGCATGAAATGTATTGTAGAGTACAACGGTTCAAAATGCAGTATAATGTGTTCATATGCTGGATGAGCATATGCAACAGAAATGCAATGTGAAACAATGTACTACGTATGCACACAATGGTCGTACGTAGCATGAAATGTATTGTAAAGCAATGTACTAAGTACGCACACAATGGGCATACATAGCATGAAATGTATTGTAAAGCAATGTACGAAGTACGCACACAATGGGCATACATAGCATGAAATGTATTGTAAAGCAATGTACTACGTATGCACACAATGGGCATACATAGCATGAAATGTAGTGAAATCATGTACTAATATGTACTAACGAACGTAGCAGGTATATGATGTGAAAACATAGAAAACATGAAAGTAACAGGTAGGCACATGTGTTTCACCCCAAAACAGTTTGGAAAACAGTAAAAGAGGGGTTCAATGTACTCACCTGAGATTGCTTTGAATTCCTTGTATAATAACCAGATAATGCTAAAGATCACGGGATAGCAAACGGCACCTAATAGGTAGCTATGTTAATATACCGGACCTAAAGTCGGAGGAACGGATAGTATGCGGGTTCGTAAACCAAACGAGTATGGAGACTCGTGTAATATGGTTTAACAAAGCCTACATACTAAAATGAAACTTAACCTAAGTGCTTACGGCCCATCACGACCCGTTTAGGTAGCTTATGCTACCCTAACGCGTCGTTCGCGTAGAACGCGTTTGGAACGCCTAACATCGCGACCACAAGGTATAACCTCGGAAGGTTATACCTATGGTCACCTAATGTGTTTGGTCGGATCCTAATGATCAACCAAATGGGTCGGGTTCGAAAGTATAAGCGATGGTTTAGATCGCTTACCTTACGACCCTATATAAGCACTAAACTAAAAGTGACGAGCTAAGCATGTTAAGACATGCTTAACTAAGTTTAGAAAACAGGTTTGGTATCAAAACAAACGGTTTTGATACCCACGAGTAGTTTGGTTACAAAATATGCAAGAATGCACATTTTGGCCGAAACTACGACTCGTCACTGAGCCTAGATAACGTGGTAATCAGTAGGTATAGTCACTACGGACTATAACCATCGTGATCACGCTCACGTTATGAAGTTCCATGAACTTCGTGTTTACCATAGGCTAGTCAATGCAGAAAGTCAACAAAAAGTTGACTTTCAGACTCGAAAAGCGAATAAAAGAACGAAAGAATACTTACGGAGGGTCCCCGAATGCTAATCTAGATCAAAATGGCTCAGGTATGAAACAAAGGTTCCAACTTAGAGCTCTTGATCAGATTGTGTGGGTTTTTGCAACAAAGGGGGGGTATTTATAGGAAAAGCATAACCGTTAGGATCGTTTATCGAATATCGTGCCACGATCTTGTGCGTACACTTGTCAAAATATTGTGGTAAGTCAGAACTTGGCCCTTGGCTCTTGATTAGGTGTAAGGGCATTGCCCCTTGATCGAACGAAAGGCCAACTGCAAGTGGGTTCAATGAATCTGCTGTACTGGGGACCCCTTACGGACCGTATGGCTTATGGCTTACGGTCCGTAAGCCCCTAGTTTGGCAGTTTTACAGTTTTGGTCCCTGCAGCCCCTAAACTTGGTATTTGATTTATTTTTGACACGTTTAAGCCCTGTTAACCTCATTTCAAAGCTCTAAAATGATGTTAAAGTATAGGGAACTTAAAATGTGCTCAAAAATATCCCGGATGTCGGTTCGTTTGGCCGTACGGTCGCGATGTTCGGTTAATTACGACGGAATGCGCATAAGCGCGAAAGACGATCCAAATTGCGCGACGAATGGATTTTTCTCATGCCATACACTAAGGCATAATATTAGGATGTTTACATAAATTTTTGGATGTCCGGATGTATTCAGAACGTAAGTTATGCGTGAAAGTGCAAACTTGTGCACTTTTTGACACTTTTAGTCCCTGAATGACCCAAAAGTTTATTTTAGCACACCGAACACCTCAAAGCCTATTTCTAAGCTTTGTAAAGGATATTTATGGTATGTTTAACTTATGGACATGTTCCGGAATGTTCGTTACAGTTCAAATTGGCATACTTTCGCAGTTTGTCAAGTTTAGTCCCTGTAAGCGAATTAATTGGTTTTTGCCATACCAAAGCCTTCAAAACTTATTTCTAAGTTATGTAAAGGTTATTTAAGGTATGTTAAGCATATGTTGATGTTCCGGAGTTTTTGTCGCATTTATACTGAGTACGTTTACGCACCAGGTTGCGTATAATTCTCCAGAAAGCGATGTAAAGTTTGAAATTGAACAAGAATTGATATGTGCAATAGATACACATATTTATACAAGATTCCGAGTATGAAATACGATATTTCATTGGCTTGGTATTTGTTTGATGGTCGTGGTGACACAGGTGTCACAGTCTCCCCTGCTTTAGGAAATTTCGTCCCGAAATTTATTCGTAGGAGTCTATTTGTGACTCTGCCAAATAACCATCAGCGATATGCAAAGAAATGTCCTCTCATTTCCTTAACGGTCATTCTTCAGAAACGAAAATGAACAGACAGAGTCATTTTCCTCAACGAGTATTCTTCAGAAATGGAAATGACGGAATACACAACGGATATTCATTTCCCCAACGGATAAATCGTCAGAAACGAAAATGAACTAACGGAGTCATTTTCAACGGTTGCTTCATCAGAGTTGGAAATGAAGGATTACACAACGGATATTCATTTCCCCAACGGATAAATCGTCAGAAACGAAAATGAACTAACGGAGTCATTTTCAACGGTTGCTTCATCAGAGTTGGAAATGAAGGATTACACAACGGATATTCATTTCCCCAACGGATAATTCGTCAGAAACGAAAATGAACTAACGGAGTCATTTTCAACGGTTGCTTCATCAGAGTTGGAAATGAAGGATTACACAACGGATATTCATTTCCCCAACGGATAAATCGTCAGAAACGAAAATGAACTAACGGAGTCATTTTCAACGGTTGCTTCATCAGAGTTGGAAATGAAGGATTACACAACGGATATTCATTTCCCCAACGGATAAATCGTCAGAAACGAAAATGAACTAACGGAGTCATTTTCAACGGTTGCTTCTTCAGAGTTGGAAATGAATAGGGTTAACTCTAGACACATGACAGAACTTGCTGTGATTTCTGTGCACTAGATTCCATAATTATGTATGCATCCATAATTACGTAATCCCTTGCACAGTCCGCACAGTTTGTTTTGTAATGTTTTGGGGAAGGATATCAAACTTGTGATGGGGGTGACTAGACTTCCATCGGGTCCTTTTAATTAGATCGACAGGGGATCTTCTTAGTTAGGCCACAAGGAGTCCTTTCAGCTATATCATCACATGATATCCCTAACCAGATTTTTGGATGAATCTGTTTAACTAGACCACTCAAGGGGTCTAATCATGAGGTAGTACTTTATAATCCGAGGGACTTAACTATAACATAGAAGTCCATTGAGGATTTTAAGTAATACCTTTGGGTATCCTACTATGAATCTCTTGTACAAGGATATGTAGGATTCTACGAAGATTTGGATAACATAATTTGGATCACAAAACAACACATAAGGAAACACATAAGCACATAGTCACATAATTGTTTAACTTGATTATAATTTGTTATTAACTTGTTATTGATTGAATACGGATATGGAAACCAATCGACGTGTATCAATGTTCACTGGGATCTATCTGAGAAGATAGAAAGATCTCCCAAAATTCAATTTTTTATTACAAGGAATCACCACATTCGAATTAAGGTATACAACAATTAAAGACTTACGGGAAGTCCTTAGGTACCCTATTAAGGATTTATAGTGGTACTTTGGGTATTCGTCTTGTGTTGTAACCTGCGCCTTGTACTTCGTTTCCTTAGAATAAACAGGTACTTAGGAATTTCGTGGAAGACGCAAGCGATTATAGAATGGGACAATTTTGGGGGTAGTTTGTTCTTCAAGGAATACGGTTCCTTGATTGTCGGTATTGTAAGGGATATGTCGTTTATACATGCAACCACAGAAATACATTGCAATGCAAATAAAAGATTTATTTTAAACAACGATAACAACTGTTTCTTGGATCTTGAGAACAAAAGAAAATAATACATAAGACGCGATTATTTCTAAACGATGTTGTCTTCTAGTCAGTCAGGTGCTCATCCCTGTGCTGGATTTGCATTAGCAAGCTTTGGGCAATTTCTTCGGAAATGACCCATCTCGCCACAGTTGAAACAAGAGCCTGGTAGAGAACGACCTTGAGTAGGATTGTTGCCAGCTTGGTTTAGTGCAGCTGCAGCTGGGCAGACTCTTGCTGTGTGGCCTATAAGCCCACAAGTTTGGCATTTGCGGCACTGTACGTTGGCGTGATGATGGAGGCAACATTGGTTGCACAAGGGTGCTGTTCTATTGTATGGTCTTTTAGTAGGGGGTTGAGCTGGTTGGTTGGGGACGGCTTGACCATTGTGAGCGACCACGACGAAGTTCTGAGAAGCCTTTTGCTTCTTTGACTTCTTAGGAGATTCAGTCTGTTCATCCATGATCTTTGATTCCTTGATTGGGTTCGATTCCCCGACCGGTTTCTTGTCACCTTTTCGGAAAAGTTTACCTTTCCTGATCTTTGATTCAGTCAAGGTTGCAGATAGCTCAATGGCTTGTCTAACTGTAGTAGGGTTGCTACCAGTCACAATGTCTTGTATTGAGTCAGGGAGGCCATCAATGTACTTTTCGATTGCTTTATCCAAAGGTGTAACCATATCCGGGCATAACAAACTTAACTCCTTATAACGGTCTGTGGAGGCTCGATGCTCACCGCTAAATTGCTTAAGATCGTCGAACTCCGTTTCCAAAGCCCTGATCTCGTGACGAGGACAGAATTCCTTCATCATCAGAGCTCGAAGCTCTTGCCATGTTTGAGCTAGTGCCACATCGGCACCCCTATCTCTCATCACACCATTCCACCATGTCAAAGCTCGTTTCTCAAAGACGCTAGACGCGAATTCTACCTTTCGCTCGTTTGGACATTGGACATGTCTGAAGGTGTTCTCTAAACTCTCGAACCATTGTAGAAGTGCAGTCGCTCCTTGAGACCCAGAAAACTTTGATAGTTTAGCCGAATTGAACGTCTTGAAGTTGCAGGGGGCATTATGGTTGTTGTTGGCTTGGTTCCATTGAGCAAAGAGGTTTGGGAATTGAGCAGCCATCTGCTGTGCAATAATTTCCGCCAGCTCGGCAGTAGCTATCTGGTTGTCGCGTCGAGGAGGCATTCTAGAAGAGAAACAAGAAAGAAAACAAATGAAATGGCATTGGGTAAGAATAGGATGTTACAATTACCGGCCATAATCATGGTTGATGGTCATTTGTTTGAATCCACGAAGCAAACAAACAACACACAGGCTGAATCAAAGCAAATAGATCCTCATAGTGTATCGCGAAGACATGCTCGCCTATAAGTGGACACTCACCCCAAGAGTTCCCAGGTAAGAGTGACTGGTCCGATTATGTGGATTTGTACGAACACTCTAACCTTAGACAGAAAACCCAGGGTACAGGCATTCACTCTTCCAGTTTGCACGTGTTTACACTATTTAGGACCCAAAACTTTGACGAGAGTTTTGAAAATTCAAAGGGGTTCAAAACCTTATAACGGAGGGTTCAAAACCTAGTAATCAATCATCCTAGAACAGATGATTAGTTTTCAAAGCGGTTTTGAAATTTATGTTCTTGTTGTGGTCGTCGCCTAAGGATAGGTGACGGTATTGTTTTGTGACTAAACGCAAGTAAACTCGCGTTAGGTTCCTAGGAAGGTTATAGACTAGGTCAAAGTTGTCACACCCCCAAAATCCACCTGCGGAGTATCACCGCTTGGGAGCGTGACTGACCAGGATCAAGCCACCAATCATATTGAACATGCATATAGTATTAAGTAAGATAAAAGAAAACCATCCGTTCAATACAAAAGGTGTTCAAAACATGTTATTGTTTTAAAGTGTAGCGGAAGCATAGTAAAAATCCAACAATAGTAAATAGTTCAAATGTTATAATAGTTCAGCATAGAAACCACGAATCCTTGTCCACAACGACCCGCTTCTCCAGTGCAAGCTCCAAGTACCTAACGATCTGCAAGGCATGTAACAGAATGGTCAACAAACTAGTTGAGCGAGTTCACAGTAAGTAAATGTGTAACAGTAAGTAACAGGTGGCCCTACAGGGCCGATAGTAAGTTATGCTGGTGGGGGCTTCCCATGTTAAGTTACCACTAGACTATTCGTATTATTATCCCTGTTCTTCGTCCGAGAACAGAAGTGTGTATAAAGTGTGCGTAGGTTTTACGCACGTATCCTTCGTAACCTGAGGATAGGAGTAAGTAATGCGTACACGTAGGTTTTACGTGCGTATCCTTCGTAACCGAGGATAGAATGGCATGTGAACCCGTAGGTGTTATCCCAACCTACGTAACCGTCCTGACATCCGAGGACATGATAGGTGATAGTCTAGTAAAGCATTAGTACGTTCCTTTCAATAATAACCTTTAACCCATTCCCACGACCCGGGAATCCCATGCCTTAGTAGGAGTGTGAACTCACCTCGGTTTGCTCGGTATGCTAAGTTATGCACTCACAAGTAATTAATCACGTCCTAGTGTATGCACGTATAACAAATCAGTTCATGTTCACAATTGTACGCATGCAGTTAATGTTCACATAACAGTCAGTTGCATAACAACACACACGTATTATTTCACCTTGCACGAATACAGATGCTAACATTCATCTCTAGCATGGCATGTCAAATAATCCAGCATATAATCAATCAGTCAAAGTATGTTCATAATCCCTAACATCCTTCGAATCCAGTCACTATCTTTCGACAACAGTAATCACAATTATCCTTCGGACCAATGTTATGTTCCGAATCCTATGTCATCTTTCGGCCAACCTATCTTTCGGTCCAACTATCTTTCGGTCCAATAATGGTTCGGTCAAACTAGTATCTTTCGGTCAAATTTATGGTTCGACTAACAAGCATCCTTCGACAACAACTATGTTTCGGGTAGCAACATCTTTCGACAATTAACAGTTACGTTTGATCACCATCAGTTACGGATATCATGCAGCCAAATACAGAAACAGAAACCCTAATCATCTACAGCCGTCATCATCATAACAATCATCATCTATCATGCATGTCCAAACAAATCACAACAAGTACCAATTCTTAACAGTACATCTACATAACGAGTATCATACAAGCACGATTCCTCACTACAATCGATCTGTAATATTGATTAATAATCCGAACAGAATACCAAAGATCCTAATTGATAGCAGGTTTAGATCTTTGCGTTTAAACTAACCAAACCGTGTTCACTTGTTTCGTTTTCGTTTACCATAATCAATATCATCACAATATATCCGATTAGCATCTATATCCGATTAACATTCATATTCGATTAACATACGTGTCTGTTTAACATACAAACATATTGCAAGACAACTGGAAAAATCACGAGATCATATACACATAAAGCATCACATACTAACCGGAAATCTGGATTACGTAATGAAATCCTTTGAACAGAGTGTAGGTCTGCTATATGCCGTCACACACACAAGGGAACCGAAAGCTCTAGGGTTTTGCCGATCAAAAATGTTATTACGTAAAGTTTCTAATCCAACTTATATTAAATCGGCAGTGGGCCAAGGCCCAAATTGAAAGACTGGGCCGAAACATATCGAAGGATATGTTTCGAGTGCGAAGGATATGTTTCGAGCCCTTCATATGTTTCGACATCCTTCGATTCATGCATCATGTTTCGTGGAACATCCTTCGTAGGTTGGGCCATGATTCACACTAACTAGCTAACATACAGTACAAGTTTCACAATATGGAACCCATTATACACGATCAAACAATTATGCACAATCAAGCAATCAACATATATATATACTTTCATATCAATCCAATGTGCAATTAAGTAATTAGTCAAACACATGCTCGTGTAATACGTATGAAATCAATCTTAGAAATTCGAGTTGTCACATTATCCCCAACTTGAAAGAAATTTCGTCCCGAAATTTGGTACGCACTTACTGAGGTAGCTAGGCAAGTTACATAGTTCACCGGTTTTCCTGGGGTGTCACATCATTCCCCCGTTGATTTGGAATTTCGTCCCGAAATTCAGTAGTAGTAGCTTCAGCCTCAGAAGTGGATGCATTGGGTTCGAATAGCTGGGGGTACTTTTCTTTCATCTGGTCTTCGCGTTCCCATGTATACTCCGGGCCACGCTGGGAGTTCCAACGAACTCGAACAAGAGGGATTCTCTTGTGTTTGAGGACCTTAACATCCCGGTCCGTGATTTCAACTGGTTCCTCGACGAACTGCAACCGCTCGTCGATAGTGAGTTCCTTAAAAGGAACTATAAGGGTCTCATCTGATAGGCATTTCTTCAGATTCGACACGTGAAATACATTGTGAACTGCACCGAGTTCAGGAGGTAGGTTTAATCTGTAGGCTACCTTGCCAATCTTCTCAATGATCTCGAACGGTCCGACGTACCGTGGATTGAGTTTGCCCCGTTTACCAAAACGTACCACACCCTTCCAGGGTGAAACTTTCAATAAAACCCGGTCCCCGACCTCAAATTCCAACGGCTTTCTACGCTTGTCCGCGTAGGCTTTCTGACGATCGCGTGCTGCCGCCATGCGTTGTCGTATCTGTGCTATCTTTTCTGTGGCGTCCACAACAATATCTGGACCCGTAATTTGACTATCCCCCACCTCTGCCCAACAGAGAGGTGACCGGCATTTACGTCCGTACAATGCCTCAAATGGAGCGGCTTGAATGCTGGTATGGTAACTGTTATTGTACGAGAACTCCACCAAAGGGAGGTGCTTTTCCCAGCCGTTGCCGAAATCGATAACACACGCTCGAAGCATGTCTTCTAGAGTTTGAATAGTTCGCTCAGACTGTCCATCCGTCTGAGGATGATATGCTGTGCTCATGTCTAATCGTGAGCCGAAGGATTTGTGCATTGCTTGCCAAAGCTCTGACGTGAATCGTGCATCGCGATCCGAAATAATAGAGGTGGGCACTCCGTGCCTCGAAACAACTTCCTTCAAGTAAATGTCTGCTAAAGTAGAAAACTTATCCGTTTCTTTGATAGCCAAAAAGTGAGCAGACTTTGTGAGTCGATCAACGATTACCCAAATAGTGTCATTCCCACGCTGGGATCTAGGTAAGCCCGTAACGAAATCCATGGAAATTTCTTCCCATTTCCACTGCGGTATCTTAGGCTGCTGAAGTAGACCGGCTGGTTTCTGGTATTCAACCTTGACTCTCGCACAGGTTAAGCATTTTCCAACGTACGTAGCGATGTGAGCCTTCATACTAGGCCACCAATAAGTAGTGCTGATGTCGTGGTACATTTTATCCGACCCTGGATGTACCGAATAGCGAGACTTGTGAGCTTCATCCATTACCAGTTGACGTAATCCGCCATAGAGTGGGACCCAAATACGCCCCGTTACATAGTAAGCACCGTCTTCCTTTTGTTCCATGCGTTGCCTTGAACCGCGTAAGGCTTCAGCTTTGACGTTTTCGGGTTTCAGTGCTTCTAACTGAGCAGCTCGTATCTGTGCAGGAAGACTGGACTGAATGGTAAGCTGTAGCGCTCGCACGCGCTTAGGTAGAGAGTCTTTCCGACTGAGGGCATCAGCCACAACATTGGCCTTGCCTGGATGATACTTGATGGCGCATTCGTAGTCGTTCAGTAGTTCAACCCATCTTCGTTGACGCATATTCAAATCCTTTTGCTTAAGGATATGCTCGAGACTCCTGTGATCGGTGTAAATCGTGCACCTGGTACCGTACAGGTAGTGTCGCCATATCTTAAGCGCGAAAACAACAGCTCCCAGCTCTAAATCGTGCGTCGTATAATTCCGTTCATGAACCTTGAGTTGCCGAGAGGCGTATGCGATAACTTTATCCCGTTGCATCAATACACAACCAAGCCCTTGTATTGATGCGTCACAATAAACCACGAAGTCATCCGTGCCCTCGGGCAGTGAGAGAATAGGCGCGCTGCAAAGCCTATCCTTTAAGTACTGGAAAGCGGTCTCCTGTGTATTACCCCATCTGTAAACGACACCTTTCTGTGTAAGCATAGTGAGTGGTTGCGCGATCTTGGAGAAGTCTTTAATAAATCGCCTGTAGTAACCTGCCAAACCCAAGAATTGGCGTATTTCTGTCGGTGTACGTGGTGCTGGCCAGTTTCTGATCGAATCAACCTTGGATGGATCGACATGAATCCCATCCTTGTTTACCACATGGCCTAAGAAGTGGACTTCACGAAGCCAGAAGTCGCATTTTGAAAACTTTGCGTACAGTTGCTCTTTTCGAAGAAGTTCCAAGATAATACGTAGATGCTGCTCATGCTCCTCCTGACTCTTGGAGTAAATCAAAATGTCGTCGATGAAAACGATGACGAACTTGTCGAGATACGGTTTGCACACCCTGTTCATGAGATCCATGAAGACTGCAGGTGCGTTTGTAAGCCCGAATGGCATGACAAGAAACTCGTAATGACCGTAGCGAGTTCTGAAAGCGGTTTTGGAGACGTCCTCATCCCGGACTCTCAGCTGATGATACCCTGACCTTAAATCAATCTTGGAATAGTAACACGACCCTTGCAACTGGTCGAATAAGTCATCTATGCGTGGAAGAGGATAACGGTTCTTCACCGTCACCTTGTTGAGTTCACGGTAGTCGATACACATCCTGAACGTACCGTCTTTCTTCTTCACAAATAACACTGGAGCTCCCCAAGGCGAAGAGCTTGGACGAATAAAGCCCTTTTCCAAGAGCTCTTGCAGCTGTTTCGACAGTTCTTCCAGTTCGGTTGGAGCTAAACGATATGGTGCGCGGGCTATTGGTGCTGCTCCAGGTGCCAATTCGATCTGAAACTCGACTTGGCGATGAGGCGGTAAGCCTGGTAAACCTTCAGGAAACACCTGAGTGAAGTCACGTACAACTGGGATATCCTCCAGCTTCTTTTCCTTTGCTGATGCATCAGTAACGAGAGCCAGAATGGCAGTATGCCCCTTTCGTAAACATTTCTGCGCCTTCAAGTAAGAGATGATGCCAACCACAGCACCACTTTTGTCACCTTGTACTTCGAGAGGTTCTTGACTGGAGCGAGGAATACGAATAACTTTTTCCTTGCATAAGATCTCTGCGTGATGTTGAGATAACCAATCCATGCCGATGACGACGTCGAAGCTACCCAAGACTATGGGTATAAGATCTATCGTGAAAGTCTGACCCGCCAGAACAATGCTACAACCCTTGACTACATGAGCGGCTTCTACACTTTTGCCATTTGCTAGTTCTACGACGTGTTTAGTGTCTAGGGGTGTTGGTGTACGTTTTAATAAGTTACTCATTTTCATGGACATATAACTTGTATCAGCACCTGAATCAAATAAGACAGTAACGTAAATATCGTCGAGAAGGAACTTACCCATAACTACGTTAGGATCATTCACTGCATCTCCTCGACCCAACACAAAAGCACGACCTCGAGCTTCATTGCCGTTGTTGTTGTTACCATTACCCTGATTGTTGTTATTCCCGTTGCCCTGGTTGTTGTTACGGTTCTGGTTCAACTGTGGGCAATCGCGTTTGAAGTGACCTTCAGCCCCACACTTATAACACCCCCTGTTGCCCTGTTGCTGATTCTGCTGATTCTGTGGAGCTGGTTGCTGAGACTGCTGATTCTGATTTGCAGGACGAGCGCTTCTACAATCTTTGGCCTCGTGACCCATCTTTAAACACCTTTGACAACGGCCCTTATTGCACTGGCCGCTGTGATGCCTGTTGCAGTTGTTACACTTTGGAAGGTTTCCTCGATACCCTCCCTGTCTGTGGCTGCTCGATGAGTGCTGACTGGGACTTTGGTAACTATCCGTCTTTCGCTGCTGGGACTGTGATTGTACCGATGCTGATCCCTTGCTAGAATCCCCCTCCCATTTTCTCTTACTTTCGCTGGGAGTAGCAAGTGTAGTAGTAGCAGTAGCGGTAGCGGTAGCACTGATACGCTTTGGCAGTTTGCCCTGGTCTACTGCCTGATCTGTGATGCGATGAGCGAGACGCTGGATTTCCTGGATGTTGTTGAGGTTAGCCGACGTTACGTGGCTCTGAATCTCTGACGCGAGCCCCTTGAGATACAACTCAATTCGCTTGTATGGAGGATCTACCATAGTTGGGCACAGCACAGCCAACTCATTCGATCTCTTGGTGTAAGCTTCAATTTCCGAACCAACCATTTTCAAGTTATACAACTCGTCCTCCAACTTGTGAATGTCTTCTCTAGTGCAGTATTCCCTCTTGATCAGTTCTTTGAATTCATTCCAGGGTGTGGCGTTAGCAGCTGCCAACCCTAAGATCTGCACTTGTGCGTTCCACCAAGTGAGCGCAATCCCTTCAAGTGTGCCAGTGGCGAACTTCACCCTGCGAGCCTCAGGGCATTCACACATTTCGAAAACCGACTCGAGTTTTTCAAACCAGTGGAGGAGTCCGACTGCCCCCTCCGTGCCACTGAACGAGCTAGGACGACAGTCCATGAAAGTCTTGAAGGTACACGCAGGTTGTTGCTGAGCGGGTTGACCTATTGTGTACGAATAGGACAAGGTTAAATACGAGAATTATTGTAGGATCTAAAGATCCTTGTATGAATCTATACCGCAGGATATACTACCTGCTTGGGCGGCTGCAACTGCCGCAGCAACGAGAGCCTCTAGCTGGGCTTGAGTCATGGTAATTCGTGCGGCCATTGATCTTCACATCAAAGGCAACATAAGTGAGAAAGGTTCGCGAATAGTGCGATGACAGAAGAGTGTAAGCACATAAGTATTCTCATGCAATGACAAGTTGTGAGCAAGTAATGTAAGCATACTATGAGCAAAGTTCTATGCAAATTCTAGCATGTAGGCAATAAACATAAACCTTATTACCTAGGAAGTTGAGTCTTGCACGTGGAGCGAAGCGTCGTTGTGGATCGTTGAGAGCACTGTTCGGGTTATAGTCTGGTTTTAATAAAAACGTTTTCCCATATTAAAACCAAGTTCTCTATAACCAATGGCTCTGATACCAATCTGTCACACCCCCAAAATCCACCTGCGGAGTATCACCGCTTGGGAGCGTGACTGACCAGGATCAAGCCACCAATCATATTGAACATGCATATAGTATTAAGTAAGATAAAAGAAAACCATCCGTTCAATACAAAAGGTGTTCAAAACATGTTATTGTTTTAAAGTGTAGCGGAAGCATAGTAAAAATCCAACAATAGTAAATAGTTCAAATGTTATAATAGTTCAGCATAGAAACCACGAATCCTTGTCCACAACGACCCGCTTCTCCAGTGCAAGCTCCAAGTACCTAACGATCTGCAAGGCATGTAACAGAATGGTCAACAAACTAGTTGAGCGAGTTCACAGTAAGTAAATGTGTAACAGTAAGTAACAGGTGGCCCTACAGGGCCGATAGTAAGTTATGCTGGTGGGGGCTTCCCATGTTAAGTTACCACTAGACTATTCGTATTATTATCCCTGTTCTTCGTCCGAGAACAGAAGTGTGTATAAAGTGTGCGTAGGTTTTACGCACGTATCCTTCGTAACCTGAGGATAGGAGTAAGTAATGCGTACACGTAGGTTTTACGTGCGTATCCTTCGTAACCGAGGATAGAATGGCATGTGAACCCGTAGGTGTTATCCCAACCTACGTAACCGTCCTGACATCCGAGGACATGATAGGTGATAGTCTAGTAAAGCATTAGTACGTTCCTTTCAATAATAACCTTTAACCCATTCCCACGACCCGGGAATCCCATGCCTTAGTAGGAGTGTGAACTCACCTCGGTTTGCTCGGTATGCTAAGTTATGCACTCACAAGTAATTAATCACGTCCTAGTGTATGCACGTATAACAAATCAGTTCATGTTCACAATTGTACGCATGCAGTTAATGTTCACATAACAGTCAGTTGCATAACAACACACACGTATTATTTCACCTTGCACGAATACAGATGCTAACATTCATCTCTAGCATGGCATGTCAAATAATCCAGCATATAATCAATCAGTCAAAGTATGTTCATAATCCCTAACATCCTTCGAATCCAGTCACTATCTTTCGACAACAGTAATCACAATTATCCTTCGGACCAATGTTATGTTCCGAATCCTATGTCATCTTTCGGCCAACCTATCTTTCGGTCCAACTATCTTTCGGTCCAATAATGGTTCGGTCAAACTAGTATCTTTCGGTCAAATTTATGGTTCGACTAACAAGCATCCTTCGACAACAACTATGTTTCGGGTAGCAACATCTTTCGACAATTAACAGTTACGTTTGATCACCATCAGTTACGGATATCATGCAGCCAAATACAGAAACAGAAACCCTAATCATCTACAGCCGTCATCATCATAACAATCATCATCTATCATGCATGTCCAAACAAATCACAACAAGTACCAATTCTTAACAGTACATCTACATAACGAGTATCATACAAGCACGATTCCTCACTACAATCGATCTGTAATATTGATTAATAATCCGAACAGAATACCAAAGATCCTAATTGATAGCAGGTTTAGATCTTTGCGTTTAAACTAACCAAACCGTGTTCACTTGTTTCGTTTTCGTTTACCATAATCAATATCATCACAATATATCCGATTAGCATCTATATCCGATTAACATTCATATTCGATTAACATACGTGTCTGTTTAACATACAAACATATTGCAAGACAACTGGAAAAATCACGAGATCATATACACATAAAGCATCACATACTAACCGGAAATCTGGATTACGTAATGAAATCCTTTGAACAGAGTGTAGGTCTGCTATATGCCGTCACACACACAAGGGAACCGAAAGCTCTAGGGTTTTGCCGATCAAAAATGTTATTACGTAAAGTTTCTAATCCAACTTATATTAAATCGGCAGTGGGCCAAGGCCCAAATTGAAAGACTGGGCCGAAACATATCGAAGGATATGTTTCGAGTGCGAAGGATATGTTTCGAGCCCTTCATATGTTTCGACATCCTTCGATTCATGCATCATGTTTCGTGGAACATCCTTCGTAGGTTGGGCCATGATTCACACTAACTAGCTAACATACAGTACAAGTTTCACAATATGGAACCCATTATACACGATCAAACAATTATGCACAATCAAGCAATCAACATATATATATACTTTCATATCAATCCAATGTGCAATTAAGTAATTAGTCAAACACATGCTCGTGTAATACGTATGAAATCAATCTTAGAAATTCGAGTTGTCACAAAAGTATTACTAATAATCTAATTCCCTATAACCATTGGCTCTGATACCATCTTTTCTGTTACACCCCGACCACGTAGAACATACAAAACGTGGCGGAAGTGTCGGGGAGTGTTGTAACAGAATCAATTGTTTCAAATCCATGGTAAACGAAGTTTCGTTTTATTAATCAAACATGAAAGTTTACATTGTCTTAAACAAGAACCAAAGAATACATAACATAAATTAACTAGTTCTTGTCTCGTTTTAAGTCACTAAGGCACAGGTCCGCCTAAGTATGTCTTGATAAGTCCTATGCATCATCTCCTGAAAACACATGTGAAAATAGGTACGTCAGAATAAAAATGCCTCTGAGATACATTGGTTTTGTGAAAACGGAATTCATGACTTATGTTTGAGAAAATGTTTAGTCATGAACCTTGTAATTTGCTTTGTCTTGTAAATCATTTGAAAAACGGTAAGATCAGATTATATGTATAAATAAGAGAACAATGCATGGTTAACTGAATAACCATGTAAAAATGAGTTTGTATAAGATGTGTTGTTTGTAATTCAGTGTCTTGTGAAAAGCGTATTATTTGTATAAAATGTTCTATGTATCAAATTGAAATGATTTAAATAACGCTACGATATGTAATACCATACAAACACTTATATATAGGAAGTACCAGCGGCGTATCCACCATGCTTGTATCATATTACACACGCCTCGTTACTTAAATCACTTACTCAAACCAAACCATCAAGATGAAATGTTTAACAACGGTAGAAATGTTTATGTATAGTCAAATGTCTATTGTCAACTGTAAGTCATGTCAACGGATACAACTGGTTTACACGGTTCAATGGTTACAAACGGTTCGTATAATCGAAGGGTTAAGACGGTTCACATAGTCAAATGGTTACAACGGTTCAAAATGTAGTATAATGTGTTCATATACTGGATGAGCATATGCAACAGAAATGCAATGTGAAACAATGTACTACGTATGCACACAATGGGCGTACGTAGCATGAAATGTATTGTAGAGTACAACGGTTCAAAATGTAGTATAATGTGTTCATATGCTGGATGAGCATATGCAACAGAAATGCAATGTGAAACAATGTACTACGTATGCACACAATGGGCGTACGTAGCATGAAATGTATTGTAGAGTACAACGGTTCAAAATGTAGTATAATGTGTTCATATGCTGGATGAGCATATGCAACAGAAATGCAATGTGAAACAATGTACTACGTATGCACACAATGGGCGTACGTAGCATGAAATGTATTGTAAAGCAATGTACTAAGTACGCACACAATGGGCATACATAGCATGAAATGTATTGTAAAGCAATGTACTAAGTACGCACACAATGGGCATACATAGCATGAAATGTATTGTAAAGCAATGTACTAAGTACGCACACAATGGGCATACATAGCATGAAATGTAGTGAAATCATGTACTAATATGTACTAACGAACGTAGCAGGTATATGATGTGAAAACATGGAAAACATGAAAGTAACAGGTAGGCACATGTGTTTCACCCCAAAACAGTTTGGAAAACAGTAAAAGAGGGGTTCAATGTACTCACCTGAGATTGCTTTGAATTCCTTGTATAATAACCAGATAATGCTAAAGATCACGGGATATCAAACGGCACCTAATAGGTAGCTATGTTAATATACCGGACCAAAAGTCGGAGGAACGGATAGTATGCGGGTTCGTAAACCAAACGAGTATGGAGACTCGTGTAATATGGTTTAACAAAGCCTACATACTAAAATGAAACTTAACCTAAGTGCTTACGGCCCATCACGACCCGTTTAGGTAGCTTATGCTACCCTAACGCGTCGTTCGCGTAGAACGCGTTCGGAACGCCTAACATCGCGACCACAAGGTATAACCTCAGAAGGTTATAGCTATGGTCACCTAATGTGTTTGGTTGGATCCTAATGATCGACCAAATGGGTCGGGTTCGAAAGTATAAGCGATGGTTTAGATCGCTTACCTTACGACCCTATATAAGCACTAAACTAAAAGTGACGAGCTAAGCATGTTAAAACATGCTTAACTAAGTTTAGAAAACAGGTTTGGTATCAAAACAAACGGTTTTGATACCCACAAGTAGTTTGGTTACAAAACATGCAAGAATGCACATTTTGGCCGAAACTACGACTCGTCACTAAGCCTAGATAACGTGGTAATCAGTAGGTATAGTCACTACGGACTATAACCATCGTGATCACGCTCACGTTATGAAGTTCCATGAACTTCGTGTTTACCATA
This sequence comes from Helianthus annuus, assembly GCF_002127325.2. Classification (NCBI taxonomy): domain Eukaryota; kingdom Viridiplantae; phylum Streptophyta; class Magnoliopsida; order Asterales; family Asteraceae; genus Helianthus; species Helianthus annuus. Next base: position 109,411,083 of record NC_035443.2, read on the forward strand.
GGCTGGTCAATGCAGAAAGTCAACAAAACGTTGACTTTCGGACTCGAAAAGCGAATAAAAGAACGAAAGAATACTTACGGAGGGTCCCCGAATGCTAATCTAGATCAAAATGGCTCAGGTATGAAACAAAGGTTCCAACTTAGAGCTCTTGATCAGATTGTGTGGGTTTTTGCAACGAAGAGGGGGGGGGTATTTATAGGAAAAGCATAACCGTTAGGAACGTTTATCGAATATCATGCCACGATCTTGTGCGTACACTTGTCAAAATATTGTGGTAAGTCAGAACTTGGCCCTTGGCTCTTGATTGGGTGAAAGGGCATTGCCCCTTGATCGAACGAAAGGCCAACTGCAAGTGGGTTCAATGAATCTGCTGTACTGGGGACCCCTTACGGACCGTATGGCTTATGGCTTACGGTCCGTAAGCCCCAAGTTTGGCAGTTTTACAGTTTTGGTCCCTGCAGCCCCTAAACTTGGTATTTGATGCATTTTTGACACGTTTAAGCCTTGTTAACCTCATTTCAAAGCTCTAAAATGATGTTAAAGTATAGGGAACTTAAAATGTGCTCAAAAATATCCCGGATGTCGGTTCGTTTGGCCGTACGGTCGCGATGTTCGGTTAATTACGACGGAATGCGCATAAGCGCGAAAGACGATCCAAATTGCGCGACGAATGGATTTTTCTCATGCCATACACTAAGGCATAATATAAGGATGTTTACATAAATTTTTGGATGTCCGGATGTATTCAGAACGTAAGTTATGCGTGAAAGTGCAAACTTGTGCACTTTTTGACACTTTTAGTCCCTGAATGACCCAAAAGTTTATTTTAGCAAACCGAACACCTCAAAGCCTATTTCTAAGCTTTGTAAAGGATATTTATGGTATGTTTAACTTATGGACATGTTCCGGAATGTTCGTTACAGTTCAAATTGGCATACTTTCACAGTTTGTCAAGTTTAGTCCCTGTAAGCGAATTAACTGGTTTTTGCCATACCAAAGCCTTCAAAACCTATTTCTAAGTTATGTAAAGGTTATTTAAGGTATGTTAAGCATATGTTGATGTTCCGGAGTATTTGTCGCATTTATACTGAGTACGTTTACGCACCAGGTTGCGTATAATTCTCAAGAAAGCGATGTAAAGTTTGAAATTGAACAAGAATTGATATGTGCAATAGATACACATATTTATACAAGATCCCGAGTATGAAATACGATATTTCATCAGCTTGGTATTTATTTGATGGTCGTGGTGACACAGGTGTCACAAATCCTGTCAATAACATAGGAAGTACATGAGTAACTTTTTAACAAACGATTAACTCTTTCAGTTTCAATTCTTTGCAGCTCAAGCTTTTGTTCCAAAGCAGCACATTTTTCAATGTAATTGTTTACAACTTTCTGCTTCGTCATGAAGGCTCCCTGAAGAGTCTTCATTGCTACAGCTTGTTCTTCACTCGTTTGATTGCACTGATTCATCGCTTTGTTCAGCACATCGTACGATTCCTTCAAACTGTTTAAGTTGTAAATCAGTGTGCTGTTCTGCTTCTTTATAGAATCACAGTTCTCACACTTCACTGGAATCTTTTTCACATCAACTTCTTCCTCAACCTTGAATTTAGGCAGTTCTTTCACTTTTTGTCTTCTCACCATTGGAACCTCTTCATCATCACTGCTCACAGGTGTCTTGATCTTTTTCTTTTTCTTCTTGGCCTTTTCATCTTCACTATCACTTTCAGCAAGCAACTTCATATCTTCTTTATATTTTCTTGCCCAATATTCCGTATCATCATCACTATCATCTACAACCTTTGCCGTAAAAGCAGTGTAAGCTGTAGTTTGATCAGGAATATAATCATCCCAGGTAAAATTGCCCAGCTAAAACCCTCTGGTAATCTCTCATCATCTTGATCAATTATCAAAGTACTACCATCCCTTCTTTTTCCATACAATCTATCACTATTACCCACACAAGCTCTTTTTTCAGAATCTTCAATCACATCTCTTCCATTTGCAGTTTGAGCTTGATGTTTATGTTGTTGAGATGATTGTTGACCAACTTGGTGATAGATGGCTTTACGATAGTAATCATTGTTGTCGTTGAACGGATTTTGAGCTCCACTTGCTTCACGGTTAGTGCACTCCCTCTTGAAGTGTCCTTTTTCCCTGCACCGAAAACAAGTGACTTTAGATTTGTCAAAACCTAAAGTAGAAACATTTGCATCACGAAGATCATCTCTCCCCGTGATTTGTTTGAATTTCTCAGCTCTCCGTAACACGCTAGCCAGACACCATTTTATGTCCATCAGCTCCATCTCTTCAGCATCTATCTGGTCGTAGTCTTCTTTAGTTAACATTGGATTGCCAATACGACCTGCAACAAAACAAGTGTAAGATTCCAAAACCATTCCTAACAAAGACATTTGGTTTTTGGCAACTTCCTCAGAATAATCTTGATCATTTTCAAGATTTAACACTATGTTGCACTGTAATTTTCTCCCATTTTTAGTTGCAGAAATATTTGGATCAAAAGATGAAAATGGAGTGAAACTGGTTTTGCTATTTGATCCAGATGAAGGACTTCCAGACGAATTCTTGGCACTGTAAGCAGTCTCAACCTTCGGAGATAGATTCGAAGATTTCTTTTCATTAACTCCTGCCTTATAATACAACCCGATGTCCTGTTCACCATCAAAATCTTTCATTCTGATAACTTTCCGTTGTTCCATTTCTTGAGCTTCTATCTTTTCAATGAACTTACTGAGCGTCAGATTGCTAAAACCCTTCTTGTTTCTGAGCATCATAAGGTATGTGCCCCAAGTCTCATAGGCCAACGCATCAGCAAGTTTCTCTATCAACTCATCAGTGCTCTTCTCAATACTCAACCTTTTCATGTTAGCAAGCAGATTACAATAACGTTCAATAATCTCTCGTGTACTTTCATTCTTTAATCCTCGAAACAAATCAAATTCTTTCTTTAGAAGCGATTTCTTGCTTTTAACCATCTCCTCACTTCCTCGAAACTTTGAACGTAATGCTTTCCAAATCGAATATGATGTTCCATTGTGTTGTAAAAGCACCATAATATCTTCTTTCACTGCTTGTTGAAGAAGACTTAGCATCATTTTCTCATCTTTATATTTCTTCCTAGCATCAGCAGTAAGATCTTTTATCGGAACAGGTTCTTCATCATCATTCAAAGGTCTAACATACTTTGTCTCGACACATTCCCAAACATCAAGATAATTAGCTTGCACCCAATTTTCAAACCGACCTTCCCAACCTTTATATTCTTCTATATTCATGAGCTTGGGAGGCTTTTGCATCGTCCCTGTTTCGTTTTCGAGCATTGTGGTTTGAACAGCAGTGATTGGGGTACTGGGAGTAGCGAATGCGTTGTAGAAATCCTCGTCCATTTTTCCGAATTTTAAATGAGCTGTATCACCTTGTAAGAATACCTGACAAACAAACAAACAAACAACACGATCAGTTTTAAGATCAATTAACTGAAACAAAATGGTACTCAAACTGGTGACAATTCTGTACGGATTGAAGGTTGACACACTGTGCAGACTGTTATGACCAGGATCAAATTCAAACAAGCTTTTCCAATGACTTGACTGAAACACACGACTTCGAATGAGTTTGAATTCAAACAGATTGAATCACTTCTTGTTGAACTGACAACACAAGACAAATTGATGAAATATTTTGACAAAACAGTGATCACATGGGCCGATGAAATGGGCTTGACAACTTTCAATATTATTTCACCTCAATTTACAAACAAGATCCAACAACATACACCAAAGAATCACATGGGATGTTTTCTATAGTGGATCTGACATTTGAAAGATTGGGCCGCAATTCAACGGTCAATTTCAAATAACAATCTATTTTGATAGGGCCGGTTATCGAAGTGAGCTGTAACTATAATATTCAGATTGTCTGATCAAACTAAAAAGCTGATTGGGCCGTGTAACTGACAAATCATATGCACAAAATGAATCGGTGATGATTAAACAATTTGAGACATTAATGGCTGACAACTTCAAGACAAATTGATTGGACTTCCTTTTTAAATGTGGCGGCACATGCAATCCTTTTGATCTGTCAACAACTTTTCAATGTGATAGGGCCGCAATATCCACTAATTGATTAAGTGCAAAAACATATCAATTGTTTCAAATGGTGGACTTTCAAACGAAAATTATATGTTCAAACGATGTGTCAGTTTCAAACTGAAGTGTTGTTCAAACCGTCAACTCAAACGATAGTCAATATTCAAACGATAGGAAAACTTCAAACGGTCACTTCAAATGGGAAGCATATTTCAAACGATATGTAGCACTTTTCAAACGACAGGAAGTATGTTTCAAACGACAGGAAGCATGTTTCAAACGACAGGACAAGATTTCAAACGGACAGGCAATGCTTCGTTCAAACGGACACCTTTTTCTAAGCCATTTTTGTCACTTTTACTTCGAGTTTTAAGCTGAGATTCTCAAGGATTTGTTAAACTATCATTACGCACACATTGTGTAAGTTTCAGCCGATTTCAACCGTAAAAACTATTGATTATATGAAAAAAGGTGTAGCAAATGAGATTTTCAAGCTGAATATGGCAAGAACTCCTCGTCCTGAGCTCTGATACCACTTGTAGGATCGGTTTCGACCTGAATGAGTCGTTAGGAAGAACTCTTGTACGTTTCAGAGGCGGAAACTAAGAAACGCACTACAAAACAACTTGAACTACACTTAAAACCTCTTGTATATTCGATTGACAACTTTTACAGTGAGAGGAAATACCGGCAGCACCTCGGTATAACTTTGTCTGACCGTTACAAATGACATCGTATGAACAGCTATTTATAGAGACACCCTAACCGTTTGAAACATCTCAAACGGTTACATTAATTCAAACGGTGACCTTAACTCAAACGGTTATCTTCAAACTGTTGCATAAACTCAAACGATTGGCTCTTTCAAACGGTTGGATTCTTTAAAAAGTCAACATCTTGTTCAACCAAGTTATCTCCTCATTGGACCATCACCTTGTTGTTTCTCATTGGACCTCCAAGCTTTTGTCTTATATGGAACTTATGCAGTGATGATGTCATCATATGATGTCATCATCAAAGATGATGACATCATGTTTGATCCAAAACCGCAACGAACCCGAGACACGATATTAAGACGAAGACGACAGATGACTGCACCAACAATCCTGTTCCTCTCCAGCCTTGTCCACCACCTCTCCTGACTTAGAAGATTCACCAGCCTCAGCAGGATACGGCACAACCTTGCCTCCAAGCTCCTTTAGCTTTGCCACCCAGGATTCAACCGACCATGTTAGGCACTCAAGCTCCGTCTCCTTGGCCTCATAAGCCATCTTGATGCGAGCTTGTAGCAGAGAGACAATGGCAGAAGCTTTGATCCCTTCCTGGAAAGAAACCATGGCCTGTTCATGCTCCATTTGGACGGTAGCCAGCTTGACCTCAGCATCTTGGGTGACTTTCTTCAGTTTTTCCTCATAATGTCGAGTCTTCGCTTCGACAATAACACCTTGGTCAGCAATGGTAGTCTCAAGCTGTTTGATCCTGGCCTCGTGGAGTGCAGCAGTACCACAGGCATCGCTGTAAAGGTTGAGCAGATGTTGGAGGCCCTGTAAGTCAAAATTCAGGTATAAGTCAATATTCACTAACCTAAATATCTTGTCAGGATATTCTATTAGGATATTGTGCAGGATATAGTACCAGGATATTACCTTGTTAAGGAAGGATGTCATCGGTTCCAAGGAATCAGTGAAGCTGAGCTCATCATAAGAGAACCCTTCGAAGCCTGGGACACTAACTTCGGAGCCCTTCCTCTTTTTTGCGGTAGAAGCATGAGCCCTCGTAATGGGCTTAGGGGCCGGAAGCGGTTTTGAGCTGGTAGTAGTAGGAGCCTCTTTCTTGACAATGGGTGGAGTAGGATAACTGTCAAGCTCGTCAAGATCAAGGAAAATTGGAACTTTGCTGGAATCTGCATACAGGGAGTAAAACTCTTTCCTAAATACTTCAAATAAGAACATATATGCAGGATATCGTGCAGGATCATTATCAGACATGTTTGCACTAGAGAGTGGACTTGGAGATGCTGGAGACGGGTTGAAACTTCTTTCAGCCTCTGGGAGGAGTCTGATGACGTCAATTCTTTTCTGAGAGTCAGCTAGGGGAGTTGCGAGTTTCCTGAAATCAGCTGTGTACAAGAAAGCAGAAAAGTCAATACAAGATATAAAGAAGGATACAAGACAGGATCATCCTAAAACCCTAGGTCCTACCCTTCTTCAACCATTTCACCGGATAATCCGCTCCACCAGGGATTGAATCTCTTTTTACAAAGAAGAACTTGGATTTCCATTCCTCTTCGTTCCTGGTTGCTCGGAGGATTAGTGGATCGCTGGAAGTGGAATAAAACAAAAACCGACAAGAGCCATGGCATCTAAGCCGATATGCTAGGGGGAGGTCATGAACGGAGAGGTCAGGAACATGATTTCTCTTGATCTGGTCAAGAACAGACAAGACTCGCCAGAGCATTGGCATTGTCTGACTAAAGCAGATCTTGGTAACATTAAAGAACTCGGTGATAAACTCAGAGAAAGGAAATTGCAACCCTAAGGTAAAAGGAAAAGCATTAAAATTAAAGCATAACCACTCATCAAAAACCATATCTGATCGGATTTCCCGATCAAATGGCCGGAACACCGTCATTTCCGGGAAGATGCTGGAGGTTTTAAGGGCTAACAAATGTGCACTATCAAAGGTGCATATTTCCTTCTCCAGATCTTGGAGAATATTCTGTTGGATAAACGTGGGAGTAGAGTCACCAGAGCTCGATCTTGTCTGTCTCGCCATATCTTCGCCGGAATAGTGTAGAAAGAGATGAGAAGAGAGAGAGGATTTTTACCTTTTTCCTTCTTGACGACGATTAAATGGAGATGAGAATGAGAAGATATAGGGAAGCAATGAGTAAATATAGACTGGGCGGTTACAAGTGGTCACATCGGGTCTTATCTCTTAATTACCTTGGTTATCGTGAAAAATGTAACCGTTAGGACTTAGGATCCTTAATAGTAACATTTTTTGGGACAATTGTTATGGGTGAAATTCTGAGCCTATATCCTGGTCAATATTTTAAGCTATATCTTGATTGTATGATATGTGTTCAGGATATTGGTAACATCCTGAATGGTATCCCGAGGATCACTATTATTATGTGCAGGAATATGAGTTCAAGCTCGCAACGTTCATGAGGACCCTTTCTCCGGAAGACTCGGTCTAAGTAGTTCAAAGGAAGACATTGAAGCCGCTTTACTCAGTCTACAACGTTCACTATGGAATATTCGAAGGCATCCCCCATTTATAGGAAACTTTGTTTTCATTTCTTAGCCATAAATAGGTGGATAAATCAGATCGAATAGGACACAACAATAACACTCACTGCTCTCTCACACTTTGCTCTCTCGTAACATTCACTTTCACAACAAACATTGTAACACTTAGCGATCTGATCAATATCCTGCATTGTATCCTGACATTTAAAGCAGTAAGAAGAACAAGGCAGCTGCGATTGTCAGCTCCCGAGGTTTTGTGCCGGCGATCTAGATTGGTCAAGGGCTTTCCTCTATATCTCGTGTCATCCCCTTTACTTTTTGCTCATAGTTTGATCGTAGATACAGCTCAATATCCTGAGCCGTATCCTGAAAACTGTTTTTAACAAACGACTTAATCAACCCTTCAACACATTTTTTAGCACACTACCTCACAAACTAATTTGATCACTTAATTGCTTTGGTAATTTTTGACCAAAACAATTTGGCGCCCACCGTGGGGCAAGTGGTGCTATTTTTTCTAAAAACTTTTGCAAGATCACTACTTGGTTTTGTATTTTCCAAACTTTTTACTACATTGTTTGCAATGGCCTTGAGATCAAGCATGAGCTCTTTTACTGTGTCTGCTACAGCTTCTGCAACAGTTGGTTCGGTGCTTCCTCCACCTCCACCAAGGACGCAAACCTCCTCACAGCTTCAGGATATTATACCTACTCGGAGTATTCAGGAATCGGCCCTTATTCTGGCCTCTAATGATGAAATCCTGACCTTGTTTGGTAGTGTGCAGGAACAGATGAGGCAGCAGCAGGAGACCAACCGAATGATTTTAAGAGAAATACAACTCTTGAAATCCAGCTCGAGCAGGCCCACCGAGGATACTGTCACTCCCCTGCAACCCAGGGCTTTGAACTTCAGTTCTGCGGTTTACACTGAGGATAACCGGGGAAATATTTTGCCTAGCCATCCCTAGAATCACACTCCTAAGATACTTTCTTCAGTTAGAGTGTCAACTGAGAGAAGCTTTGCAGGATACAGGTGTTGCTACTAATAATCCTTTTGCAACCCCATCTTGAAAGCCTGCACAGCTATTGCAACGTCAAGATGCGGGATATCCAAGGATTCCCAGCTAAATTTGTTCACATAATCCCTCAAGGATTCCTGAGGTCCTTGAGTTATCCTATAAAGATCACTGGTTAGTTTCTCAAAACTTCGACTGCAAGAAAATTGACTATTAAATAAATTAACCAAATGAGCAAATGAAGTAATTGAGTGAGGAGGAACGTTTAAGAGCCATTTTAAGGCTGATCCTGTTAAGGTAGAGTCAAAACCCTTGCACAGGCATGCTTCCTTGAGATCCGGAGGAATGGGGTTGATCTCCATCCTTTCCCTATACTGGGCAATATGCTCCTTAGGATCCGTGGTTCCATCATAGAGCTTCATGTTGGGGGTCTGAAATCTTTTTGGGATTTCGGCATCACAAATAGGATGCGCAAACCGGGATATCCTGTGATTGTCCTGGGATAGTTCTAGAATTGGTTGGACCACCCCAGGCACACTGGAGATCATGTTCTTTAGCTTCTGAAGCTCCCTAGATAATGCTGATGTCACACCTGTATCCTGCAAAGATCCAACACCATTAGTGGCAAGAGTATTATTATTGTTAGATACATTAGCGATCTGAGGATTCTGGCCATATCCTGAAGCATATCCTGAGCTTATCATAGTTGATACTCTTACTGAAGAGAGTATCTCAGGAATATGATTCTGGGAAGGGATAGGCACAATATTTCCTCGGTTATCCTCAGTATAAACTGCAGAAATGAAGTTCAAAGCCCCTGGTGGCAAGGGAGTGACAGTATCTTCAGCAGACCTACTTGAGCCGGACTTCAAGAGTTGTATCTCTGTCATCAGCATTTGATTAGTTTCTTGCTGCTGCCTCATCTGTTCCTGTACACTACCAAACAAATTTAGAATTTCCTCATTAGAAGCCAAAACAGGACCAGATCCCTGTATATTGCGAGCGGGGATAACATCACGAGCCACATGAATTTCAGTTCCTTGGGAAGAGGCTTGAGATCTCGGAGGAGGTGGTGGAAGTATCGAACCAACTGTTGCAGAGGTTGTAGCTGACACGGTGGAAGAGCTCATGTTTGATCTTGAGGCCATTGAAAATAGTGTAGCAAAAAGTTTTGAAAATAGAAAACCAAGTAAAGATTTTAACAAGGTTTTTAATATGAATAGCACCACTTGCCCCATGGTGGGCGCCAAATTGTTTTGGTCAAAAATTACCGAAGCAATTAAGTGATCAAACTAGTTAAGTGAGGTAGTGTGCTAAAAATGTGTGTTGAAAATATGCTAGTCTAGTTATTTGCAAAAAACAGTTTCAGGATACAGCTCAGGATATAGAGCTGTATCTATGATCAAACAATGAGCAAAAAAGTAAAGGGTGACACGAGATGTACGAGGAAAGCCCTTGATCAATCCAGATCGCCGACATAAAACTTCGGGAGCTGACAATCGCAGCTGCCTTGTTCTTCTATTCCTTCAAATATCAGGATACAGTGTAGGATATGATGTGGATCAACTAGGTGTTACAATGTAATTTGAGTACAAGTGTTTGTGTGTAGTGATTGCTTGTAGCTAGAGAGTAAAGTGTGCGAAAGAGAGTGTGTGCCTCAGCCTGATCCGATAAATCTATTTATAGTAAAACGAAAATAACTAACTATCCTATTAAACCGGGATGCTTCGAATATTCCTTAAGTGGACGTTGTTGTCCACTTCTTCCGGGTTCAACGTCTACAAGCTAACTGATTTGCCCGAGTCTCGAGGGGAAGAAGTCCTCCTGATTTGAGACATGTTACAATAATCTGCACGTGAGCTAATTGGTTAGTACCAGGATATCGTATCAGGATGTTACCAATATCCTGATCCGATATCCTGATCGCAAATAAACAATCAAATCCAGAATATTAGTCAAGATATATATGCAGAAAATGACCCATAACAGACTCCTTATCCTGCTATAATATTATATTAGGTAGGCCCTGGATCCATGATATGAAAGTTGTGCCGTCAACCTATCATCAATGCATCAAGATCCCTACCCCTTGGGGAGTAGTCAAGGTGGAAAGTGATCAGCAGGAAGCAAAGGAGTGTTATTCTTCTTCGATGAAATCCTCGACAAAGCCCAGTGCAGCATAGCAATTAAAGATGCGAGCCCAGGATATCGCGGAAGCTTCAGAACAGGATGTTAAGAAAATTATCCTGGATCAGGATAATCTAGATATCTTGGTGCTCGTAGGAACCAATCTCCCTGAGGATATTGAGAATCCATTAACTAAGTTTTTGAAATGCAGGATGTCAACATTAGCATGGAAACATGAGGATATGACAGGTATTTCCAAGGATATTATAACTCACAAGCTCGGAATTGATAGGTCTTTCAAGCCTGTCCAACAGAAACGAAGGAATCGCTCCAGAATGGAACACTATCATTTAGGAAGAAGTTGAAAGATTATTAAAGAGCAAGATGATTAGGGAAGTGAAATTTCCTAAATGGCTAGCAAATGTAGTGGTGGTGCAAAAGAAAAATGGGAAATGTAGAGTTTGTGTAGATTACACTATGACAACTCGAGTTTCCGAGATTTCACTTTTGTATTCGTTGTACGTTGACTGCTTAGTTATTTGCTTATTTGTCTCGTAATTGTATACACTGATTATACGTGGTGATGATTGTTTGATATGTAATATGTTTATATACATGATATGAATTATTTGAACTTAATTTGCTTAGACCATGATAAAGCCCGACGAAATAAAGTGTGTTTCTGATGCAGCGTGTGAAACGAAAAAAATGAAGATTACACGTTGATTCTACGAATACCCGTGTAGCTCTTCCCCAACCCCCAAATTGTAACCCCAAAGGCCACGGAATTTGAAGTGAAAAAACAGTTTTCTCAAAATTCAATTCTGATCTTCCCATTAGCTTTAGCAACATATAAATAAAGACTGAAATTCGAAACGGGCCTAAAAAAGATAAAGGGCCAAACACACGGCCTAAAACAAAAAGCCCAAAATAGTTCAAAAAACATAAAAATGCAAATAAGTAATAGAAATAAGCGTTTTTTGGCCCGGACGATGACCCAAACCGCCGTAGGCTGTTTGCAGCAAGATGGAGCTCGTTCTCGCCTTCGAATCGCCTGGTCGCACGTCCCAAACGGACCCCCGGAGCCCAAGTTAGGGCCATTTTAGTGAAGGCCCTTTTCTTACGCGGTCTTGGGCCTCCAAGTACAAAATAGCCCGTTCCTCCACACTTGGGCCCACATCAGTTTCACCATAATCCATACGACGAAACAGAATTGATTCGCCATGAATCATTCCGACGAAACACAGGTGATTCGTCACACACACCTCCGACGAAACATAAGTGTTTCGCCGGCCCAACGATTCTCCGAGGGCCATTACGGGCCGAGTCTATCAATTCGTATATTTTAACGTGAACCGACCCTTGTTTCATACCTTTGGAAAAATAAGAAAAAGCCTAGAGCTCTCTCTCCCCTATGTGACGGCAGTTTGACGTCCCGAAGCCATTCTTAGCGATCAATCCATTATTCTCTTCTATCTCGGTTAGTGTTGTTCATTGTTGATGTGATTGTTGTTAATTGCATGGATAATATCAAATTTAATTGATTCTTAGTAGCACTAACGTTCACAAGTAGATGATGTTTGGATTATAATGGGATCTAGGTTATCGGATTATGGATTCGTATGTGAAAGTTGGATTGTTGATGATCTGTGACTAGTAGATAGGGTTGATATTCTGTCACGAACTATTTTAGACTAACTCGATGCTCTTGAATGAAATTGTTACACCATGATTATGTTTTGATTTGATGTTGTGCACATGATTATTACTTGATTGTATGAATACACGTATTAGCTTGGAGGGTATCATTGATTTTAGAATGATTGCTTGACTACTGTTTGATTATGGGTAATCTGTGGGTAACGACTGTTCATGATTATTAGGGTTTCTGTGATGATCTTTGTAACTGATAGGTTGCCGACGTAACTGACATATGTAGACGAAACACCTATCCTGACGAAACGAGTATGACGAAAAGAATGTGTGTTTCTGTGACACCTGTGTCACCGCGACCATCAAACAAATACCAAGTCGATGAAATATTGTATTTCATACTTGGGATCTTGTATAAATATGTGTATGTTTTGCACATATCAATTATTGTTCAATTTCAAACTCTACATTGCTTTCTAGAGCATTATACGCAAACTGGTGCGTAAACGTACTCAGTTTAATGCGACAAATACTCCGGAACATCAACATATACTCAACATACCTTAAATAACCTTTACATAACTTAGAAATAAGTTTTGAAGGCTTTGGTATGGCAAAAACAAGTTAATTCGCTTACAGGGACTAAACTTGACAAACTGCGAAAGTATGCCAATTTGAACTGTAATGAACATTCCGGAACATTTCCATAAGTTAAACATACCCTAAATATCCTTTACATAACTTAGAAATAGGCTTTGAGGTGTTTGGTATGCTAAAACAAACTTTTGGATCATTCATGGACTAAAAGTGTCAAAAAGTGCACAAGTTTGCACTTGCGCGCATAACTTACGTTCTGAATACATCCGGACATCCAAAAATTTATGTAAGCATCCTTATATTATGCCTTAGTGTTTGGCATGAGAAAAATCCGTTCGTCGCGTCATTTGGATCGTTTTTCGCGCTTATGCGCATTCCGTCGTAATTAACCGAACATCGCGATCGTACAGCCAAACGAGCCAACATCCGGAACATTTTTGAGCATGTTTCATGTCCACAATGTTTAGGCATCATTTTAGGGCTTTAAAGATGGCTTTACGGGCCTTAGAAGTGTCGGAAATGGCTTAAATACGCAACAGGGACCAAAACTGCCATTTTTGAAAGTATGTGCAGATCAGAAGCTTCAGGCGGCCCGCGTGAGTTTTGCCTAAATGTTGAGGCGGGCCGCGTGAGACTGTCAGACAGATTCAATGTATGCATTTAATGCAGTTGGCCTTTCGTTCGATCAAGGGGCGATGCCCTTTCACCCAATCAAGAGCCAAGGGGCATTTTCTGACTTACCACAACATTTCGACAAGTGTACGCACGATATTCGATAAACGATCCTAACGGTTCCACTTTTCCTATAAATACCCCCCCCCCTTTTGTGTAAAAATCACAAGAATCAGATCTAAAAGCTCTAAGTTGAAGTTTTGCTTCATACCTGAGTTTCTCTGATCTAGATTAGCATTCGGGGACCCTCCGTAAGTATTCTTTCGTTGTTTTATCGCTTTTCGAGTCCGAAAGTCAACGTTTTGTTGACTTTCTACATTGACCAGCTTATGGTCGATGCGAAGTTCATGGAACTTCATAACGTGAGCGTGATCACGATGGTTATAGTCCGTAGTGACTATACTTACTAATCACCACGTTATCTAGGCTCAGTGACGAGTCGTAGTTTCGGCCAAAATGCGCATTCTTGCGTGTTTTGTAACCAAACTACTCGTGAGCATCAAAACCTTTTGTTTTGATGCCAAACCTGTTTTCTAAAGATAGTTAAGCATGTTCTAACATGCTTAGCTCGTCACTTTTAGTTTAGTGCATATATAGGGTCGTAAGGTAAGCGATCTAAACCATCGCTTATACTTTCGAACCCGACCCATTTGGTCGATCATTAGGATTCGACCAAACACATTAGGTGACCATAGCTATAACCTTCCCAGGTTATACCTTGTGGTCGCAATGTTAGGCGTTCCGAACTCGTTCTACGCGAACGACGCGTTATGGTAGCATAAGCTACCTAAACGGGTCGTGATGGGCCGTAAGCACTTAGGTTAGGTTTCATTTTAGTATGTAGGCTTTGTTAAACCATAATACACGAGTCTCCATACTCGTTTGGTTTACGAACCCGCGTACTATCCGATCCTTCCGATTTGATCCGGTATATTAACATAGCTACCTATTAGGTGCCGTTTGATATCCCGTGATCTTTAGCATTATCTGGTTATTATAGAAGAACTCCAAAGCAATCTCAGGTGAGTACATTGAACCCCTCTTTTACTGTTTTCCAAACTGTTTTGGGGTGAAACACATGTGCCTATCTGTTACTTTCATGCTTTTCTTGTTTTCACATCATATACTTGCTATGTTCGATAGTACATATATAGTACATGATTTCATTATGTTTATGCTATGTATGTCCATCGTGTGCATACTTAGCACAACACTTTACATTACATTTCATGCTATGTATGTCCATTGTGTGCGTACTTAGTACATCGCTTTACATTTCATGCTATGTTTGCCCATTGTGTGCGTACTTAGTACATTGCCTTACATTACATGCTATGTATGCCCATTGTGTGCGTACGTAGTACATCGCTTTACATTTCATGCTATGTATGCCCATTGTGTGCGTACTTAGTACATTGCCTTACAATACATGCTATGTATGCCCATTGTGTGCGTACTTAGTACATTGTTTTACATTGCATTTCTGTTGCATATGCTCATCCAGCATATGAACACATTATGCTACATTTTGAACCGTTGTGACCATTTGACTATGTGAACCGTCTAAACCCGTTTGATTATATGAACCGTTTGTAACCATTGAACCGTGTGAACCAGTTGTATCCGTTGACATGATTCACATTTGACAATAGACCTTTGACTATACATAAACATTTCTACCATCGTTAAACATTTCATCTTGATGGTTTGGTTCGAGTAAGTGATTAAGTAACGAGGCGTGTGTAATATGATACAAGCATGGTGGATACGCCGCTGGTACTTCCTATATATAAGTGTTTGTAGGGTATTACATATCATAGCGTTATTTGAATCATTTCAATTTGAGACATATGACATTTTATACAAATAACACACTTTTCATGAGACATTGTTTTACAAACTCATTTTACATGGTTATCCGTTTAACCATACAGTGTTCTCTTATTTATACATATCATCTGATCTTATCGTTTTTCAAATGAGTTACAAGACAAAGCAAATTACAAGGTTCATGACTATACATTTTCTCAAACATAAGTCATGAATTCCGTTTTCACAAAACCAATGTATCTCACAGGCATTTTTATGCTGACGTACCTATTTCACATGTGTTTTCAGGAGATGATGCATAGGACTTATCAAGACATACATAGGCGGACTTGTGCTTTAGTAACTTAAAACGAGACAAGAACTAGTTAATTTATGTTATGTACACTTTGATTCTTGTTTAAACAATGTAAACATTCATGTGTGATTAATAAAACGAAACTTCAATTGCCATGGATTTGAAACAATTGATTCTGTTACAACACTCCCCGATGTTTCCGCCACGTTTTGTATGTTCTACGTGGTCGGGGTGTGACAGTTTCGCCGAGGTTGTCACGACGAAACGAAATGTGTTTCGCCAAGAGTTAACGATGAAACAGTGTTGTTTCGTCGAAGGGTTATATGGCGAAACATGGGTGTTTCGCCGGTTGGGTAATTTTGCACAGTAACTTAATTTAACTCTGTTAAGTGTTAACTGGATTAAATAACTGCTGTTAAATGTTTAGCATGACTTGTATGAACTTGTATACGTGCTTTGTGTTATTCGTGGTTGCTGAATTATCACCACTATGATTGAATATGCAAATGTGGGCTTAGTAAATATAAACTGATTGTGTATGTTTGTATACTCTAAGACTTGATTGATTAACTGTGAGCCCATATCTTAGCATACCGAGCAAACCAAGGTGAGTTCACACTCTTACCAAGGCATGAGATTCCCGAGGTAGGGAATGGGATTGAATGGTTATTTGTTCTTACGTTGTTATTGGGAAATTATGGATTACTGACCTCGGTTGGGAAAGGTCACCTATAGATACTGCTAGACTAGTGATACATGGGGAAGCCCCCACTACTCTTCGCACACATGCCTGTAATGGCCGCGATACTGATACTGATCTTCGCACACATGCCTGGAATGGCCGCGATACTGATACTAAACTTCGCACACATGCCTGGAGGGCCGCGATACAAATAAAACTAGTCTACAACACATGGGAAATTCCCACTAATCTTCGCAAACATGTCTGGAGGGCCGCGATGTAATTATAAACGATACATGGGTTACTAAACAAACAAACGTTTTACGAAATGAACACTATTACTAAACAACCCACTGTGAACTCGCTCAACTAGTTGTTGACCCTATGTTACATGCCTTGCAGGTCGTTAGGTATACATGGAGCTTGCACTGGGAGGAGCGGTCGTTGTGGACAAGGATCGTGAATGCTTTGTTAAACGCTTATGACATTACATACTTTTACTTATGCTGGGTTTACTTTTATGCTTCCGCTAAACGTTGATATTATACTTATGTTTTGAAAACCTTTCATATTGGTTTGGTTGAATTACATTTATATATATATTGTTCAATATGATTGGTGGCTTGATCCTGGTCAGTCACGCCTCCAAGCGGTGATACCCCGCAGGTGGATTTTGGGGTTGTGACAGATTGGTATCAAAACCATTGGTTATAGAGAACTTGGTTTTAATATGGGAAAACGTTTTTTTTAAAACCTGACTATAACCAGTACAGTGCTCAACGATCCACAACGACGCTTCGCTCCACGTGCAAGGCTCAACACCATAGGTACTACTATTCATGTTTACTTTGCCTACTTGCTAGGATTACATAGAACTTTGCTCGTGGTATCCTTAGATTACATTGCCTACTATTCGTTATTGCTTGAGAACACTTGTGTGCTTACTCTCTACTGTCATCACACTATTCGCGAACGCTCTCTCACTTACGTTACTTTTGCTATGAAGATCATGGCTTGACGCATTAACATGACACAAGCCCAGTTGACGGCTCTCATTAACGAACAAGTTTCTGCGGCACTTGCAGCCGCACAAGCAGGAGGTATAGCCTGCAGTCGTAACTCACACTAGGATCTTTAGAACCTACACTCCTAAACCAACTCTTGTGTTTAACCTTGTCCCGTTCTTATACACAACAGGTCAACACGCTCAGCCACCTGTTTGCACTTTCAAGAATTTCATGGACTGTCGTCCAAGCACGTTCATTGGCACGGAGGGAGTAGTGGGACTCCTCCATTGGTTTGAAAAGCTCGAGTCTGTGTTTGAGATGTGTGAATGCCCTGAGGCTCGCAGGGTGAAGTACGCCAATGGCACACTGGAAGGAATCGCGCTGACTTGGTGGAATGCGCAAGTTCAACTTTTAGGGTTGGCAGCTGCTAACGCCACCCCTTGGAATGATTTCAAAGAGCTGATTAAACGGGAATACTGCACACGTGACGACATCCACAAGTTAGAGGTGGAGTTCTTTCATTTGAAGATGACTGGGTCGGAAATTGAGGCATATACTAAAAGGTCAAACGAGCTGGCCGTCCTGTGTCCAACTATGGTGGACCCTCCAATCAGGCGTATAGAGTTGTATCTCAAAGGGATGGCACCAGAAATTCAAAGTCACGTGACATCGGCCAACCTTGATAACATCCAGGATATCCAGCGTCTTGCTCATCGCCTCACAGATCAGGCAGTGGAACAGAACAAACTGCCTAAATGTATCAGTGCAACCGATGCTACTACTTCTGCTACTCCCAGTGATAGCAAACGGAAATGGGATGGGGATTCCAGCAAAGGCTAAGCTACAGCTCAGTCTCAGGTTCAGCAGCGCAAGACTGATAACTACCAGAGCCCTGGTCAGCAATCTTCATGTAATCAAAGACAGAGTGGATATCGAGGAAACCTTCCAAGGTGCAATACTTGCAACAAACACCACAACGACCAGTGCAACAAGGGTCATTGTCAGTGGTGCCTCAAGATGGGTCATGAGGCTAAAGATTGCAGGAGCTCACGACCTGCGAATCAGAATCAGCAACAACAACCACCTGCTCCACGAAACCAGCAGCGAGGCAACAGGGGATGCTATCAATGTAGTGCTGAAGGCCACTTCAAGCGAGACTGCCCCCAGTTAAACCAGAACCAGAACAACAACAATAACAACAATCAGGGCAATGGGAACAACAATGGGGGGAATAATAATGGCAATGATGCTAGGGGTCGTGTGTTCGTGCTGGGGCAGGGTGACGCAAGGAATGATCCTAACGTGGTTATGGGTAAGTTTCTTCTCGACGACTTTTATGTTACTGTATTGTTTGATTCAGGTGCAGATACCAGTTATGTGTCTCTAAAAGTTAGTCAAATGTTAAAACGTACGCCAACACCCCTAAACACCAAACATGTCGTAGAGTTAGCCAACGGTAAAAGTTTAGAGGCCACACACGTAGTCAAAGGTTGTAACATCGTCTTAGCCGGTCAGACCTTCTCCATCGACCTCATTCCTATAGTTCTGGGTAGTTTCGACATCGTCATTGGTATGGATTGGTTATCCCAACAACAAGCATAGATCTTATGCAAGGAGAAGATTGTTCGTATACCCCGTTCTGGTAAAGAACCTCTCGAGGTTCAAGGCGACAAGAGTGGTGCCGTGGTTGGCATCATCTCCTTTCTGAAGGCTCAGAAATGTTTGCGAAAGGGTCACACTGCCATTCTGGCACTTATTACAGACGCATCGATGAAAGAAAAGAGACTAGAGGATATACCAGTTGTACGCGATTTTCCTCAAGTGTTTCCTGAAGACTTACCTGGGCTACCGCCATAACGCCAGGTCGAATTCCAGATTGAACTAGCTCCGGGAGCAGCACCGATAGCTCGTGCACCATATCGCTTAGCTCCAACTGAACTTGAAGAACTGTCCAAACAACTACAAGAGCTCTTGGATAAGGGCTTTATTCGTCCTATCTCTTCGCCTTGGGGAGCTCCAGTACTATTTGTGAAGAAGAAAGATGGAACTTTCAGGATGTGCATAGATTACCGCGAACTAAACAAGGTGACAGTGAAGAACCGCTATCCTCTGCCACGTATTGATGACTTGTTTGACCAGCTGCAAGGGTCGAGCTACTATTCAAAGATAGATCGGAGGTCAGGTTACCATCAGCTGAGAGTCCGGGATGAGGACGTCTCCAAAACAGCATTTAGAACTCGCTACGGCCACTACGAGTTTCTTGTCATGCCATTCGTGTTAACAAACGCAGCGGCAGTCTTCATGGATCTTATGAACAGGGTGTGCAAGCCTTACTTAGACACGTTTGTGATCGTTTTCATCGACGACATCCTGATCTATTCCAAGAGTCAAGGGGAACACAAACAGCACTTGCGACTCATTTTGGAACTTCTTCGAAAGGAACAACTGCACGCCAAGTGTTCAAAATGCGACTTCTGGCTTCGTGAAGTCCATTTTCTAGGCCATGTGGTAAACAAGGATGGGATTCATGTTGATCCATCTAAGGTAGACTCGATCAGGAACTGGCCTGCACCACGTACACCAACGGAAATATGCCAATTCTTGGGTTTGGCGGGTTATTACAGACGGTTTATCAAGGATTTTTCAAAGATTGCGCAGCCACTTACACTACTGACACAAAAAGGTGTTACTTATCATTGGGGCAATACACAGGAAACAGCTTTTCAGCACTTAAAGGATAGACTATGCAGTGCACCTATTCTCTCTTTGCCAGAGGGCATAGAAGATTTCGTGGTTTATTGTGACGCATCAATACAGGGTCTTGGTTGCGCATTGATGCAACGGGATAAAGTCATTGCCTACGCTTCGCACCAACTTAAGGTTCACGAACGGAACTACACTACACACGACTTAGAACTGGGAGCTATTGTTTTCGCGCTTAAGATATGACGACATTACCTGTACGGTACCAAGTGCACTATCTACACCGATCACAGGAGTCTCGAGCATATCTTCAAGCAGAAGGAATTGAACATGCGACAACGTCGATGGGTCGAGCTACTTAACGATTATGAATGCACCATCAATTACCATCCAGGCAAAGCTAATGTTGTGGCTGACGCTCTCAGTCGAAAGGATACTATACCTAGACGTGTGCGAGCATTGCAACTTACTATTCAGTCCGGTCTTCCCACACAGATACGAGACGCTCAGGTAGAAGCACTGAAACCAGAAAATGTCAGGGCTGAAGCCCTACGCGGCTCACGGCAACGGTTAGAACGAAAAGAAGACGGCGCCTATTACGTAACAGGACGCATTTGGGTCCCATTATATGGCGGTTTACGCGAGCTTGTAATGGATGAAGCGCATAAGTCCCGCTACTCGGTACATCCAGGTTCGGATAAAATGTACCACGATCTCAGAACTACATATTGGTGGCCTAGTATGAAAGCCCACATAGCAACGTACGTTAACAAATGTTTGACATGTGCGAGGGTCAAGACAGAATATCAGAAACCATCAGGTCTACTCCAGCAACCAAAGATACCACAATGGAAATGGGAGGAAATTTCCATGGATTTTCTTACTGGCCTACGTAGATCTCAGCGTGGAAATGATACTATTTGGGTGATCGTGGATTGACTCACAAAGTCTGCTCACTTTTTTGCTATCAAAGAAACGGATAAGTTCTCTACCTTAGCAGACGTATACTTGAAAGAAGTTGTCTCGAGGCATGGAGTGCCAACCTCCATTATTTCGGATCGTGATGCACAATTTACTTCACAACTGTGGCAAGCGATGCACAAATCTTTTGGCTCTCGATTAGACATGAGCACAGCTTATCACCCTCAGACGGATGGGCAGTCTGAGCGCACTGTCCAGACTCTAGAAGACATGCTTCGGGCATGTGTTATCGATTTTGGTAACAGCTGGGAAAAGCATCTCCTGTTAGTGGAGTTCTCGTACAATAACAGTTACCACACCAGCATCTAAGCCGCTCCATTTGAGGCATTGTACGGGCATAAATGCCGGTCACCTCTCTGTTGGGCAGAGGTGGGGGATAGTCAAATCACAGGTCCAGAAATGGTAGTTGATGCCACTGAACGGATTGCACAGATACGGCAACGCATGGCGGTGGCTCGTGACCATCAGATAAGCTACGCTGATAAGCGCAGAAAACCGCTCGAGTTCCAAGTTGGAGATCGAGTGCTACTCAAAGTCTCACCCTGGAAGGGTGTGGTTCGTTTTGGTAAACGGGGCAAACTCAATCCGCGGTATGTTGGACCGTTCGAAATCACCGAAAGAATAGGCAAAGTGGCCTACAGACTGAACCTACCAGCAGAACTCGGTGCAGTTCACAACGTTTTCCACGTGTCGAATCTGAAGAAGTGTCTGTCAGATGAGACCCTCATAGTTCCTTTGAAGGAACTCACTATCAACGAACAGTTACATTTCGTCGAGGAACCTGTTGAAATCATGGACCGGGATGTTAAGGTCCTCAAGAACACCAGAATACCTCTTGTTCGAGTTCGTTGGAACTCCAGTCGTGGCCCAGAGTTCACCTGGGAACGAGAAGACCAGATGGAACTCAAGTATCCCCAGTTATTCCAGAACTATGCAACTACTACTGAGGCTGAAGCTACTACCGAATTTCGGGACGAAATTCCAAATCAACGGGGGGATGATGTGACACCCCAGGAAACAAGTAAACGATACAATTTACCTAGCTTCCTCAGTAACCGCATGCAAAATTTCGGGACGAAATTTCTGTCAAGTTGGGGATAATGTGACAACTCGAGTTTCCGAGATTTCACTTTCGTATTCGTTGTACGTTGACTGCTTAGTTGTTTGCTTATTTGTCTCGTAATTGTATACACTGATTATACGTGGTGATGATTGTTTGATATGTAATATGTTTATATACTTGATATGAATTATTTGAACTTAAATTTGCTTAGACCATGATAAAGACCGACGAAACAAAGTGTGTTTCACCATAATCCATACGACGAAACAGAAGCGATTCGCCATGAATCATTCCGACGAAACACAGGTGATTCATCAGACACACCTCCGACGAAACAGAAGTGTTTCGCCGGCCCAACGATTCGCCGAGGCCCATTACGGGCCCAGTTTGTCAATTCGTATATTTTAATGTGAACCAACCCTTGTTTCATACCTTTGGCAAAATAAGAAAAACCCTAGAGCTCTCTTTCTCCTGTGTGACGGCAGTTTGACGTCCCGAAGCTATTCTTAGCGATCAATCCATTATTCTCTTCTATCTCGGTTAGTGTTGTTCATTGTTGATGTAATTGTTGTTAACTACATGGATAATATCAAATTTAATTGATTCTTAGTAGGACTTATGTTCACAAGTAGATGATGTTTGGATTATAATGGGATCTAGGTTATCGGATTATGGATTCGTATGTGAAAGTTGGATTGTTGATGATCTGTGACTAGTAGATAGGGTTGATATTCTGTCACGAACTATTTTAGACTAACTCGATGCTCTTGAATGAAATTTTTACACCACGATTATGTTTAGATTTGATGTTGTGCACATGATTATTACTGGATTGTATGAATACACGTATTAGCTTGGAGGGTATCATTGATTTTAGAATGATTGCTTGACTACTGTTTGATTATGGGTAATCTGTGGGTAACGACTGTTCATGATTATTAGGGTTTCTGTGATGATCTTTGTAACTGATAGGTTGCTGACGTAACTGACATATGTAGACGAAACACCTATCCTGACGAAACGAGTATGACGAAAAGAATGTGTGTTTCGCCGAGGTTGTCACGACGAAACGAAATGTGTTTTGCCAAGAGTTAACGACGAAACAGTGTTGTTTCGTCGAAGGGTTATACGGCGAAACATGGGTGTTTTGCCGGTTGGGTAATTTTGCACAGTAACTTAATTTAACTCTGTTAAGTGTTAACTGGATTAAATAACTGCTGTTAAATGTTTAGCATGACTTGTATGAACTTGTATACGTGCTTTGTGTTATTCGTGGTTGCTGAATTATCACCACTATGATTGAATATGCAAACGTGGGCTTAGTAAATATAAACTGATTGTGTATGCGTGTATACTCTAGGACTTGATTGATTAACTGTGAGCCCATATCTTAGCATACCGAGCAAACCAAGGTGAGTTCACACTCTTACCAAGGCATGGGATTCCCGGGGTAGGGAATGGGATTGAATGGTTATTTGTTCTTACGTTGTTATTGGGAAATTATGGATTACTGGCCTCGGTTCGGAAAGGTCACCTATAGATACTGCTAGACTAGTGATACATGGGGAAGCCCCCACTACTCTTCGCACACATGCCTGTAATGGCCGCGACACTGATACTGATCTTCGCACACATGCCTGGAATGGCCGCGATACTGATACTAAACTTCGTACACATGCCTGGAGGGCCGCGATACAAATAAAACTAGTCTACAATACATGGGAAATTCCCACTAATCTTCGCAAACATGCCTGGAGGGCCACGATGTAATTATAAACGATACATAGGTTACTAAACAAACAAACGTTTTACAAAATGAACACTATTACTAAACAACCCACTGTGAACTCGCTCAACTAGTTGTTGACCCTCTGTTACATGCCTTGCAGGTCGTTAGGTATACATGGAGCTTCCACTGGGAGGAGCGGTCGTTGTGGACAAGGATCGTGAATGCTTTGTTAAACACTTATGACTTACATACTTATACTTATGCTGGGTTTACTTTTATGCTTCTGCTAAACGCTGATATTATACTTATGTTTTGAACACCTTTCATATTGGTTTGGTTGAATTACATATATGTAATTCAACCAAACCAATATGAAAGGTGTTCAAAACATAAGTATAATATCAGCGTTTAGCAGAAGCATAAAAGTAAACCCAGCATAAGTATAAGTATGTAAGTCATAAGTGTTTAACAAAGCATTCACGATCCTTGTCCACAACGACCGCTCCTCCCAGTGGAAGCTCCATGTATACCTAACGACCTGCAAGGCATGTAACAGAGGGTGTATATATATATATTGTTCAATATGATTGGTGGCTTGATCCTGGTCAGTCACGCCTCCATGCAGTGATACCCCGCAGGTGGATTTTGGGGGTGTGACATATACAGACTTGAACAAAGCTTGTCCCAAAGACCCATTTCCTCTACCTCATATTGATTCAATGGTGGATGCTATTGCCGGCCACGAGATGTTAACCTTCATGGATGCCTCCTCAGGATTCCAGCAGATCCAAATGGAACCCTCGGATCAGGAGGATACTGCTTTCATGACACCGACAGGTATTTATTGTTATACTGCTATGCCTTTTCGTTTAAAAAATGCAGGTGCAACATACCAAAGATTGGTGAACATGATGTTCAAAAACAAGCTGGGGGACACCATGGAGGTATACATCGATGATATGGTGGTAAAATCTAAGAAGGCTGAGGATCATCTCTAGGATATTGAAGAAGCATTCGACATCCTAGTCCAGTATAACATGAAGCTAAATCCTGCTAAATGCCATTTTGGAGTGGGGGCAGGAATGTTTTTAGGATATATAGTGACTAAAAGGGGGATAGAAGCAAGCCCAGAACAGATCAAAGCCATCTTGGATATCAAGTCACCTTCTAACATGAAAGATGTACAAAGACTGACGGGACGAGTAGCAGCATTAAACAGATTTGTCTCAAGATCCTCGGAAAAATGCAAGGAATTCTACGATATCCTGAAGAAGAATAAGAATTTCGAATGGGGAGAGAAGCATGAAGCAGCCTTGCAGGAATTAAAGCAGTATCTCTCAACTGCACTGTTTTGGTCAAAAATCACACAAGGATAATGTAACCAAACTTTATGTAAACGGGGTATGATGCTTGGTTAATTATGAAAGTAAAGGATCACTTCTGTGACAAAGATGCAAAGACACAATGATTTATACGAGGAAAAAGCCCTTGATCAGTATATGATCTCCGGCATAAAAAACCTCGGGTGATGGCAACTACCGATCACCAAACTTCAATATAAGAACAAAATGGTTACAACTTCGGATGATAATGAGCTGAGTACAAGGATCACTATTGTTTCGAGTGTCTAAGTGTGTGAGAGTTGCGTTGTATGTCGTGTGTCTTCTTCCAAATGATGGAGAGTGGTATTTATACAAGTGTAGGTGACCTATTTTAGGTAAAAGGACTAATTATCAGCTCATTACCCCTTTAGAAATAATAGACAATCTAGCCTAAATTGCTGCCCATGAATCAAGCCATGTTTCCATATCCTGTGCAACGTCTATCTCCGATTAAGCTCTTGCCATAATTGTGAAGACGCGTCCCTTGATCATGATGCTTAGAGCGTATCCTGCTAGGTATTCCTGCGAAAATAACATTGCATTAAGCGAAGATGATCGTTAGTATGAGGATCCTATAATGTCCCAATGATCCTGATCCTGAAGTCCGGCTGAGGATCACTGTCTGCCAAAGAAACAAGGATCACTAGTTAGGATCACGTGTAAGGATCACCTATAATAAAAATCCAGCCCTAACAATTGCCCCCAAAATATAAAGAGTTTATTGTAAATAAACGAATTATATTTTGCTCTGATCTTTATCTCCAACGGACTTATTCGGATAACTAGCCGTTATAAGCGGACTAGCCGTTGTGATCATTACGTCACAGATGTGACAATCCCTGCAAATCATGATTATAAATAGGAGATAGGGTTAGGATCACTCTGCATTTAAATTCGAAATATCTTCCCTTTATAATTGCTACCGAGGATTGACCAGGTACTCTCTTCTTCTTTCTTTCCTTTCTTCCTTCTCTTGCTCTGTTTTTTGCTTTTATTCTGTTTCCGTCCCGTCACAAATATGTTGCTCCGGAATTCTCCACACAAGGATTCCAAGAAGGATAGTCCCTTAAAAAGCCAGGGGATTATCAAGGATTCTCCTACGGAGAGGTGCTGCTTTACTGATGTTCACATAGACAAAATTCGTCATTGCTTTCCGGCGAATACTATTTTTAAGTCCTTCACACCTACCGCTCTGAGTGACTCTGTTTCGAATACCTGGGTGGCTTTTCCTGCTACTCCATTCACCATAGGGTATTCATATCCTTTTCCATCGTTCACCCAATCTTTCTTTTCCTTAACCGGCATCTCATATATCCAAGCTATGCCGATGATCTGGAGGGTTCTGTATACCTTTGAGAGGATCATCGAGCAGGAAGGGATTGATCTAGGGATGGCGGAGTTAGCTGAGTTTTACGATCTCACCACCTTTGGTTCTCACCGGTATTTGTTGAAACGGAAGGCCGGGGAGGATCACCCTGTTTTGAAAGTTACCAAAAATGACACAAACTGGAAGCGTCGTTTCTTCTTTGTGAGAAGAGATTCCATCCCAGATGGGAAGGATCTGCCCAAGGAGTGGGCCACTCATGGTAGGATAGAGGATCCTCGAAGGATCACTATCAGCCCTGTCTCATATAATGAGGATCACTAACATCTCTTTTTATCTCTTGTGCAGCTATATCCATTGCTCATCTGAAATTAAGCCCTGCTGCAAAAGAGAGAGTCCTAGCTTTTAAAAAGCTTAATCCTGAAATCAGAAGTTTTCAAGTCACCGTCCAAGATTCTCAAGAAGTATCCTCTGCATCTGCCACTATGTCAAGTAAGTATCCTTATAGAAAATAAGTTTTACGTAAGAGCATTTAATTTAATAAGGGAACTTATCTTGTTTTTGAATTGTAGGTGCTGGAAAATCTGCCAGGTCTGCTAAATCTGCCTCCAAATTTGGGATAAGTGATCTTGCCAATGTCACGTCTTCAAAGAAGAAGGCTCCTGCTGCCAGTCCTTCAGTATCAGCTCCCAAAGCACCTATCCGAGGCAAGGGGAAGAAGAGGAAGACTACTGAAGATCTACAAGGATTTCCCCTCCTCCGTCAGCAATTCCTTGACTATGTGAATGAGGTAAGGATCACTGCCCCTGTTGGTTATCCGCTTCGGATATCCTGTTTCTGTATCCTGTTTCTTTAAGGATCATCCGGTTCTAGACTTACCTTGTTTCCCTCTTTGCAGAAACTTGCCGAGATCGAGACCTATCTTGGCCATGTTGAGGATCAAGAGAGCCAGATTGCCGACCTTCAACAAATGGGCGTGCTTAAGGATCTCAAGATAGCAGATCTTGAGAAGGAACTCCGGGCCATGAAGGATGAGGCTGCTCAGAGGTTGATCGATATGGATAACGAGAAGCAGGAGATCACCCAAGACGCCAAGGTCTCCGCGGCAATTGCTATGTACAAGATACAACTTCAGATGGCTGAGGAGGCTCAGGATCCTACCTTTGACAAAAGCTCGTGGGACGTTGAAGGTTGGAAGGCAAGGCTGGCGGACCTGGAGGACGAGGATGAGGCTGAGGAAATCCCCATGCTGGAAGGTGGTGATGCTGAGAAGGATCAAGGTGGAGATGCTGGTGGTGATGAAGCAGCGAAGGTGTAGGCTGCATGATTGGGCGATGATGGATATTGTTGACTAGGCCGGAGCCCAATTTTTTAGGTTTGGTAATAGTTTTTTGTGGTTGTTGATGGTTTGAAACAATTATGGTCTGTAATCTCTGAACAATAGTTTCTTAGGGTTAAGGATCCTGGATCCTTTGAACAATAGGTAGGATTACAAAAGGTGGAGGGATCCTCTGTTTGGGGGATGAAACCTTTGTGATCCTGCCGCTTTTAATTTCCTGCACAATGCTAAGACCGCATAGACAATGGACACCCTTTGCCAACCCATGTGGACGGGCCACGTTTTGCTGGTAGAAATGTGGGTTGGCAATTTTGACAACTTTCTTGAAAGGGTTAATGATCCTTTTGTTTAATAATATAACTTTAACTTTTCTAGCTTATCTCGTGTTGTTATCCTTATCTTCTTGTTTCTTAGTTGTTTTTGTAGTATATTTGTTAAAGTGGCAAGAGTTGAAAATATATTTAATAAATTTAGGATATGATCCTAGATCAAATATCCTGATATTGAAAATATTCAAAGTATTTTAGTTCAAGGACCATAGGTTTGGTTGTCAAAGTATAAGGGTTGGTTAGGATAATGAGTATAATCAAAATAGTCAAGGATCATACCTGAGGATCCAAGTTAGGATCCTAACCTTCAACCGAGACAGTCGTAGATAAGATTTTACTAGATAATAAGGATTAAGGATCCTTATGTGTTTTAACTTTGACAATCCTGAAAAACGAAGCACAATTTGGGACTAAGCCAATGTAAGAAATAGATTAGTAACTGGGGACATGCCCAAAGGATAACTGAGAATGATCCCGGAGGATCACTGGGGACAAGCCCAAAGGATAACTGGGGACAAGCCCAAAGGATTGTATGTAAACTGGAGTATGGCCCTTACTGGCGACTATCCAAACTTAGTGACATGAAAATGTCAAAACCTTAGCTAACGTGAAAACGTTAGAAACCTTAGGAACGGATGTATGGTACGTCTACCATTATACGGAGGATCCTGGGTATAGCCAGTACGATGAGGTTGTCAGCCTCGGAAGTGGGTACTGGTCCCAAAGACGTGAACTATACCAGGATCATCGTGCGCTACTGGCGAGAACTGGGGATAATCCCAAGGATAACTGGGGTTGGACCCAAAGACTTGCGGAGCTTTCGAAGATCTTTGACGATACGCGGAGGATACCTGAACTAACATAACTCAAATGGTTCGTGAGAAGAGGATGAGGGATTCATGATCCTCATCCTTAGGTAAAAAGTAAGAAAATGTAATAGTTTCTAGGATAAGCATATTACCAGAGTAAGGATCACTGATATCACCGGGATCCTTCAAGGATACTTTAATGTAAGGATCATATGCATGAAGGATCATGTTCACATGAAATATTTCTTTAAGTGAACAGCATTCCAGGCTCTTGGTAACAAGTTTCCTTCCATGGTTAGCAATCTGTATGCCCCCTTTCCTGCTTCAGCTTCAATTAAGTAAGGGCCTTCCCATTTTGGTGCTAACTTCCCGTCAGCAGGATTAATAGTGTTTTGGAATGTTTTTCTCAACACCATATCTCCGACTTGGAACTTTCTTATCCTGACATTTTTGTTGTAGGCACCAGCCATTCTTTGTTGGTAGCTAGCCATCCTTATCCTAGCCAGATCCCTGATTTCCTCAATAGTATCCAAATCCTGAGCCAGGATTGCAGCATTTTCTTCAGGATCACGAGCACTTGTTCTAGCAGTTGGGATCACCATCTCTGTTGGGATCACTGCTTCTGCCCCAAATACTAAAGAGAAAGGTGTTTGACCAGTGGCATTCTTGGGAGTTGTTCTATCAGCCCATAGCACATAAGGTAACTCCTCTGCCCATTTCCCCTTCTTGGATCCTAGCTTCTTCTTCAGATTGTTGATGATGATCTTGTTGGATGATTCTGCTTGACCATTGGCTTGTGGATGAACTGGTGTTGATGTTATCATCTTGATTCCCCAGCTGTCACAAAAGTTAGTGGTTCTGCTTCCAATGAATTGGGAGCCATTATCACATACAATTTCAGAGGGAATGCCAAATCTAGTTATAATATTTCTTTTGATGAAGGATATGACTTCCTTTTCCCTGACTTGAGCAAAGGCTTCAGCTTCTATCCACTTGGAAAAATAGTCAGTCATGGCAAGCATAAATACTTTTCCACCAGGTGCTTTAGGAAGCTTGCCAACTATATCCATTCCCCATCTCATGAATGGCCAAGAGGATGGTATTGGGTGTAAAAATTCAGCTGGCTGATGGAGGATATTGCTATGTCTTTGGCAAGGATCACACTTCTTAGCATACTCTACAGCATCCCTTTTCATGGTTGGCCAGTAGTATCCTGTTCTAAGGATCCTTGAGAATAATGCTCTGCCCCCAGTGTGGTTTCCACAATCTCCTTCGTGGAAATCTTTCAATACTTCTTCAATTTCAGGATCCTCGATACATCTCAAATATGGACCTGCAAGAGATCGCTTATATAATACATCATTTAAGATTGTAAATTGAGATACCTTGATCCGGAAGGCTCTAGGATTTTCTCCCATTGGAATCTCTCCGTTTTGCAAGTATTTCCTGATTGGTGAGACCCATGATCCTGCATAAGATTGAGCTTCTTCACTAGGGATTACTGCAGTATCCTTTTCTATTTCCATGGCCACTTGACTTTCAATAGCAGGAGCCAGGATGTGGATGATAGGGATACTTATGTCTTCTGGAATTTTTAAGGATGAGCCTAAGTTGGCTAATGCATCAGCTTCCGTGTTATCCTCCCTTGGTACCTGTGTTAAGCTGAAAGAAACAAAAGAGAGTGCCAATTTTTTGACTATCTCTAAATATTTGGTTAGTTTTTCACCTTTAACAGCATAGGATCCGTTAAAATGATTGGTGATCAATAATGAGTCTACATATACTTTAAGATATTTTACCCCCATATCCTTAGCAATTTGCAAGCCAGCAATCAAGGCTTCATACTCAGCCTCATTGTTAGTTGCTTGGAACTCACAGGCTATGGAGTGGGGTATTATGTCCCCCTGTGGCGATTTTAGTAGGATCCCGAGCCCTGTGCCCTTGACATTTGAGGATCCGTCAGTGTGTAATATCCAAGGATCCTTGGTTTCATCCAGCTGCTGGACCTCCAATTCTGCTTCTTTTTGTAGATCACTACTGAAATCAGCCACAAAGTCGGCTAAGGCTTGTGATTTAACTTAGTGGATGCCATGATTAACAACAATAGTATGGGTTTCAAAATAATGCCTTAACTTAGTGGATGCCATGATTAATGCAAGAATAAGTTTTTCGAGGTGTGAGTACCTGGATTCGGCATCAAGTAGACTTTTACTTACATAGTAGATAGGATATTGTGTACCTTCGTGATCCTTGACAAGGACAGCACTTACAGCGGTTGAGGATACCGCCAGGTATAAGGATAACACATCTCCTTTTTCCGGTTTTGCTAATGCTGGTGCTGAGGACATATATTCTTTAAGGGCTTGTAAAGCGTTCTCATGCTTCTCAGTCCATTCAAACTTCTTATTCTTCCTTAGGATATCGTAGAATTCTTTGCATTTTTCTGAGGATTTCGATATGAACCTGTTCAAAGCTGCTATCCTGCCTGTCAGTCTTTGAACATCCTTTGCATTGGCAGGAGATTTGATATTTACTAATGCTTTTATTTGTTCCGGACTTGCTTCAATGCCCCTCTGGGTTACCATGTATCCTAAGAACTTTCCTGCCTTAACACCAAAATGGCATTTCGAAGGATTAAGTTTCATGTTGTAACTATCAAGGATATCGAATGCTTCTTCCAAATCCCTTAGGTGATCCTCAGCTTTCTTTGACTTGACCACCATGTCATCTATGTACACTTCCATAGTTTTTCCAATTTGATCTTTGAACATCATATTCACCAGCCTTTGATATGTTGCACCTGCATTTCTTAGTCCAAAGGGCATGGCAATATAACAATATAAACCGGTTGGGGTCATAAAGGCTGTATCCTCTTGGTCAGATGGTTCCATCTGAATTTGTTGGAATCCAGATGATGCATCCATAAAGGTCAACAATTCATGCCCCGCCGTTGCATCCACCATGGAGTCAATGTGGGGTAATGGGAAAGGATCCTTGGGACATGCCTTATTCAGATCAGTGAAATCGACACATACCCTCCACTTTCCATTTTTCTTTTGGACAACAACCACATTGGCTAACCATTTTGGATACTTTACCTCTCTGATCATACCTGCTCGAAGTAGTCTCTCTACTTCTTCTTGGATAATGGCATTCCTTTCTGGTGCAAACTTCCTCCTTTTTTGATGGATTGGTTTGATAGACCTGTCAATGCCAAGTTTGTGAGTAATAATATCCTTAGATATACCTGTCATATCTTCATGTTTCCAAGCAAAGGTAGATTTTCTTCTTTTGATGAAGGATATCATGTCTTCTTTCATCTTGCCAAGGATCCCTGATCCGATATAGATTTTTGATTCAGGATCACTAGGATCCAAGAGGATTTCATCCACATCTTGTTCCCTTGCCTCCAAGACATTCCTTGGAGGATACTGTAATTGCTATTGCTCCCTTGGCTTCGAGGTTGGCTTCATAGATGAGGTATAACAATCCTTAGCCTCCTACTGATCACTATCGATCTTGATTATTCCCCATGGGCTAGGGAGCTTCACACATTGATGGTAGGTAGATGGGACTGCTTTCATATTATGTATCCAAGGCCTGCCAAGGATAACGTTGCAACAAGATAAACAGTCAATAACACAAAATTTTTGATAATTATGTAATCCTTCCACGTAGATTGGGAGTTTGATGTCCCCCAGAGTTTTCTTCGTTTCCCCACTGAATCCTACAAGCACGGAGGATCTCGGTGTGATGTCTGATTCTGGGATACCCATTTTCTTCAGAACATCAAGCTGGATAATGTTCACTGAGCTCCCTCCATCAACAAGGATCCTGCGGACAAAATGGTTAGAGATAAAGAGAGTGATGACTAAACTATCATGGTGAGGATCCTGAATGTTAATGCGATCATCCTCATCAAATGTTATCATCTTCCCTTCTGAGACACTTGATGTTCTAATAGGCCTTTCACCATTATCCATTTTTGATTCTTTTGCATGTCTTTTGGCTGCCGAGAAGGATGTACCACAGATGTCTGATCCTCCGGATATAAAGTTGATCACTTGTGCATCTGCCGGAGGTGCTGGAGCTTTTTCGGGGATCCTTTCAGGATCCTGGGTCCTTTGCTTTTTTCTCCCCAACAATTCTTTTAGATGCCCCTTGCTTAGCAGGTATCCAATTTCTTTTCTTAAGGCTATGCAATCTTCAGTTAAATGCCCGAAATCCTCATGGTATGCACACCATTTCGACTTGTCTTTAGTCCCGGATGGTTTATCGTTCTTCTTGGGCCATCTAGCCTTTTCACCTAGATTCTGCATTGCAAGGATCAGTTCATGATTATCAACGGAAAAACAGTATTCTGAGATTGGAGGATAATCTTCATCATCCTCTTCTTGGTCAACAGCATGCACATTCTTGTTCTCATTTCTATGGTAGGATTTGAATTTGTTGTTCTTGAAGGAGGATCCTTGCTTCTCCTGTTTTGAGGATCCTACTTGTCTCTCCTGGATCCTCTTGTCATCCTCTAGCCGGATGAACCTGAGTGCTCGAGTTCTTACTTCATCTAGATTCCTGCATGGTGTCATAACAAGATCATCATAGAATAATGAATCCTTAAGCAGTCCCATTTTGAAGGCTTCAACAGCCGTAGCCATATCCAAGTTGGGAATGTCCAAGGATTCTTTACTAAATTTAGTTGTATAATCCCTTAATGATTCATTATGATTTTGAGTTATCCTGTATAAATCACTAGTTAATTTTTCAAATTTTCTGCTACAAGAGAATTGGTTATTGAATAAATTAACTAAATTAGCAAATGAAGTAATAGAGTAGGGGGGAAGACTTAGCAGCCACTTAAGAGCTGATCCAGTAAGAGTGGATCCAAATCCTTTACATAGGCATGCTTCCTTCAGTTTTTCTGGGATAGGATTGATCTCCATCCTCTCCCTGTATTGTGCTATATGCTCCTCTGGATCCGTTGTGCCATCATACAGCTTCATGGTAGGGATATGGAACCTTTTGGGTACCTCTGCATCACAAATTGGTGGTGCAAAGCGAGATACCTTGTGGCTTCCATCTGGAATCTCTGGGATAGGCTTGACTACCCCTGGAACACTTGAGATCATATCTTTTAGCTTCTGCAACTCCCTGGCCATAGCATGATTGGTACCTGTATCCTGCATGAATCCATGGTTAGTGGTAGGATAATTATTTAAAGTGTTACCTCCCATTGGGTTCAAGTTAGTGAATCCGTATTGCTGGGATTCAGGGATAACGGAGGGACCAGTGGAAGCAATGGTCTGCATTGGAATGAAGTCCCCTTGATGGACATCTAGACTTCCTGTTTGCAAACTTTTCAGGGATCCTGGCATCTGGAAGGATCCTGGTATCTGGGATGATCCTGGAACGAAGGAGGATCCTTGAACCTGGGACGATCCTGGAACGAAGGAGTATCCTTGACCCTGGGATGATCCTGGAATAAAGTGGGATCCTTGAAACTGCTGTGCCCCCGGATAAGCTCCTGAATTCATGAAGGATCCCATGTACTGAGGATAGGATCCTACTGGCTGAAAATGTGAGCCTGATGTCTGAGTCATTGCTGCCGACTTGAGATGTGATCCTCTTAACTCCCCTATGATTTGCACGTCCGGGATCCCTGATGGCTGGGAAGTGATCATTGGAGTATCGAAGCTCAAGGATTTGGGCATCAGTGGGGAATGATCCTCTGCCGCTTTCTTTTGTCTTTTGAGGTCTCCAATTTCCCTGAGGATCCTGTCATTAGTCTCATCCTGCCGCTGCATACGATCCTTCATCTGCAAAATCAAAGCAAATACATCACTAGTACTGGGAATAGAAGAATTCATAGCAGAAGAAGATAGAGGTTTAGAGAAAGTGGGAGTTGATCTTTTCTCAGTATTTTTCTGAGATCCTGCCGGTGGAGGAGGCAAAGTGGTTTGTGATGAGGTGACTGCAGACATCGCCGTGGATGTGTTCTTCAATGATGAAGCCATGTAACTCTTTGAAATGATTTCGAACAAAAGATTTTCTTATGAATGAAGCACCAATTGCCCCACGGTGGGCGCCAAACTGTTTTGGTCAAAAATCACACAAGGATAATGTAACCAAACTTTATGTAAACGGGGTATGATGCTTGGTTAATTATGAAAGTAAAGGATCACTTCTGTGACAAAGATGCAAAGACACAATGATTTATACGAGGAAAAAGCCCTTGATCAGTATATGATCTCCGGCATAAAAAACCTCGGGTGATGGCAACTACCGATCACCAAACTTCAATATAAGAACAAAATGGTTACAACTTCGGATGATAATGAGCTGAGTACAAGGATCACTATTGTTTCGAGTGTCTAAGTGTGTGAGAGTTGCGTTGTATGTCGTGTGTCCTCTTCCAAATGATGGAGAGTGGTATTTATACAAGTGTAGGTGACCTATTTTAGGTAAAAGGACTAATTATCAGCTCATTACCCCTTTAGAAATAATAGACAATCTAGCCTAAATTGCTGCCCATGAATCAAGCCATGTTTCCATATCCTGTGCAACGTCTATCTCCGATTAAGCTCTTGCCATAATTGTGAAGACGCGTCCCTTGATCATGATGCTTAGAGCGTATCCTGCTAGGTATTCCTGCGAAAATAACATTGCATTAAGCGAAGATGATCGTTAGTATGAGGATCCTATAATGTCCCAATGATCCTGATCCTGAAGTCCGGCTGAGGATCACTGTCTGCCAAAGAAACAAGGATCACTAGTTAGGATCACGTGTAAGGATCACCTATAATAAAAATCCAGCCCTAACATGCACCTCTATTGATGAAGCCAGAGAATGGTGAACCATTATTCCTGTATCTTGCAGTATCAGGGAATGCGGTAAGTGTTGTCCTGGTAAAGGATCACGAAGGTCAGCAATATCTTGTCTATTATGTTAGCAAAAGTTTATTAGATGCTGAAACAAGATATTCTCATTTAGAAAAATTGATATTGGCCTTAGTTATGGCATCAACAAAGCTTAGGCATTATTTTGAGACACATAGGATTCATGTTAAAACTAATTATCCTGTTAAAAATGTGCTTAGGAAACCCGAAATGTCAGGCAGGATGGCTAAGTGGTCAGTAAAATTGAGTGCCTATGATCTAATATATGAGCCTAGAAATGCCATAAAATCTCAAGCTCTAGCTGACTTTGTGGCTAATTTCAGTAGTGATATTCAAAATGAAGTAGACCTAGAAGTGCAACAGCTAGGAGAAAATTTAGAATCCTGGACATTATATACTGATGGTGCATCTAATGTAAGAGGTGTAGATTCGGGTATACTACTAAAATCGCCACAGGGGGACATATTACCCCAGGCTATTAGGTGTGAGTTTCCTGCCACTAATAATGAAGCAAAATATGAAGCCTTAATTGCAGGATTAGAATTGGCTAAGAGCATGAATATTAACAGTTTGCAAGTGTATGTTGATTCCTTGTTAATTACTAATCATTTTAATGGATCCTATGCAGTTAAAGGTGAGAAGTTAATCGAGTATCTCGAAATTCTCAAAAAATTAGCAGGATATTTCGATGTTTTTACACTTGAACAGGTACAAAGAGAGGATAATACTGAAGCCGATGCCTTGGCAAATCTAGGATCATCAGTCAGGATACCGGAGGGAATCCAAATACCAATATTACATATCCTGTATCCTACGACAGATCTTCTTAAATCTCAAGACAAGGAAGTAGTAAGTATCCAGGATCCTGATGATGAGTATCCCGAGGAGGATCCTAAGTCTTGGACGGCTCCAATCATGAGATATCTCAAGGAATGACACATCCCAAAGGATGAGAATCCTAAGGCCTTTAGAATGAAGGTATCACAATTCACTATTATAAATAATGTTTTGTATAAGAAATCTCTTGCAGGACCATATCTGAGGTGCTTGGAGGATCCCGAAACTAAAGAAATGCATCAGGATATACACGAAGGAGATTGTGGTGACCATACTGGTAGCAGATCGTTATTCTCAAAGGTATTAAGAATAGGATACTATTGGCCGACGATGAGAAAAGATGCTGCAGAATATGCTCGAAGATGTGATGCATGTCAAAGGCACAGTAATATATTACATCAGCCTGCTGAACCACTGTATCCTATTGCTTCCCCTTGGCCATTCATGAAGTGGGGAATGGATATAGTAGGAAAATTGCCGAAGGCTCCAGGAGGAAAAGTCTTTATGCTCACGATGACTGATTATTTCTCTAAATGGGTTGAAGCTGAAGCGTTTGTTCAAGTCAGAGACCAAGAAGTAGTATCCTTCATAAAAAGGAATATCCTGACTAGATTTGGAGTACCAACTGAGATAATTTGTGACAATGGTTCTTAGTTTATAAGTAAACGGACTACTGACTTTTGCAACAGTTGGGGAATTAAAATGATCACATCCACACCGGTACATCCTCAAGCAAATGGATAAGCACAATCCTCGAAAAAGATAATTGTCAACAATTTGAAGAAAAGACTTGGAGCTAAGAAAGGAAGATGGGCAGAAGAATTACCCTTTGTTTTGTGGGCCGATAGGACAACAGTAAAAAGTGCAACTGGGCAGACTCCATTTTCCTTAGTATTTGGAGCGGAAGCAGTGATCCCGACGGAAATGGTAATACCTACAGCAAGATCCAACCTCCGAGATCTTGAGCAGAATCCTGAAGCCCTATACCAAGAATTGGATGCTATTGATGAGACAAGAAACGCGGCAAAGCTAAGGATGGCAGCATATCAATAGAGGATATCCAGAGCATATAACAAGAATATAAGTACTAGAAGGTTTCAGATTGGAGATTGGGTGTTAAGAAAAGCTTTTCAGAATACTACTAATCCTGCCGATGGAAAATTAGCTCCGAAGTGGGAAGGACCCTATGAGGATGAATCAGAATCTGGGAAAGGAGCGTATCGACTCAAGAATATGGAAGGGATATGCTACCAGATCCTGGAATGCTATACACCTAAAGCTCTATTTCAAGTGAGTTTAGAATTTAATTTCTAACTCAAGATGGTATGAATTCTATCTCTTTTAATATATGTGATATTATTTATTCTTTTGAACCCAATACTGACTTAAGCAGCGGAGGGGTGTTAGCCAGGCTAACACCCACCTTAGTTTACAGTTGTTTTGCAGTATATGCTTCGGGATATAGCTCCAGGATATACCCTTAGGATAATTCGAAAGATTAGAGGATTGGCCCCCTCTCTCACGTTTAAGGGATCCTGATCCCTTCACAGGTTTAAAGGTATTCACCTTTCTCTCGAATTGGGTTTAGACACCCCGCCTTGAACGCAAGTTATCCAGGAATAGTTCAAGATAGCGGGACCAGTCCATGTAAAAGTGGCTGACAATTTCGTTATTATTGGCTATATCCTGGATCCTAAAGGTATATGAGGATTGATCACCCTCTCTCGCGAAAGGGTATTTTCATACTCTCTAAGGTTTAAAGGTTTTCACCTTTCTAAGTCTTGGAGTTTATACACTCCCGCCTTTAGCGCATGAAAACTTGGGATTTTCCCAAGAATACTTTTGGGTTTATCCCCAGAACACTAAGGATTTATCTCCAGGATATTTTAGGGTTTATCCCCTGTAATACAAAAATTATACAAACGGTTGTAATTGATGTCCAGAAAATTTCTAAGTGTTCAAAGACATAATGCACAGGGGACATTCCTACTGAGGCAATTGTGCAAAGCTCAAAGGATTAAGCTTGGACCCAATACATGTTGGTGCATCCATCTGTCAACTTCGTCTTTTATCGAGTCTTGTATAGAACTAGTTAGATCAGGGCACGAAAATCAAGAACGTGAGAATTAGCAGTGATTCCGCTTGAAATGACATCATGTCTGTCACACCCCTAAAATCCACCTGCCGAATACCACCGCTCGGGAGCGTGACTGACCAGGATCAAGCCACCAATCATATCGAACACAGCATTTAATAACAAAAGTAGATAATGTAATTCATCACGACATGATTGATGTTCAAAACCAAACTTTGTTTAAGTAGCGGAAGCATGTAGATAAACCCAACATAAATAATAATATATGAAATGTCATAAGTGTTTAATTAAGCATTCATGATCCATGCTCCACAACGACCTGCTCCTCCCTGTGCAAGCTCCATGTATCTAACAACCTGCAAGGCATGTAACAGAGGATCAACAACTAGTTGAGCGAGTTCACAGAAAGTAATTGCGTAACAGTAAGTTCGTTTGTAACATGTGGCTCTACTGGGCCGATAGTACGTTCTATTGGTGGGGGCTTCCCATGTTGTATATCCACTAGACTATTCGTAACCATAAGTGTTCTTCACAACCGAGAACAGTAGTACGTACAAGCTTTACGTAGGTTTTACGTAAGTGTCCTTCTGTACCCGAGGACAGTGGTACGCGTGGGGTTTACGTAGGTTTTACGTAAGTGTCCTTCCTGACTCCGGAAGACAGTAGCATGTTATTGTTTACGTAGGTTTTACGTAAGTGTCCTTCCTGACTCCGGAAGACAGTAGCATATTCCTGTTTACGTAGGTTTTACGTAAGTGTCCTTCCTGACTCCGGAAGACAGTAGCATATTCCTGTTTACGTAGGTTTTACGTAAGTGTCCTGCTTAACCCGAGGACCATGGTAGATAGTCTAGTAACCGTGTATGTACGCGTAATCGTTCAATTCCATCATTCAACCCATTCCCTATCCCCGGGAATCCCATGCCTTGGTAAAGAGTGTGAACTCACCTTGGTTTGCTCGGTACGCTAGGTTATGCACTCACAAGTAATCAATCAAAGCCTAGAGTATGCATGTGTCCACAGTCAGTACATGTTGTAAGGTTTCGCATGCAAAGTTCATCACAAAGTGTGTGTAACAGTTAACAGCAGGCAATACAACCAGTTAATCGTCTTCATACAATTCATGCTCGATAGGAAGAACATGTAGTTAACATACTTCACCAAGTTAACACGCTTAACAGGATTTACGCACTAGCAAATGTTACACGTCTACTGAGTTAACATCTTTACAGTCATAACGGAGTTAACATGTTTAACTTAATCTAACGTAGTTTATCAATAACACCCTTTACAGTTTACCAGACTAATCAATTGACATAAATTGCACATATCTAACAAATGTACCAACACAGTTATATCCTACCCAGTTAAATCCCTTAACATGAAATCAAAACTCATATAAAACCATAATATACCAAAACTCGGACAAAAGATGAGGGGGGGGGGGCTTCCCTGTTTGAAAGTCGGACTAGAGGATATGGGAATTAAACTCGGACATGTGGGAGGGGTCACAAAGGTCGGACTTGGGTGGCCCATCAAAACTCGGACCATGTAAGGGGTGGGGGTTAAAGCTCGGACCAAAGGCATTCATTAAAGAAACTCAGACCATAAGGTCATGAAACTCGGACCCCTAAGTGTATAAGGAAACTCGGACAAAGAAGGTTGTCCTTTCAAAAGCTCGGACATCACTTGTGTGATAAGAAGTCGGACATCCCCATGTTTTTGAAAAGTCGGACACCTCTAATCATCATAAAGGTCGGACCTTATGCATGATATATATAAGAACTCGGACATCATTATCACAAACAAAAACTCGGATCCCCTTCATAGGGTTTAAAGGTCGGACAAGCATTCATGATAAAAAATTCGGACACTATGTAACAACAATCATCGAGCAGAACGTCAGTCTTATGAATAACAGTTACACATACGAACAAAGAACCCTAATTTCATTCATATTTACGGCAGAATCATAATCAATCAGCCTATGGTCAGCAACAACAATCATCACCGGAACAATCTATCAAACATACAACTAATCATCATCATCATCACAATATTCAGCATCACATTAACAATTACAGTACTTAGCATGTGAAGAACTAGGGTTTTCAAGAATTACAATAATCAAGAACTGATACAAACAAACAATCAATTAGGGTTTACAAGTATTACAATAATCAATAAACAATTACCTTGAATGATTCTAGAGAAAGAGAGGAATCAAGAGTGATGAATATCTTGGTGATGATGATTGCCAGAGAAAAGTACGTGCTTGGATTTTTGTGAAAGTGATTAGTGAAAAAGGGATTAGGGTTAAGTATCATATAAGTGTCACTAATAACTCTACACACCCTTAATTATTATATTTTACAATAGTACACCATCTCAAACAGTTTCACAGTTTCACCACCAAGTTCACATATTTGGCAAGTCTATCACAATTAACACATAACCATGCACAAACACACAATACACTTCATCGTATCAAAACGTTACAGTTCCATAGCCAATTATTGTGCAATCAAACAACTAAACAATACATGAACGTGCAATAAATGCGAAATAGGAATCTTGGAAATTCGAGTTGTCACATTATCCCCAACTTAAAAGAAATTTCGTCCCGAAATTTAGCATGCGGTTACTGAGGAAGCTAG
Organism: Helianthus annuus; assembly: GCF_002127325.2. Taxonomy (NCBI): domain Eukaryota; kingdom Viridiplantae; phylum Streptophyta; class Magnoliopsida; order Asterales; family Asteraceae; genus Helianthus; species Helianthus annuus. The sequence continues at coordinate 109,452,474 of NC_035443.2, forward strand.
GTAAGTTGTATCGTTTACTGGTTTTCCCTGGGGTGTCACATCATTCCCCCGTTGATTTGGAATTTCGTCCCGAAATTCCACAGTAGTAGCTTCAGCCTCAATAGTAGTTGCATTGGTTCCGAATAACTGGGGGTACTTTTCTGTCATCTGGTTTTCGCGTTCCCAGGTGTACTCTGGGCCACGTTTGGAGTTCCAACGAACTCGGACAAGAGGGATTCTCTTGTGTTTGAGGACCTTAACATCCCGGTCTGTGATTTCTACAGGTTCCTCGACGAAGTGCAACTGCTCGTCGATAGTGAGCTCTTTAAATGGAATTATGAGGGTCTCATCTGACAGACACTTCTTCAGATTCGACACGTGAAATACGTTGTGAACTGCACCGAGTTCAGCTGGTAGGTTTAATCTGTAGGCTACTTTGCCTATTCGTTCTATGATCTCGAACGGTCCAACATACCGTGGATTGAGCTTGCCTCGTTTACCAAATCTAACCACACCCTTCCAGGGTGAGACTTTGAGTAAAACCCGGTCCCCGACCTGAAATTCCAATGGCTTCCTACGCTTATCCGCGTAGCTTTTCTGGCGATCACGAGCTGCCGCCATGCGTTGTCGTATCTGTGCAATTCGTTCAATAGCATCAACTACCATTTCTGGTCCTGTAATCTGACTATCCCCCACCTCTGCCCAACAGAGAGGTGACCGGCATTTACGTCCGTACAATGCCTCGAATGGAGCGGCTTGTATGCTGGTGTGGTAACTGTTATTGTACGAAAACTCCACTAACGGAAGGTGTTTTTCCCAGCTGTTGCCGAAATCGATAACACACGCCCGAAGCATGTCTTCTAGGGTTTGGATCGTGCGCTCAGACTGCCCATCCGTCTGAGGGTGATAAGCTGTGCTCATGTCTAATCGAGAGCCAAAAGCTTTGTGCATTGCTTGCCATAGTTCTGAAGTGAATCGTGCATCCCGATCCAAAATAATAGAGGTTGGCACCCCGTGCCTAGAAACAACTTCTTTCAGGTAGGTGTCTGCTAGAGTGGAGAACTTATCAGTTTCTTTGATAGCCAAGAAATGAGCAGACTTCGTGAGTCGATCTACGATCACCCAAATGGTATCATTCCCACGCTGGGATCTAGGTAGGCCAGTAACAAAATCCATGGAAATTTCTTCCCATTTCCACTGTGGTTTCCTGGGTTGCTGAAGTAGGCCTGAGGGTTTCTGGTACTCTGTCTTGACTCTCGCACAAGTCAAACATTTGCCAACGTAAATTGCTATGTGGGCCTTCATGCTAGGCCACCAATACGTAGTTCTGATGTCGTGATACATTTTATCCGACCCTGGACGTACCGAGTACCGAGACTTATGAGCTTCATCCATCACAAGTTCTCGTAAACCGCCATATAGTGGGACCCAAATACGTCCTGTTACATAGTAGGCGCCGTCTTCCCTTTGTTCTAATCGTTTCCTTGATCCACGTAAGGCTTCGGCCCTAACGTTTTCTGTTTTCAATGCTTCAACCTGAGCATTTCGTATCTGTGCAGGAAGATCAGACTGAATAGTGAGCTGCAAAGCTCGTACACGCCTAGGTAGAGTGTCTTTCTGACTGAGAGCGTCAGCCACAACATTGGCTTTGCCTGGATGGTACTTGATGGCGCATTCATAATCATTAAGTAACTCGACCCATCGTCATTGACGCATGTTCATTTCCTTCTGCTTGAAGATATGCTCGAGACTCCTGTGATCGGTGTAAATAGTGCACTTGGTACCGTACAGGTAGTGTCGCCATATCTTGAGCGCGAAAACAACAGCTCCCAGCTCCAAATCGTGCGTCGTGTAATTCCGTTCATGAACTTTGAGTTGTCGCGAAGCGTAGGCAATAACTTTATCCCGCTGCATCAATACACAACCAAGCCCCTGTATCGATGCGTCATAATAGACCACAAAATCATTCGTGCCCTCTGGCAATGAAAGAATAGGTGCGCTGCATAGTCTATCCTTCGGATTCTGAAAAGCCGTTTCTTGTGTATTACCCCGACGATAGGTAACACCTTTCTGTGTCAACATTGTAAGCGGCTGTGCGATCTTGGAGAAATCTTTAATGAACCGTCTGTAATACCCCGCCAAACCCAAGAATTGGCGTATTTCCGTTGGTGTACGCGGTGCAGACAAGTTCCTGATCGAATCTACCTTGGATGGATCAACATGAATCCCATCCATGTTCACCACATGGCCTAAGAAGTGGACTTCACGAAGCCAGAAGTCGCATTTTGAAAACTTGGCGTACAGTTGTTCCTTTCGAAGTAGTTCCAAGATAAGACGTAAGTGCTGCTCGTGTTCCTCCTGACTCTTAGAGTAGATCAGGATGTCGTCGATGAAAACAATGACGAACTTGTCTAGGTAGGGTTTGCACACCCTGTTCATTAGATCCATGAAAACTGCAGGCACGTTCGTAAGCCCGAACGGCATGACTAGAAACTCGTAGTGACCGTAGCGAGTTCTGAATGCTGTCTTGGAGACGTCCTCCTCGCGGACTCTCAGCTGATGATACCCTGACCATAGATCAATCTTGGAGTAGTAAATCGACCCTTGCAACTGGTCGAATAAGTCGTCAATACGAGGAAGAGGATAACGGTTCTTCACTGTGACTTGTTCAGTTCGCGGTAGTCTATGCACCTCCTGGAAGTGCCATCCTTCTTTTTCCCAAATAATACTGGAGCTCCCCAAGGCGAAAAGATGGGCCGGATGAATCCCTCATCCAAGAGTTCTTGTAGCTACGTCGATAGTTCTTCCAATTCTGATGGAGCTAAACGATACGGTGCGTGAGCTATAGGTGCTGTCCAGAACTATGGGAATGAAGTCGATAGGGAGCGTCTGCCCAGCGAGGATAAGATTACAACCCTGAACTATGTGTGGCCTCTAGACTTGTACCATAAGCTAATCACTACGACAGGTTTGGTGTTCAAGGAAGTTGGTGTACGTTGTAACATTTGACTATCTCTCAATAACATATAACTGGTATCCACACCCAAATCAAACAAGACAGTAACATAAAAGTCGTCGAGAAGAGACTTACCCATTATTACGTTTAGATCGTTCCTTGCGTCACCCTGACCAATCACGTACATGCGGCCTCGGCGTCATTGTTTCCATTATTTCCCCCAAAGCTATCCCCATTGTCATCCCTGTTTTCCATGGTCGTGGTTCTGAGTCTGGTCCTGGTTTATATGCGGACAATGTCTCTTGTAGTGATCTTTAGCATCACACTGAAAACATCCTTTAAAAATTTGTTGTTGCTGCTGATTCTGTGAAGATTGAGGCGGCCGTAGCTGTTCTTGAGTTACAGGACGTGAGCTTCGACAATCCTTAGCTTCATGACCAATCTTGAGACACCTCTGGCAACGACCCTTGTTGCACTGACCGCTGTGGTGTCTATTGCATCTGTTACACTTTGGATGATTTCCTCGATATCCACTCTGCCCGTGACTACTAGAAAATTGTTGTCTGGGGCTCTGGTAGTCATCTATCTTTTGCTGCTGCGCCAGAGGCTGGACCAAAATTAATTCCTTGCTCAGGCTTTCATCCCACTTGCGTTTGTTATCACTAGAAGCACATGTAGTATCAGTCTTATCACGTTTCGGTAACTTGTTTTGTTCTACAGCCTGGTCTGTGAGACGATGAGCAATTCGAGTGACTTGCTGGATAGTGCCAAGGTTAGCTGCAGTCACATGACTCTGAATTTCTGGCACCAGACCCTTGAGATACAGCTCGATACGTTTGGTGGGAGGGTCTACCATAGTTGGACAAAATGTGGCTAATTCATTCGATCTCTTCGTATAAACTTCAATTTCAGACCCCACCATCTGTAGGTTGAGGAACTCTACCTCTAGTTTGTGGATGTCTTCACGACTACAAAACTCTTCATTAATCAGGTCCTTGAACTCGTTCCAGGGGGTGGCATTAGCAGCTGCCAGCCCTAACATCTGAACCTGTGCTTCCCACCAGGTTAATGCAGCACCCTCAAGTGTTCCAGTAGCAAACTTTACTCTACGAGACTCAGAACAATCATGCACCTCAAAGTCAGTTTCGAGCCTTTCGAACCAGTGGAGGAGGCCTTCAACTCCCTCAGTTCCACTGAAGGTACTTGGTTGGCAATCCTTGAGATTTTTGAAGGTGTAAACAGGTGGCTGAGCGTGTTAACCTATTGTGTATAAGAATAGGACAAGGTTAAACACAAGAGTTGGTTTAAGAGTGTAGGATCTAAAGATCCTAGTTACGACTGCAGGGTATACCTCCTGCTTGTATGGCTGCAAGTGCCGCAACAATTCGTTCGTTAATGAGAGCCGTCAACTGGGCTTGACTCAAGTTGATGTGTCCGGCCATGATCTTCATAGCAAATGTAACATAAGTGAGAGAGGTTCGCGAATAGTGCGATGACAGAAGAGTGTAAGCACATAGATGTTCTCAAGCAATAACAAGTAGTGAGCAATGTAATCTAAGCATACTACGAGCAAAGTTCTATGCAATTCTAGCATGTAGGCAACAAATATAAACCTTTACCTAGGATGTTGAGTCTTGCACGTGGAGCGAAGCGTCGTTGTGGATTGTTGAGAGCACTGTTCTGGTAATAGTCCGGTTTTAATAAAAACATTTTTCCCATATTAAAACCAAGTTCTCTATAACCAATGGCTCTGATACCAATCTGTCACACCCCCAAAATCCACCTGCGGAATACCACCGCTCGGGAGCGTGACTGACCAGGATCAAGCCACCAATCATATCGAACACAGCATTTAATAACAAAAGTAGATAATGTAATTCATCACGACATGATTGATGTTCAAAACCAAACTTTGTTTAAGTAGCAGAAGCATGTAGATAAACCCAACATAAATAATAATATATGAAATGTCATAAGTGTTTAATTAAGCATTCATGATCCATGCTCCACAACGACCTGCTCCTCCCTGTGCAAGCTCCATGTATCTAACGACCTGCAAGGCATGTAACAGAGGATCAACAACTAGTTGAGCGAGTTCACAGAAAGTAATTGCGTAACAGTAAGTTCGTTTGTAACATGTGGCTCTACTGGGCCGATAGTACGTTCTATTGGTGGGGGCTTCCCATGTTGTATATCCACTAGACTATTCGTAACCATAAGTGTTCTTCACAACCGAGAACAGTAGTACGTACAAGCTTTACGTAGGTTTTACGTAAGTGTCCTTCTGTACCCGAGGACAGTGGTACGCGTGGGGTTTACGTAGGTTTTACGTAAGTGTCCTTCCTGACTCCGGAAGACAGTAGCATGTTATTGTTTACATAGGTTTTACGTAAGTGTCCTTCCTGACTCCGGAAGACAGTAGCATATTCCTGTTTACGTAGGTTTTACGTAAGTGTCCTTCCTGACTCCGGAAGACAGTAGCATATTCCTGTTTACGTAGGTTTTATGTAAGTGTCCTGCTTAACCCGAGGACCATGGTAGATAGTCTAGTAACCGTGTATGTACGCGTAATCGTTCAATTCCATCATTCAACCCATTCCCTATCCCCGGGAATCCCATGCCTTGGTAAAGAGTGTGAACTCACCTTGGTTTGCTCGGTACGCTAGGTTATGGACTCACAAGTAATCAATCAAAGCCTAGAGTATGCATGTGTCCACAGTCAGTACATGTTGTAAGGTTTCGCATGCAAAGTTCATCACAAAGTGTGTGTAACAGTTAACAGCAGGCAATACAACCAGTTAATCGTCTTCATACAATTCATGCTCGATAGGAAGAACATGTAGTTAACATACTTCACCAAGTTAACACGCTCAACAGGATTTACGCACTAGCAAATGTTACACCTCTACTGAGTTAACATCTTTACAGTCATAACGGAGTTAACATGTTTAACTTAATTTACAATCTAACGTAGTTTATCAATAACACCCTTTACAGCTTACCAGACTAATCAATTGACAAAAATTGCACATATCTAACAAATGTACCAACACAGTTACATCCTACCCAGTTAAATCCCTTAACATGAAATCAAAACTCATATAAAACCATAATATACCAAAACTCGAACAAAAGATGAAGGGGGGGGGGGCTTCCCTGTTTGAAAGTCGGACTAGAGGATATGGGAATTAAACTCGGACATGTGGGAGGGGTCACAAAGGTCGGACTTGGGTGGCCCATCAAAACTCGGACCATGTAAGGGGTGGGGGTTAAAGCTCGGACCAAAGGCATTCATTAAAGAAACTCGGACCATAAGGTCATGAAACTCGGACCCCTAAGTGTATAAGGAAACTCGGACAAAGAAGGTTGTCCTTTCAAAAGCTCGGACATCACTTGTGTGATAAGAAGTCGGACATCCCAATGTTTTTGAAAAGTCGGACACCTCTAATCATCATAAAGGTCGGACCTTATGCATGATATATATAAGGACTCAGACATCATTATCACAAACAAAAACTCGGATCCCCTTCATAGGGTTTAAAGGTCGGACAAGCATTCATGATAAAAAATTCGGACACTATGTAACAACAATCATCGAGCAGAACGTCAGTCTTATGAATAACAGTTACACATACGAACAAAGAACCCTAATTTCATTCATATTTACGGCAGAATCATAATCAATCAGCCTATGGTCAGCAACAACAATCATCACCGGAACAATCTATCAAACATACAACTAATCATCATCATCATCACAATATTCAGCATCACATTAACAATTACAATACTTAGCATGTGAAGAACTAGGGTTTTCAAGAATTACAATAATCAAGAACTGATACAATCAAACAATCAATTAGGGTTTACAAGTATTACAATAATCAATAAACAATTACCTTGAATGATTCTAGAGAAAGAGAGGAATCAAGAGTGATGAATATCTTGGTGATGATGATTGCCAGAGAAAAGTACGTGCTTGGATTTTTGTTAAAGTGGTTAGTGAAAAAGGGATTAGGGTTAAGTATCATATAAGTTTCACTAATAACTCTACACACCCTTAATTATTATATTTTACAATAGTACACCATCTCAAACAGTTTCACAGTTTCACCACCAAGTTCACATATTTGGCAAGTCTATCACAATTAACACATAACCATGCACAAACACACAATACACTTCATCGTATCAAAACGTTACAGTTCCATAGCCAATTATTGTGCAATCAAACAACTAAACAATACATGAACGTGCAATAAATGCGAAATAGGAGTCTTGGAAATTCGAGTTGTCACAATGTCAGTTTCAAGCGAAATCTAATAGTTCTGATTTCGCTCGAGACAACATGTCTGACTCCGCTTGAAGTAATGTTCTGATTCCGCTTGAAATGAACATGCACATGTTCAAGCGGAATCTGAGTGGCTATAAATAGGTCATTTGGAGCGGAATCATGGATCAATTTCTAGTTTTGTGCCACGAAGTGCTGCCGAAGTGTCGACTCGCTGTAAAACGTCATTTTATTAATCAAATCGACAGTTTAAAGTGATTTGTGTACTGAATTGACCTCAGCTTGTCTGTTTCCGCCGTTCAGACTGAGCAAAACTCTTCTGATCGACTCGTTCAGGTCCGAAAACGATCCTACAAGTGGTATCAGAGCTCAGGAGGAAGAGTTCATAACAATTCAGCTGCATTTTCTGATTTCTACACCTTCTTTTTCAAAAATTACAACTTTTCACGGTTAAAATTGGATAAATTTCTCACATAATGTGTGCAATCATGTTTTAACAAAGCCTTGAAAGTTTCAGGCTTAAAATCGATCTAAAACAGATAATTTTCTTAATTCCGCTTGAAAATCAGCGAGAAAATGATGACATCAGCAGCATTTCAGGGTTGATTTCGCTTAAAATCCATATTCCGCTTGAAAATACTGGTTGATTCCGCTTGAACCGGTATTCCGCTTGAGAAATTATGTTAATTCCGCTTAAAAACCTGGTTCCGCTTGAAAGTTCAGTGTGATTCCGCTCGAAACTTGCTATTCCATTTCAAGTTGTATTTTCGCTTGAAGTGATATTGTGATTCCGCTTCAACTTAGTGATTTCGCTTCAAATAATACTTGTGATTTTGCTCGAATAGTTATTTCTCTTGAACTGACAGTTTTTGATGTCTTTGAAAAACCGAAACATGGACGAGGAATTTTATAACGCCTTTGCTACTCCGATGACTGTGACTCAGCAGACAATGTTGGAAAATGAAACGGGAACTATGCAAAAACCGCCTAAGCTCATGAACATCGAGGAGTATAAAGGTTGGGAAGGACGTTTTGAGAACTGGGTACAAGCAAACTATTTAGATGCTTGGGAATGTGTTGAGACAAAATACGTTAGACCGACAAATGACGATGAAGAGGAAATTCCTACCAAGGATATGAGCATTGATGATAAAAGGAAATACAAAAATGAGAAAATGATGCTAAGTCTGCTACAACAAGCTATGAAAGAGGATATTTTGCTCTTACTGCAACACACTGGGAGTGCATATTCGATTTGGAAAGCATTACGATCTACGTTTGTTGGAAGTCAAGAAATGATCAAAAACAAGAAATCGCTTTTGAAAAAAGATTTTGATCTATTTCGAGGTTTGAAGAATGAAAGTACAAAGCAGATAATCGAAAGATATTGCAATTTGTTGGTAAGCATGAAGAGAGTGAGCATCAACAAAGACAATGAGGAGTTGATTGAGAAATTAGCTGATGCATTGCCACATGAGACTTGGGGCACATATTTGATGATGCTAAGGAACAAGAAAGGTTTTAGCAATCTTACACTTAGCAAATTCATTGAAAAGATTGAGGCTCAAGAAATGGAACAGATAAAAATCTCAAGAATGAAAGTGTTTAATGGTGAACAAGATATAAGTTTGTACTACAAAGCAGAGTTGAATGATAAAACAACCAACATGTCACCAAAAGTTGAAACTGCTTTCAATGCAAAGAACTCATCTGGAAGTTCATCCAAAGGATCAAACAAAAACACAAGTTTTTCATCATTTCAATCATTTGATCCAAATGTTTCAGCAAAAAGAAATGGCAAGAAGCTTCAATGCAACATTGTATTGAATCTTGAAAATGATCAGGAATATTCTGAAGAATTAGCAAAAAGCCATATGTCTTTGTTGGGAACTGTTTTAGAATCTTATGGTAGTTTTGTTGCTGGTCGGATCGGGAATCCAATGCTGACTAAGGAGGATTACGATCAGATTAATGCTGAAGAAATGGAGCTAATGGATATTAAATGGTGTTTGGCGAGCGTGTTGAGGAGAGCTGAGAAATTCAAGCAGATCACAGGAAGAGATGATCTTCGTGATGCTAATGTTTCTACTTTAGGTTTTGACAAATCTAAAGTCACTTGTTTTCGTTGTAGGGAAAAAGGACACTTCAAAAGGGAGTGCACCAATCGCGAGGCAAGTGGAGCTCAAAATCCGTTCAACAACAATGATTATTACTGGAAGGCCATCTACCATCAAGTTGCTCAACAACCAACTCAACATCAGGCACAAACTGCACATGGAAGGAATGTGATTGAAGATTCTTCAAAGAGAGCTTGTGTGGTGAATCAAAATGAAAAGAAGCCATCAACAGGATTCAACTGGGACAAATATATACCCGTTGATGGTAAAGCATGTGTGATTGATCAAGATGATGAAAAATTACCTGAAGGGTTTAGCTGGGAGAATTTCAATTGGGATGATTATGATCCTAACAATGTCACACCCCCAAAATCCACACGCGGAGTATCACCGCCTGTAGGCGTGACTAACCAGGATCAAGCCACCAATCATATTGAACATATCAAGTAATAAGTAAAATTCAACCACACAATATGAAAGGTGTTCAAATCAAAAAAAAGAACGTAGTTAAGTGTTTAGCGGAAGCATAATTGCAAAACCCAATGTAAGTATTAAGTACGAAATAAAGTAATGTTTTTAGCATGGCACACACTGCCATGTCCCACAACAACTGCGCCTCCCAGTGCAAGCTCCATGAGTACCTAACGACCTGCAAGGCACATAACAATGAGTCAACAACAAAGTTGAGCGAGTTCACAGTTGGTTGTTTAGTTATAGTATTCGCTTCATAAATCGTATGTTCGTTTTGTAAACCATGTATCGTATTAATTCGTATCGCGGTCTCCCAGACATGTGTGCGAAGATTAGTGGGGGCTTCCCATGTGTTACTAGACCGTTTGTATCGACTGCTACGAAAATGTAAGAGGTGCCCTAAGTCAATGTCTATCAGCATTGACCCTTTTGCCCATAGTCCATTAGTACACGCCCGTTCGAACGACACGATGTGAGGTTTGTTAAACCTAATAGCGCTATTAACTAATGACCCGCTCGCCATAGGCCTCGGCGATTAAGTCGATATAAATGAGGGACTTAATGATAGAGTTTTGGTCCAGTGTGTATACTTGGCATCCTACTCCCAGAGGATGGTTGTAATTACCGTTTAGATCATTTACCCATTCCCAACCCTTGGGAATCCCATGCCTTGGAAAGAGTGAGAACTCACCTTGGTTTGCTCGGCAGATACACAAAAAGTTACTTGAGCTATAAGGGGTCAACCACGTCCTAACATGGTTACCATACAAGTCAGGTCTAGGTTCAAGTAATACATGTATGTTTACACATAAGCTAACAGGTTACGAACACATACTGATCATGGCAAACACATATTGTCACGTTAACAGTCATAACATAACATTTTCATGCTTGTGCGATTCAAAAGATTGGGCTCGCACAAGTCTAACAGCCTTGTGCGATTCACCCATTGAAGCCCAAAGATACCCGGCCCAAACAATTAGAAGCCCAATAATGACAAACAGTGATCTTGTGCGGTCCGGGTGGGCTTGTGCGATCCAGTTAAGTTGTGCGACTGAGTTGGGCCATTCGGCCCAATAACATAAATCAAGTCCAAGCACTGTGAAAGGCCCAAGACTTGTGCGATCGACACTGACTTGTGCGATCCACAAGGTCTTGTGCGATCATGCAGTTCTAAGTTATACATTGTGCTTTAATGATTGTACTTAGCTTGTGCGACTACAATGTGCGACCAGAGCTTGTATGATCAGATTAGATCGTGTGCGATCTGATCTTGTGTGACTGGCTTTATGTGACTGATTAATTCTTTCCTAAATTCATGCAATCAGTTACAATCACCCTAACAGTTTCCATCTATGCATCAAATCGGTCAAATAATCAAATAGTTTCCAACTTGCATGTGGATCGATCAAACTAAGGTTTCAAACATCTAATTCTTATGAACCCTAATCGAAAACAAAGCATGAACAATAATTTACCATAATATTCAATCAGATTAAACACTAGGACTAGCACATATCATCCGAGTTCAAACATATCACAGTCGATTTACATACATCCATTCGGTTCCTAAAATCAATAACATGCAATCCGATTCACATAAACATCCTCACATAAACATCATCATTCATCATTTATGCAACCCTAACCATTATATCAAATCATGGAATCATTACATCATTTAACAAATCATGAAACACTAACCGATTAAAGATAGGATGAGGATGATCCGCATCAAAAGCTTCGAGAAAGAAAGGGTGCTACTGCCGTCGAGTTAGAGAGAGAGAGAGAGCAAGAGATATTTAGGGTTTGGTGTGTTGTGAATTATGAGGAACTAATCCCTAAGATGGGATATGTTTTCGTGTAGATAGGGGTGGGTCAAACCCTTCCTTGGGTTGCCCTATTGGTTCGGATACAAAGAGTGTGGCCCGAATGGGCTTGTGCGAGCGGCCAAGTGTTGTGCGTTTGGGCTTGATTATTTACATAAATTCGTTGCACATAAACATATAACATAACATTTAATTAATCAACCAAGTTCATGTAATCACATCACGTTCACATATGTTACATTAAACACAAAGATAGGTTCGAATTACGAGTTGTCACATTATCCCTAAGTTGAAAGAAATTTCATCCCGAAATTTAGCATGCGGTTACTGAGGAAGCTAGTTGTGTTGTTTCCTAGTTTTCCTGGGGTGTCACATCATCCCCCCGTTGATTTGGAATTTCGTCCCGAAATTCTGTAGTAGCTTCAGCCTCAGTAGTGGTTGCATTGTTTTCGAACAACTGGGGATACTTGAGTTTCATTTGATCTTCGCGCTCCCAGGTGAACTCTGGGCCACGACGGGAGTTCCAATGAACTCGAACAAGAGGTATTCTGGTGTGCTTGAGGACCTTAACATCCCGGTCCGTGATTTCAACTGGTTCCTCGACGAATCGCAACTGCTCGTCGATAGTGAGCTCCTTCAAAGGAACTATGAGGGTCTCATCTGACAGACTGTCACACCCCCAAAATCCACACGCGGAGTACCACCGCTTGGGAGCGTGACTGACCAGGATCAAGCCATCAATCATATCAAACATAGCATTTAATAATAAAAGTAATTATTGTAAATCATCATGACATGATTGATGTTTCAAAACCAAACATCGTTTAAATAGCGGAAGCATAGTATGTAATCTCAAAATGGTTATAAGTTCAGAATAAGTTCATGATCCGTATCCCACAACGCCCTGCTCCTCCCTGTGCAAGCTCCATAATGTACCTAAGGTCCTGCAAGGCATGCAGCAAATAATCAACAAACTAGTTGAGCGAGTTCACAGAAAGTAAATTCATAACGTAATGCATAAGTATAGCTAGTGGGGGCTTCCCATACTAGTGTGTACTAAAGGTGGGGGCTTCCCATGTTCATCCTGGTTAATGAGGGCTTCTCATTAACGGTACTTACTAGACTAACTTCCGACCATGTGTTCTTCTTTACCGAGAACAGGAAAACGTACAGGGTCACGTAGGCTTCACGTGACGTGCCCTTCCCCGAGGACAGTGGTACGCGTGGGGGCTACGTAGGCTTTACGCAGCGTGGCCTTCCGACCTGGAAGCCAGTGAATGGTATTGGGTTACGTAGGCTTTACGTAACGTGTCCTCCCGACCCGGGAGACATATGGCAAATATACTGGGTTACGTAGGCTTTACGTAACGTGTCCTGACTAACCTGAGGACGATGGTCTATAGTCTGGTATATGCATAAGTACGAGTAACTCCTTTTGCAATGACATATCCAACCCAATTCCCAACCCGGGAATCCCATGCCTTGGCTGTGTGAACTCACCTTGGTTTGCTCGGCAGATACACAAGGAATATAAGTAGCAAGTAAATGGTCAACCACGTCCTATCATGGTTATTATACGAGTCAGGTTCGTATATAGCACGTATATAGTAATCACGTATAGTCATGGCAAACATGTACGCACGTAAGCAGATAAGACATAGCATGTGAGGATTCAATTGTCTAAGTCCAACAATACCCGGCCCAATAGCAAACAGTCCACAATTCAAATCGTTGGGCTCAATATATTGGGCCCGTGACAGTGAAGGCCCAACAGTGTGCGTGCAACGGTGGTCTCGACTCGCAACGGGGTTACGAGTCGCAACGGGGATCTCGAGTCGTAACGGCTGGATACGAGTCGCAATAGATGGTCTCGGTTCATCCTGGTCTGGTTACGAGTCGCAATCTGACTCGCAACCGTGGTTGCGGTTCGTGCGGTTTGGTCTCGAGTGGGGTTCCGACTCGCAACGAGCGATACCGAGTCGCAACCGTGGGTGTAACGACTTTCCTGATTTCATGCAATTCATTTAGGCAATTCAATCATCGTTGACAGTTTCAAAAAAAATCAATTATCAACTAACAGTTTGCCATTCAAGAATTCATCGATCAAACAGGGAAATAAATCATCAATTCTTATGAACCCTAATAATCACACTTATGAACAATAACAATAATCATAACACTCAATCATATTATGATCCGATTTCATGAACATTAAACTCGAATTGTATAACTTCACAGCCAATCAACAAGACATTATCATTAACATCATCAACAACAAATCCGATTATATAACCTGTCCGGCTGATCGAACAAAGCCCAATCAAACATGCAATTATCTAATCATATATAGCTAATCAACAATTTATCAGACCTCGATTCCTATCCATCAAACATATCCGGTCGATCAGTTCTACATGTCCGACCGATTCAACAACACATTCAGCCAATTAACACACAAATCAAGTAAAGCAATTCAATTAAAACACTAACCGATCGGTCGAGGGTAATCCAAATCGGAATCAATTTCCGGTTGCTTGTGCCGTCCGGTTATGCGTGAGAAAGAGAGAGAGATGTTTTTGCTAGGGTTTTGTGTGTGTTGTAAGTTTTGCAAAAGTGGTAAAACAAAACCCCTAAACTCGGTTTTGTGTTGCGAGTGGGGAGTGGGCCGAGCCCACCTCGGGTATCAAGTGGAGTCCGATTTCAAGGTGGCCCAAACGGGCTTGTATGACCGGTTTGCTTTGTGCGATCGGTTTTAGTGTGTGGTTTTGGGCTCGTGCACACATAA